>NC_039361.1:156445606-156765696 GCF_003573695.1 Papaver somniferum
TGTCAGGTTTATCTTCTTAGAAGTAAAGATGAAGCCCTAGACGCTTTCAAATTATATAAACTTGAAGTAGAAAACCAAAGAGGTGTTACTATTAAAACTCTTAGGTCGGACCGAGGCGGTGAGTATGTGATACCTATAGGAGAATTCTGCAAACTTAATGGCATCATTCATGAAACTACTGCACCTTATTCACCTGAGTCGAATGGAGTAGCTGAAAGGAAAAACCGAACACTCATAGATATGGTGAACGCTATGTTAGCTAGTTCAGGGCTACCTTCGAACCTGTGGGGGGAAGCAATTCTCTCTGCTTGCTATATCTTGAACCGAGTTCCATTTAAGAAATCCGACAAAACTCCATATGAGTTATGGAAAGGAAGACAACCGTCCTATGCATACTTTAAAGTGTGGGGGTGTTTGGCCAAGGTGGCCACTCCTCGTTCCAAGAAAACCAAAATAGGACCTAAAACTGTAGATTGTGTTTTCCTAGGATATCCTGAGCACACTAGTGCTTATAGGTTCATGGTAATTGGTGAGAACACCATAATGGAATCCAGAGATGCAGTGTTTTTCGAACACATTTTCCCTTTAGGGTCTGGACCTCATAAAAGGGTCCGCGATGATCTCTCAGATGTTCCTTCGACTAGTCAACCCCCGTCTCTAGATGCTGAAACCGAACCTAGAAGAAGTAAGAGGGTCAGAACCGAGAAAGGTTTCGGTCCAGATTTTGTGACTCTTACGGTAGAGTCTGAACCCCAAACCTATAAGGAAGCTATGACTTCTCCGGAAGCTCCCTTCTGGGAAGAAGCTTCAAATAATGAGTGGGATTCCATTCAACAAAATGAAACTTGGGAGCTTGTAGACTTACCTCCTGGTAGTAAAACCATAGGTTGCAAGTGGGTCTTCAAAAGGAAACTTAGAACAGATGGAACTATAGAAAAACACAAAGCTAGGTTGGTAGCTAAGGGGTACAGACAACAGGAAGGATTAGATTTCTTTGATACCTATTCACCGGTCACTAGAATCACTTCTATCCGGATGCTGATTGCTATTGCTTCTATTTATGATTTGCATATACATCAGATGGATGTTAAAACTGCTTTTTTATATGGTGAATTGAATGAAGAAATTTATATGGACCAACCGGAAGGTTTTGTTGTGAAAGGTTTTGAAGAAAGTATGCAAACTGAAAAAATCTTTGTATGGTTTAAAACAAGCACCTAAACAGTGGCATGAAAAATTTAATCATGTAATGATATCTAATGGCTTCAAGGTTAATGAATCTGATAAATGTGTTTACATTAAATCTGTGGATGATTCTCATGTTATTGTGTGCCTATATGTTGATGATATGCTCATATTAGGTAGTAACCTTGAAGTATCAATACCACTAAAAGCATGCTTAACGAAAACTTTGACATGAAAGACTTAGGCCCTGCTGATGTAATCTTAGGGATGAAAATCAGAAAGATGTCTGATGGATATAGTCTTAGTCAATCTCATTATGTTGAAACTGTGCTTAAGAGATTTAATCATGAAAATGCTAAACCTGCAACTACTCCTTATGATCCCAATTGCAAATTGAAAAAGAACAAGGGTGAGGGTATTTATCAACTTGAGTATTCTCGTGTTATTGGCAGTCTTATGTATTTAATGAACTGTACAAGACCTGATATTGCCTATACTGTGAGTAGATTAAGCAGGTACACTTGCAACCCTGGGCAGGATCACTGGAATGCTCTCTACAGAGTTCTACGGTACCTGAGAGGAACTTCAAACTATTGCCTAAGTTTTGGGAAGTATCCTGCTGTGCTAGAAGGGTATTGTGATGCTAACTGGATATCAGACTCAGATGAGTGCAAATCCACTAGCGGGTACATCTTCACACTTGGTGGTGCGTCTGTGTCATGGAAGTCTACCAAAAGACATGTATAGCCCGATCCACCATGGAGTCTGAGTTTATAGCCTTGGAGAAAGCTGGAGAGGAAGCTGAATGGATACGAGGTTTCCTGGGTGGAATTCCACTCTGGCCCAAGCCTGTGTCTTCGATCGCAATCCACTGTGACAGTCAAGCTGCTATTGGATGCGCAAAGAATAGTGTATACAACGGAAAGTCTATACATCTTCGAAGAAGACACAAGACAGTGAAACAACTACTCTCTACTGGCATCATCTCTATAGACTTTGTAAGGTCTAAAGAGAATATTGCAGATCCTTTGACGAAAGGGTTATCTAGAGAGGTAGTTAGATCCACATCGAAGGGGATGGGACTCAAGCTCATAGAATAAATCGCCATGAAGGACACTCAACCTTGTGAATGGAGCTCCAAGATCAAGGTTCAATGAGATAACTAATTTTTGGTGATGTCGAGAGAAAGCACTATCTTTGTCCCTCCCTATGGTGTAACCTATGATAGTGCTGCCTGCATGTTTTAGGATGATCTGTCAGGATCTTAATGAGTTCCATGGCTTTGCTTAAAGCGGAGTGTGGCAGGACACTCTTAATGGACTCACCTATGTGGATGTTGGAAGTGGGGCCGCTTCCTATGAGAATTTGAGCTTTTTCTCTAGAGACATTCATTAAGTCCGGGATTTAGCCCACGGCCAAAACGGGCACAACGGCAAGAGCTTGGCAGCTTTCTTTTTCTTTGAGACATCAAAGTGTGGTTGTTATTTCTGAATTGCACTCACTGTTGACGGTTCAAGACATTGTGTTCACCGAAACAACAAGCAGTTCCGGTAACCTCTCACTATGTTAAGGTTCAATCTCTGGGACACCTTAGCCTAATATTGATGTATTATGTTTTCTCGTATTTCGTCGATATGTTTTATCATTCATGTGGGGGATTGTTAGAAAAAACGCTTTAAAATTACCAATTTTTCCATGGACTATGTTTTGATCCCTAGACCTATTGCCCATTAATTGTTTTTTCTTTTGAATAGATAAAACAATAGTCCCACATTGACTAAAATCTAAAGAGTTTTAGACATAAATACCATAGAGTTGGCTATAAGGGCATGGCCCTTGGGTCATTAGACTTTTGTGCTTGGGGGGGAGGCTTAGACTAGGGCAAGGTTGCCTTTCCCGTACGCGCGGTGCTTCGCACAGAAGCATGCACGCCGCCGCCGTCCGTCCGGTCGGTCGGTCGGGTCGGGTCGGGCTCGGGCTCGGGTTCGGGTTCAGGTGTGGGTGTGGGTGTATTAGATCCTATCTTTTTGCTGAAATTTTTGGTACGTGTTTTCCACACAAGTAGAAGAATCTTTTCTTTTGTCCTGACTTCTTTGTCTGAACGTGCTTGTCTTGGCTTCTTTGTCTGCACGAGTTTTGTCCTGACTTCTTTGTCTGAACGTGCTTGTCTTGGCTTCTTTGTTTGTACGTGTTTTGTCCTGGCTCCCTTGTATGTACGTATTTGGCTTGGCAGCAACACACTGCTCCATGCCTGACAAAACAACTTTTGTTGCACTATCTTTAACCCAACATAACCAGTTTTTTCTGTCATACGCATGGGTTTTCTTTCTTGTTTGTAACTACACAAACACTATATAAGAGAGTAGTTGTAATCTCAGAAAAGATACACCACAGAGAAATATCTCTTCTACTCTCCCTCAGTTTTTCTGTAAACATCTCTTCTACTGTTTTAAATTCTGCCAAGCTCTAAGGGTACCCTCATTGTATGCTACATTGAGGGGTACTAACTGTAGTTGTATCCTGGAGGTGACTCGCCAACTGCTGTAGCATCTCAGAGGAGTGGCAGGCGATATTGCCTTTAGGACACCGTAGTCTACGTGCCTCTACATTTTCTGTGCAGCAACATCAGCAACATTATTTTGAGCTAAGTATCTTCTTCTCAGTTACTTTATTAGTAATATACCCAACACTGGTTGGATACTGTAATGGTCTACCTTGTATGGCACAAGTGGGTAATTACACAACTGGTTACGCAGTCTTGGACCCAAACAGGGACGATTATCTCTATATCTTTTATCCAGCCATTGTTGGGAAACGCATCTCCAATGCACACATCATCTGTCACGGATTTGGGTTCGATTCCTTGGAAAATGAGTACAAGTTGGTAAGTATTTATCGTACTGCTCGAAAGGAGCTTAACTTTGTGGTATTTACATTGGGAACTAAATCATGGAGAAACGTCACTGTTACAAGCACGACCATATCAGGTCATGGCGGTCGTCCTATTATAAAGATAAGAGCACCAACGGGCAGTGACAAATCAGCAATCTTCTGCAGTACTAGTAGTGCCAGTGGGTGCTTGGTTTGGAAGGTACTAACAACTTTGGGGAGAGCAGGAGGACCTAGCAGTACCCAACATGATAATAGCAATGCTGTTAATAATGAGATGGAGATGTTACTGTCGTTCAATCTCCATGATGAGAAGTTTCAGTTCATTCAACTCCCGACTAAAACTAAAACTGACGAGCAACAGAATCATTACTTGTCGATTATCCTCATCTTCTGGAGTTCAAGGGATCTCCTTGTATTGCACGCATGGAGAAAACAAGTTCAGGGAATGGAAGTGATTATTCTCATCATTGTAGTAGTAGTAGTTGCTGTAAAGTTCATTTGTACGTAATGAAGGATAAATTCAAGGAAGTGTGGGTTAAGGATGAGACTTTTCATGTTCGCACAAGTTGTAGCAGCACATGGCTGGGTCACCTGGCATCAGATCCCTGCTGTTTTTGCTTCGGCAATACTAGTGCACCTCCCACTCGTATCTTCAGTTACTCAGATCAGATATTACTTTACTGGTTCAATGGGAATTATCTTCAAGTTCACAACATGCGATCTGAAAAGCATCAGCTTGTACTGCCTGGTTTTTATACAGAGGATCGTTTCTTTCAAGCTAAGATGAAAGAACCGCGGCACATGTTTATTTCTAGTGATGATGATGTTTATTGCTCCAATATGGATTATCAGCTGCACCATCATGTGGACAAATTCCTTTCTCTGCTAACCTTCATACCAGAAGGAGTTAATGCTGATGTTTACTGTAGTCAAGTTTTAAAGTTACGGGCATGCTTAAAACAACAAGAGATGCAACTTGCAGCTTGTCTGCCGTGTATGATTTTGTTTTGGTGTTTATTATAAATGAGAAGAAAATAACAGCGACCGCTATTTATAATGGCAACAGGCTTCTAGCTTAGCCACTTGGGATTCAAAGTAGTCAGCACCGCTACTGTTTCTACTCATGTCAATATATTTGCTCTTATCCACTAGTTAGACAACCCCCCCATACGATAATATGATTTTGATTGCTACTTGACTCTGGCGATCCAAATTTAATTTCGACTCTTTTTCCTTAAGAAATGATCAACAAATTCAGATGGATTTAGTACAAAGAGGCAAGTCCATTTCTCAATCAATCATAGACACAAAACTTAAGGTGGATAAGAACGGGCGTATAAGCATTACGTGGTCGTCAGGTTTCAAGATTTACAAAATCAAAATTTTATATTCATGGAGAAGAAGAAGAAAATAAATAACATGGTTTCCATTTTCTTAAACTGACAGATCATTTCTGGAGAAAGGAAACTCAGCGACAGATTCCTGCCTGTTACGTGCCAAACCACGTTTACATGACGTTTCAATATCAACTGCATGTTTTTGATTTGAATTATATCATCTAGACCGGTTAAACTGAATCTACACCAGTTGTGTAAGCAGAAAATGGGTCATTTGTCAAAATATTTTTAAACACATGGTTCAAATGGACACTAAAAAAATTATTATCGGTGAAATAGACACCAAAAAAATAGCAAGGATGAAACTAGATGCATCCTGATGTAAATTAAAAATAAGAAAAAGTATTTAAAAATTGGTAGGATGAAATTGTTTTCATCCTCACTATTTTTACATTTTTGTCCATTTAAACAGTATCAAAATCTAAATGTCATTTTTACCCAGGAATTGTTGATTTTAGTCTTTCTAACCAATTAATTGCTGCTATGTGACATCAAGTTGTACTAGTGGGTTCATTTATTTACAAAAACTTGATTAAAAAGACCAAAATCAACGATTTCGGGATGAAAAAGACATTTAGGTCCCGTTTGGTATAGTTTTCAAAAACAGTTTTCTGTTTTTAAAAACAGAGAAAACAGAAAACAGGAGAAAACGCGTTTGGTAAGGACATTTTCAGAAAATGTTTTCTATCTGTTTTCTGTTTTTAAAAACAAAAAAATGAAAACAACAAATTATTGTTTTCTGTGTTTTCTCTTTTTTTTCTTTTCTTTATTCTTTTCTTCTTTTCAGAACAAAGTAAGAGATGGGGAATGACTGCAAGTGAGTCATGGTTAATATCACTATCTCTTAGACGAATCTTTACATTTGATCCGATTTAGTTGGTTTTCCTTGTTTTCAAAAACAGTTTACCAAACAATTTTTAGAAAATGAAAACAAGGAAAAAAGGGTATGTTCTTAAAAAAGTGGAAAACTATTTTTGAAAACTGTTTTTCAAAACTGTACCAAACAGGCCCTTAGATTTTGATATTGTTTAAATGGATAAAAATGTAAAAATAGCCAGGATGCAAAAAGTTTCATCCTGCCCATTTTCAAATACTTTTTCTTATTTTCAATTTACATCAGGATGCATCCGGTTTCATCCTTGCTATTTTTTTGTGTTCATTTCATCATAATAATTTTTACCCGTCCATTTAAATCATGTTTTAAAAATATTTGGACAAATGACCAATTTTCCGATTTATTTATACGGAAGAGACCATGAGGTTGATGGTTCGGTTATACAATATACTTACGTAGACGATCATTCGTTGGCCCTGGCAAAAAAAAAAAAAAAAAAAAAAAGAAGAAAAGATGCATAATATCTGTCCGAGTGGTCAAGGGCTCGCCACAAACTTTTTTGGAGACAGTAGGTGGGCTATTAAATTCGGATGGAAAAAGTTGATAATGCTTTAGATGATATTAGCTAATAGGGGTGCCAAATTATTTGGAGGTGTAGTAATATGCACGCGTGATAAAATTTATATTAGTAAGGAATTGGTATATCCCGAGCGATTTGACAACCCTATTGGCAGCCTTGACATTAACCGTTAAGAAGACCATATCCAATTTGCATTTAGTAGTAAGTTTTTCTAAACAAGAATAAGGGTCAAGGAGCCGACTCTCGGGAAGACATTTAATTTTCCAGTCCTTGAATTAGAAACTTGAGAATAAAGAGACGTCCTCTTTTATGTATTCAATTCAATTTCCAAGAGTCGTTTTTTTGTGTAAATGAGACACAGACAATCTTTGATCAAGAATTTTGTTTGTTGGAACGTGCAGCTTCATTTACAGAGTCAGTGTTTTAAAATCCGGTCCGGACCGGCCGGTTTACCCAGTAAGCCGGTGAACCAGAAGAAAAAAAAGGATTGGGTCACCCTTCTCCCACTAATCTGTTAAAAACCTAGTGAATCGGCCGGTCCAACCAGCGAACCAACTAACCCAGTGGGTTTTCCGCCGATTCACCCAGTTTTTCTTTGTCAAAATTTTGAGTTTTTGTTTTTGAGTCAAATTTTTTCATTAAGAGAAGGGATACCAAACTCCCTATTCATCATGAATCACAAAAAAATTGGTTTGCAGAAAAAGATAAGTATAACGATAACTAAGATTTGTTAAGTTCATTAAATTAAACAACGAAAAAAAGGAAAAAATATATATATTGGAAATTTGGGATGAGTCCTGGTGGTGGAAAAGCATAAAACGAAATCCTAATAGAAAATATTACAGAGAATTAAATAGCGAATCAATAAATCTTCATTGATCCCATACACGCTCGCATGAAGATGTTGGTGGTTGGTACTATCGGTTGTATGAAAAGAGTACTAAAAGAGGAAGAAACAATTGTAGAGAGATGTAAACAGTTTGTTAGGGCTCAATGGCATAAAACGTAAATTTGAGATTATGTTAGGGGTAATTATGAAGGACTAAATATATGAAACACTTGCTCTCAGATTGATGATAATTTTGTCTCACGCTTCTTATCGGTGGCTATATAATAGGTCTTCATGAAAATCAGTAGCATGTAGTTTATTTGACCCAGTGACCCGGATTGACCCACTGGTGAAACCAGTTGATCCTGACCCAGTAATTTTACTGGGTGGATGTCCGGTCTGGATTTCAAATCTTCTCTCAACCTTCCACAAGGGAATTATGCTGCTATTCTACAACGTGAAACGGCCCATAAACTAGAGTTTTGTCTTAGTAAATCTAGTGTTACAACATTTATTTTTTTAATTTTTTTATTAAGAGGGAGAAATTTTATTAGAACCAGAAAAGAACTTACAAGAAACTTACAAGAGGTTTAAGAAAAAAAATTACCGGGTTAATAAAAAAACAATTAAAAACAGTACCCAATTACTGACGAAATTTGAAAAAAAAAATCATGTTCACCCTTTTTCTACCAACGATCTTGAAGTTAACACCTTAATAATGATTTTATAGAAACTAGTAAGAAATCTCTGATTGACTTAGCATGATTTTTTTGGAAATAAAAGTAATAAAAGTGGATTTCTGCTTTACATTTTGATGAAATTTAGAAACTGCACACGTAATATCAACTTTGATGATATTGTAATATTTTAGAAAGAACATGATTTGAAAACCATTTGGACCATAAGTTTTGTCTTGTCTTATCTCTTTAATAGCTTGTAAGACTTCCTCTTCATTAAAGATGCATCAACAATATCAAACTCCAATGGGACAATGCTGTCAAATGCGATATTTTTTAGTTTTAAGGTCTTATGATTTTTTTTTCCATAAATAAATCTTTATAAAACCGTTTTTGTGATCTTTCAACTTAAATCTATCGGAAGCAAGCTCCTCATTAATGTAAAGCTGCCTGATTTTATCGAATCTTTTTCTTGCAGTTGCTCTATCTATAGAGAAGTATTCACGTCCCCTTGTTTTAACCATCTATTTGGACTTTATCATCCATGCAATATCGTTCGATTGGGTCACTCTTTTAAACTCAGCCTTGTACTTCAATTTCTCTTCCATTTGCAATTTTGCATGTCATACTAAATATTATTTCCAACAATAAAATCAAATTTCTGTAATTACGCTGGAATTTGCTTTAACGTTGAATCTGTATGACCAAAAATGTCTATATTCCAGAATTTGAGATTTTCTTTTAGATCTTTCAATTTGAGCCAACACACAATATTTGGGGTATCCGCAAAACAAAAAGACATCCACCACTCTTCCAACATTGACGAAACTACTCTTCAAGAACCATATAATTTCAAACCTGAAGGGACTAGGTCCCCAAGAGGGATTCGGGATATCAAGAATAATACGAATATGATCTTGAATAGGTCTAGCTTTTGCTAATTGGCATACAAAAGGGAATTGATCTTGAAAGAAGGGGAAATAAGGAACTTGTTAAGTCCACACATAACAAAACCGGATTGGCCATTTGACTAGGTGTATCTTGCACCTTTCAATGGAAGATCAATAAGATAATGTTGAGATTTAAATTTAAAGAACTTTTTCATGCTCTTAGTCACTCTGTTATAACCTTTATTTTTTCATTGAAGTTCTTAATAATGTCGAAATCACCTCCCAAGCACCAAGGTAAGTTCCAATATCTACAATCTTATCAAGTTCTTCCAAGAAATTTGATCTTTCATGAGGTTTATTAGGACCATATACATTGGTCAACATCCATTCAAAATTATCCATCTTATTAATGCAAAAAATTGATAAAGTATAATCCCCAACAAGAGAGTCAGTAACTTCAGGAAAGTATCTGTTCCATACAATTAGCATGCCACCATAGCTGCCAAGAGATTGCTAGTAAGTCCAACCATAATTTGTATGTCCACAAATTGTTGTATATCAAAAGATGTATGATACATTATTTTTTGTCTCATGTAAGATTATAATTGGAGCCTTTATTGAATAAATCATTTTCTTCACGCTAGTTCTTCTAATATTGGAACACATCCCTCTGATATTTTGTCATAGAAATCGCAAGCTCATTTATCACTATAAGTTCCCTCTTTTTTGTATGATCTCCTAGATTTAGATTATTAGCATCCTCCACATGTATTCCAAGTATTCAACATTATTTAATCAATTTCTTCGGTACAACATTCTTACTTGTAGGTACATAAATTACGGAAACCTCATCAACAATATTTTTAGAATTAGGTTCAGAACTAGGTGGATATATTGGAGTAAATGAGGTATTTGCACTCATATCACCATCAAATTGCACAATAAAAACATTCTCTAGACCTGTTAGTGGTATTGTTATTTCTTTAGATTCATAAATTTGAGAATTAATGTATATATATACCTTTTAAAGAAATTATGGATTGCACAAAAAAATCATTCTTCAAACGAGGTCCAAATGAAGCTTTCTTAGATATTGGTTTTAAAACAGGCCCCTTGGTCGTGATTTTACTCAAAAGAAAATTCTTTGTGTGGTTTGACATGTCAGTGGAATTGATTCCCAAGTGAACTCCTAAGTTAAACAGTCTATGGACTTCATCTATGATCTATAAAGGGATTTGCATCGTAAGATGATGTTTAGGGTATCTAGGAGTCTTGTGGACAAGGTATCTAGTATTGGGATATAGTGCCAGGGTACAGATGATGAGACAATGGATATTGAAACAAAAGGATGAATCAGTTATCAGATGGGTTGGAAAAATTTATATAGGACATAAATATTAGAATTTGAAGTAGTGGGTGTCGGGATGTGAGGTGTAGTGGAATAAGATGGAAGTGGGATTGGTTTAGTTGGAGATGGGTTTTCTTCGATGTAGACTTGGAAAGACGCATATGGAGCCAGGGAGTCAACTTCCATACTAATAGCTTCATTTGAAGGTATATCAGTAGCTGAATTAATAGAATCTTGGGGAATGTTTGTTTTGGTTATCGTTCTTCAGATTTGCTTGGGGTTCAGTTTTATTTTATTTTTGGTTTGGGATTTCGTCTTCTTTTAGGTGTATTTTTCGATAAATGATGATAGGGTTTTCTTGTACCATATTTGAGAAACTTAGTCATTATAGAAGACGAGTCTAAGTTGTATAATCTGTCGTAATTGATGCAATATTTTTATTCTCCAAATGAATTTTTCTCTTTTTCCCAGTTCTTTCAACCGCTAAATCCAGTAAGTCAAAATTCCAATTTGAACTATCATGATCCTTTATATCCAGAATTTCTGGTAGATTAATTTCGGTAAATTGGCCATTTTGCGTTGGTGATCCGCCAATGAAGATCTGTGCCAGTAAAGTTATATAGCCATTCTTCAAAACACCAACATCTTGGTTTAGGCGAGGTCTATTTGTAATCAGCCTTTCATAACTCATATGAAACCCTAAATCACACTAAACTACCTAATCATATTTAGGTACACACAACTTTTAATCAAAAGAGCGAATTACAAAGATATCTCAATATAAGAAATTAAGAACATGAAACTATCGGGAAAAATCTTTCTAATAACGGAAAAACATTAAAATTAATAAAATATATCCTAAAAAGGTCAACTATGAAAGAACTTATGAAAAAAATAATCACTATTCATATATGTTCAACAATAGCTGATAAATATCTTTTAGATTTGTACGAAGGGAGAAAGTTAATGATAAGGGATATATTATTGCACACTTTAAACTTTATTGAACTATTAAAATTTCATTTACCTTTGAAATAAAATTCGAAACCTTGATTAATACTGCTATCAACAAAAATGCATAATCATGACAACGCAACTTCTTGAGGTTGTTATAGCATTTATTAAAATCGGATAATAAACTTAAATCATTCCTCATCAAGGAAATGAAATTTTACGAAAATTCCCGATAAAGATTTCAAGCACTAATTTAAAAATGTTGGGCCAATTGATCCATCGTATTTATGGCGTAAATCAAATCACATAGAAAGGTTTGCAGAAAAACCTAAAATTCTCCTCATCAGTGTAAAATTATAGTAAATTTATCTTTTAGTTATTCACTTATTTGAAGTTATTATATTTTTTTCCGCAAGTCACTTTAATAAAATATCTCTACATGTAAAATATAGAAAAAAAATAACATAAACTCCAATTCCTCAAATTTTATACTTAAATTTCCTAAAGTTTTCATCAATAGTATCCGAGTATGAAGTGTACCACATTTTTGATTTATTTCTCACCGGAAATAGATGGCGGTCACTCACACTATGAAATCGAGTGGTTGGTAAATGACCACCCCAACCAAGGGCTGCCTCTAAGAGCAAATCTTATGGTGGAACATCTTCCATACCAACTCAGCAGTTGGAATTGTGGATGGAAGTGCAAGTGTAGTGGTGGAATATCCGAAAATCTATTCAAAATAGCGTAAAACGCTAATCAAAACAACGCCAGAAAAACGTTATTATGAAGAGCGCTTGACCATGTCAACGGTTAAACGTTGTTAACAATAGCGCTCAACGCTATTCTGATTATAGCTCAAGAATATATATATATATATATCCAGACTCGAGCACACACTTTCTTCTTCTCATAAAAAAAAACTCAATTTTCCCCTTTTTGATTTCTCATTCGATGATTCAAATCCGTGAAATTGTTTCAAAGGGTTTGTTCTTTGCAACATAAGGAAGATAGCATATTTTAATTTCTCAATTTGATTGAGAATCCAAAGAAAGGTTACTTGAATTGTAATTTACTTGGAATTTGAGTTTATTTCATGATATGATAAAAACTTAGGGTTTAGATGATATGATTGTTGATTGTATACATAATAGTTGATTGTTTAATGGATGATAATCAATTTGAACCTATGACAAATTTGACATGTAATCTAGGGTTTAGATGATGAACATAGTTTTAAGATTGTATTGTATGAAATTACCATGAGATAATGAAATTACAATGAATTAACATGTTTTAGTTTACATTATGTAAACAATTTGAGTGACTTGTGTGACTATATTGATTTTATTTGATGATTTTGTATAGATTATGGATATGGATGTGTATATCCATAATATTGGTTTAGATGACGTTAGAGCATTGCTCGGTCGAACTCGCATGCGTTTCTATCTCAAGCATGTTTGTCAATGTTAGTGATCAAAACTATAAGTCTTGATTTCTAGTCTATTATAGCTAAGTCTCGGACTAGGATAGAAAGTGTAGTTGATATCAAGGACTTCATGGAGATTCATCATACAAGTAGAAGAACTACTTAAGGAACCGGTGGAACTTCTCGACAAAAAGGTATGTGAAGACTTGAACTTATTTATCACTCAAAATATATCTACTCTATCTCATACTCTTTGAGACAAGAAATCGAATGCTACATATATAGACTTGGATTACACATTTGGTATTTCGAGCCGAGTATACCTCGCCTATCTATATCTCGAAATATGTGTTGGTAAGCTTTTTGCTTTGATCAAGTTTATCATTACCTTGTGACGAAAGTCATGATATGTTTCAATCATCTTGAAAATTTCTTTGACGATAAATGGTGTAACAACTATGTAACGCCTTCTAAGAATGTTTCAATGATTGAAATGAGAGTTTAGAATACATAACCAATGGTGGACATAAACATTGTTGTGGAAACACATTTATGTATAAGTCCTATTCCTTGAACCAAAGTTTGCGAACTTTGTTGATCAAGAGAAACCGGAAGTATGGAAAGTGCCAAGTCCGCGAACTGCCGAAGTTCTCAAACCCGAGAATTTCTGCTGGAGTTTGCAAACTCCGACCGGTTGCTTAAGTCCGCGAACTTGAGAAGGTTATATATCTGAAGATGATTTCTGAACTTAAACTTATAAAGACTAAGGAATGCAGTTTGCAAACCGTGGATATAAAGTTCATGAACCGATTCAAGTGAATCAAATCATCTTTGCTTCAATTGTGGCTTGTGTAGTGCATAAGATTTCCTTGCAATTGAACAACGCTCTTAACTAGTTCATTTGAATTCATTTGAACTAGTTATGGTGAAGAAGAACATGATTGATATGCAATTCTCATATGGCTAACCTTTTGGTTGACTATTATTGAACCAACAATGCACATGTGCAGTCAATTGTATATAACAAGCTAAGTTTTCGATCTAACGATTGAAAAATATTAGCTTGAATCTAAATCAGGTTTTCATCTAACGGTGAATATTGATTGCTTTGTTACCAAGGTAAAACCCCGATTTGGAAGACTATATAAAGGAGACATATAATATTGTGCAAAACTAATCCCCACACCTTACGTGTGATACTAGTTTGCATACTAGAGTCGATTCTCCTTTAACCCTCTGGTTTTCTTTTCTTATACCGGGTTAACGACTTAAAGACTTCATTGGGATTGTGAAGCCAGACCGATACTACTTTTATCGTAGTTGTGTGATCTGATCTTGCATATTCTATCGTACGAGTACAATCAGATTGATTGGCTTGAGATTTGATATCTCCGATAGGAAAGATATAAAAAGTAATCACAAACACTTCGTCTCATCGTTTGTGATTCCACAACATCTTGTTTCGCTACCATACGATTAACATTTTTGTGAGGTGATTGATTAATCTAGGTTATTCTTCGGGAATATAAGACCGGATTATCAATTGGTTCATGTTCACTTTGATTATTATCAAAAGACGGAACAAAACCTTTAGGGTTTTTCTGTGGGAGACAGATTGATCCTTTGATAGACTTGTCTGTGTGAGGCAGATTTGTTTATTTTCAAAGCCTGCGATTTTGGATCGTAGCAACTCTTAGTTGTGGGTGAGATCAACTAAGGGAATCAAGTGTGCAGTATCCTGCTGGGATCAGAGGCGTAGGAGCATAACTGTACCTAGAATTAGAGGAAGACTGATTGGGGTTCAACTACGGTCCAGTCCGAAGTTAGCTTGTAGTAGGCTAGTGTCTGTAGAAGCTTAATACAGTGTATGTTCAGTCTGGACTAGGTCCCGAGGTTTTTCTGCATTTGCAGTTTCCTCGTTAACAAAATTTCTGGTGTCTGTGTTATTTCAATTTCCGCATTACATTGTTTTATCTTTATAATTGAAATAATACAAGTTGTGCGTTTAAATCATCAATTAGAATAATCCAACCTTTGATTGTTTGATTATCATTGATTGATCCTTGGACATTGGTCTTTGGTACCGTCCAAGTTTTTCCTTGTGTTTGATTATTGACTCGCTGATTTCTATTAGCTTGAGTAAATCAAAGCAAGAGAGAGATATTAACTCCTTGAGATACTTTTACCTAGATTGAGTCTGATTGTCTAGTTGATTCTCTGGAAAGTATTTCGGAGTTAGTCCATACAGATTGCTAAGCGAAATACTGGGTAGTGTTGTTAGATCCCCGCGTTTTCAATTGATATCAGAGCAGGCAAACACGTTCAAGACATGACAAGTTTGTGTTTGTAGCGATATGACTCTATGGACAGAGGTGCTATCTCTATTAACGTACCACCAGTCTTCGATGGCTCTAATTACTTATGGTGGAAAACTGTTATGCGATCTTTTCTTCGAGCAAGTGATTTTCAATCATGGGTATATGTTTTTAATGGCTATGATGCTCCCGTTGTGGCAGCCGGAGATGTAAACGTTCCCAAGAATATTGGTGAATACAGTCCTGCCGAGATACTTGCTGCAAAGCAAAATTCAGACGGTTTGAATGCAATCATACATGCCATTACCCCAAATCTTTAGCACCATGTGTCGAATTGCACTAGGTTTAAAGACGCTTGGGATACCTTAGAAACAGTATTTGAAAGTAACTCCAGTGAAAAGGAAGCCAGACTTCAAAATCTTAATTCCGATTGGGAGAACCTTCGTATGGCAGATGAAGATACATTTGATGAGTTTAATCATAAAGTGTCTGAAGTTGTGAATGCATCTTTTGCATTGGGTAAGAGTACTCCTGAAAAGGACATTGTGATGAAAATTCTCAGATCGCTGCCATCTAGATACGAGTCTAAGAATCATGCCATCGTTGAGGGAAATAACCTTAATAATCTTTCCATAAATACATTGGTTGGAAAGCTAAAGATCTTTGATCATGAGAAAACATCCAAAATCGGAAAGGATGTTGCCTTTAAAGCACATAAGAATACTAAATTACTTGATAAAGGTAAAAGTGTTTATGTCTCTGAGGATGATTTGTCTGAGGATGATTTTTCATATGAAGATCTTGACAAATCAGTCTCCTTGATCACAAGACAGTTTAGGGATATTCTATTGAAGAGAAGTAAACAGTTTCAAGAGACAAACCTAGGTCATCAGATAAACCTCACAATCGTGTTCCTCCTAAATACAAGGATACTGACGAGGCTGATGATGAGGATATGCCACAGTGCTTTAAGTGTAAAGGTTTTGGTCATTTTGCAAATGAGTGTCCAAATCGTAGAAAATACGCTGGGAACAAAGGTCTTGCTATAACACTTGATGATGAGATACCTGAGATCTATGATTCTGATGAAGACAAGAAATCAAGTGTCGATCTCCTATGTAAAAATATTGATTTTGATAACTGTACCAATACATATATCAACCTTGATGCTTTCGGTGTAAAGGAAAATCCAATCAAGCTTGAAGAATCTATTGACCCATCCTTTGGAAACTCTGGTTGTAATGTTTCAGGATCTACTATATATCTAGCTGCGTTCACACTACAGATGCCTGAATACTATTCAAGTTTGACGTGCTCGTTTTGTTCTCAAAAAGGTCATGAATTATCAAGATGTTACAAGTACAAACATCAAGTGAGGCACGCCAACAAACTTCAACGAAGAGAAAATCGTTTGGCAAGGAAGCTAAAACTCGCTCAGAAGATTGCTGAGGTATGTAGGATTTAATATTCGTCGAAGAAGTTGGTTTCCAAAGGCAAAATAAGACCATTAGAGAAGAAGGTATGGTCAAATCTCTTTGATACACAAAGGTCTGAGGATTCCTCTCTAGAGGAAAATGGTGGACAAATTGTTGTTCACCACAACACAAATTGATTGTGTTGTTTGGTATATCTTGTCTCATGATTGAGTATCACTCGGGCTTTAGGAAAAGTTTTTTGGTTTGTTTTTCCTGTATATCAAATAAAGTAAAGGGTTATTATCGATAATTATACTCTTTATAGGGTTTAAAGTTGGGCGTCCACGCACCTGTTTACAGGTTGTGAACCCTACATTCTTTTTTCCTCTCTGATATCCTTTATATCTTAAGACTGCTTGATGAGATTGTGAATCCACTCACAAAAACCAATTGTTTATAATTGTTCTCTAAGTATCATGTCTTTGGATGGAAAGTATGTCAATATGATTGTGAATTCCACTCACAAAAACCAATTGCTTATAATTGTTCTCTACGCAATCAATCAAGGAAAAAGAGAAATCTCCAGTAACTCCTTCCTTCAAAAGAAAGAGGAGGAATACAAGAAAGCCAAGGGCTATCCCTTCTAACTCACAGAAGTTTTCCGATGTTCTTGATGAGTTGAAGGATGTAAGAATGAAGATTAGTGAAATAAAGGCTTGCGTTTTAAGATCTTTGGAAATTCATAAGGCCTTGGTTCGACATCATCAGCTAAGACGGTTTGTTGGTATTGACTCCTTCCTCCACGAACCTTATGTTCCAATGTTTGTTGACGACAAGGAGTTCGGGAACGATAAGGAATTTCTCAAATACATTGTTGCCTAGTATGTCTTCTTGTTGGCTTAGTTGGAAAAATAACTAGTGCTTGAATAGCGATGATTGTGACTACACATAGCTATTTTTTCATCTTCTTGTTTTTAGGCTTTTTGGTTCAATATTCTAAAAAATATTTGGAGGATGATGTTTTTGCAGTATTTAATCTTTATGATCTGTTATATTGCAAGTTTTTATGGGATATGTATGTTTGCATCCGTGAATTTGAAGGTCCCATACTTTGTCAAAAGTAAAGTCGTTCATGATCGGTATTGATTTAAGGATGAATAGACTTTTGACAAATACAAATGTTAAGCCTATATTGTCAATTCTTTGATGGAAGATAGGTTAAAATCTTTTATTTTCAAGGATTATGTCTATTAATCTCGTTATGCAAATATTGATTGAAGATAGAATGAATCCTTGTGTATTCCGCAGTATTGATCATCCCTGATCCATATTTTATGTATTACTGTGAGGCTTTGTAATGTGTCTTATGTTGAGCACGATACAACGAAGCTTTGATTATGTTTATTATTAGCTTTGTTGGTTGTTCCGTGAGATATGTTATGTCGAGCATATTGAACTAAATTAATCATCTTGTGTGGTTATTTAGTTTTTGTTCCATAAGTCTTCTTATGTCGAGCAAAACAATTGACAATTAAATTGATTAATTTTGTGATTAGTTTGGTTGTGTATCCAATAGATTAATTATGAGTTCTCTTGTAATTAGTCTAGTTGAGTATTCATATACTCCATAAGTTTTATTGTGTTGAGTATATGAACGACTGTACTAATCATTTTCTAGTGATTATGTTAGTCGTATGTTCCGTAAGTTTACTTATGTTGAGCATAATCAATTAAGTTCACCACCTTGTGTGTTTAATTTGATTGCGTATTCCGATTAAATTAATCATGAGTTTACTTGTGATTAATTTGATTGAGTTTTCGGATATAGAAAATCACTCTCATGGTTTTTGGTGTCCAATTAAAATCCTTTTTTTCTTTAGAAATTAAGGTCGCTCTTGTTGTTCTTTCGGGAATGACATCAAATGGGGGAGAGTTCTTTTGAACTTGTGCTTAATGGTCATATCTTGAGGGGAGTGCGGCTATGGAATATTAGAGGGGTTATCTTGTATGTTTAAACTTCTTTGATGAATGCATTTAGTTTCGGCTTTATGATTGCATCTAAATTAGTTGGTATGTATTTCTTTTCTTGTGTCTTGAAATGTCTCTTAGGAAATTTCATTATGATCTCTTTCTTGTACCTTTGCCAATTTTATTGACAAAAAGGGGGAGAATTAATATGTAATTCATACCACAAATACATATGGTTGTCGGATCATTATGTAAGGGGGAGTGGTTTCCATGTGAGATGGAGTATTGACTAAGGGGGAGTGATATATATCACCATAGTATTATTATTGAAGTTATGATACAATTGAACTTTGACGTTGTGTAATAGTACTATGACATTGTATAACAATGATCGAGACCGATGTTTTCTCATTGTTATAGCTACGAATATTCAACAATGGTGATACTAAACTTATAACCTTTGGGATCATTGGAGTACTTGGAAGTGACGAAGATTTCGAGGAATGTTGAAGATTAGACATGTAGAATAGGAGCTACTAAAGTTTCTTTATCTTTTTTGTATTCCATATGTATTGATAGTTTTGTCACTAAAATTGATAAAGGGGGAGATTGTTAGAGCATTGCTCGGTCGAACTCGCATCCGTTGTTATCTCAAGCATGTTTGTCAATGTCAGTGATCAAAACTATAAGTCTTGATTTCTAGTCTATTATAGCTAAGTCTCGGACTAAGAAAGAAAGTGTAGTTGAGCTCACGGACTTCATGGAGATTCATCATACAAGTAGAAGAACTACTCAAGGAACCGGTGGAACTTCTCGACAAAAAGGTATGTGAAGAGTTGAACTTATCTATCACTCAAAACTCTATCTACTCTATCTCATACTCTTTGAGACAAGAAGTCGTATGCTATATATATACATTTGGTATTTCGAGTCGAGTATACCTCGCCTATCTATATCTCGAAATATGTGTTGGTAAACTTTTTGTTTCGATCAAGTTTATCTTTACCTAGTGACGAAAGTCATAATATGTTTCAACCATCTTGAAAATTGCTTTGACGAGAAATGGTGTAACAACTGCATAACGTCCTCTAAGAATGTTTCAATGATTGAAATGAGAGTTTAGAATACATAACCAATGGTGGACATAAACATTGTTGTTGAAACACATTTATGTATAAGTCCTATTCCTTGAACCAAAGTTTGCGAACTTTGTTGATCAAGAGAAACCGGAAGTATGGCAAGTGCCAAGTCCGCGAACCGCCGAAGTTCTCAAACCCGAAAATTTCTGCTGGAGTTGACAAACTACTTGCGTGAGCCAAGTTCGCGAACCCAGTCCACGAACCGACGTAGTTCTCATCCCGAAAATTTCTGCTGGAGTTTGCAAACTTTGATCGGTTGCTTAAGTCCGCGAACCTAGTCTGCGAACTTGAGAAGGTTATATATCTGAAGATGAATCTGAACTTAAACTTATAAAGACTAAGGAATGCAGTTTTCAAACCGTGGCTATAAAATTCATGAACCGATTCAAGTGAATCAAATCATCTTTGCTTCAACTGTGTCTTATGTAGTACATGAGAGTTCCTTGCAATTGAACAACTCTCTTAACTAGTTCATTTGAAGTCATTTGAACTAGTTATGGTGAAGAAGAACATGGTTGATATGAAATGCTCATATGGCTAACCTTTTGGTTGACTATTATGGAACCAACAATGCACACGTTTGGGTACGGTTAACAAACCTAGAAGCGTGCAATCAATTGTGTATAGCAAGATAAGTTTTCGATCTAATGGTTGAGAAATATTAGCTTGAATCTAAATCAGGTTTTCATCTAACGGTGAATATTGAATGCTTTATTACTAAGCTAACATTGATTGCAAACCCTGATTTGAAAGACTATACAAAGGAGACATCTAATATTGTGCAAAACTAATCCCCACACCTTACGTGTGATACTATTTTGCATACTAGAGTCGATTCTCCTTTAATCCTCTGGTTTTCTTTTCTTAAACCAGGTTAACGACTTAAAGACTTCATTGGGATTGTGAAGCCAGACCGATACTACTTTTATCGTAGTTGTGTGATCTGATCTTGCATATTCTATCGTACGAGTACAATCAGATTGATTGGCTTGAGATTTGATATCTCCGATAGGAAAGATATAAAAAGTAATCACAAACACTTCGTCTCATCGTTTGTGATTCCACGACATCTTGTTTCGCTCCATACGATTAATATTTTTGTGAGATGATTGATTAATCTAGGCTATTCTTCGGGAATATAAGACCGGATTATCAGTTGGTTCCTGTTCACCTTGATTATTATCAAATGACGGAACAAAACCTTTAGGGTTTATCCGTGGGAGACAGATTGATCCTTTGATAGACTTGTCTGTGTGAGACAAATTTGTTTATTTTCAAAGCCTGCGATTTTGGATCGTAGCAACTCTTAGTTGTGGGTGAGATCAGCTAAGGGAATCAAGTGCGCAGTATCCTGCTGGGATCAGAGGCATATGAGCATAACTATACCTAGAATTAGTGGGAGACTGATTGGGGTTCAACTACGGTCCAGTCCGAAGTTAGCTTGTAGTAGGCTAGTGTCCGTAGAAGCTTAATACAATGTGTGTTCAGTCTGGATTAGGTCCCGGGGTTTTTCTGCATTTGCGGTTTCCTCGTTAACAAAATTTCTAGTGTCTGTGTTATTTCAATTTCCGCCTTATATTGTTTTATCTTTATAATTGAAATAATACAGGTTGTGCGTTTAAATCATCAATTAGAATAATCCAACCTTTGATTGTTTAATTATCATTTATTGATCCTTGGACATTGGTCTTTGGTACCGTCTAAGTTATTCCTTGTGTTTGATTATTGACTCGTTGATTTCTATTAGCTTGAGTAAATCAAAACAAGAGAGAGATATTAACTCCTTGAGATACTTTTAGCTAAATTGAGTCTGACTGTCTAGTTGATTCTCTAGAAAGTATTTCGGAGTTAGTCCATACAGATTGCTAAGCGAAATATTGGGTGGTGGTTTTAGACCCTCGCTTTTTCAGATGATATGGTTGTTGATGGTATGCATAATATTGCGGTTTTTTCTTGAACCATTGGATTTTCAACGACTCCTTCTAATCAACGGATCACAAAAAAACGCTATTAAAAGTAGCGTTTTAACGACTATTTTTTCGAATTCGAATTTTCCCTATAAATGGGCCTTTTCAGCTCAAACCAAAGTATCCCAAGATCTCAAAATTTTTGCTTTCTATCTCGTTTTTTTTTTTTTTAATTTCAAACCTTCTTTCAATTCATTGAAAGTATGACATACAATACAAGTGAAGATTTGTCAATCACAAGAGCTTTTTCGAGAGCTAGCCTCAATCAGATTGTTGGACATAATACAATCAACAACTCTTGGGAGAGGGTGTTTCAAGCCTTTGTAGAAGATGGTGGAAATGAAAACGGAAGAACAAGGAGTAGTATACAAAATAGGTGGGCTGTGAAGAAAAAAGAAACCAAAATTTATATGGGCATCATACAATCAATTTATGCAAATATACCTATGAGAGGATGGGCGTTAGAAGAAGTTGTAAGTATTATTCAATGTGACCTCTTATTCTCAATTACGTACGTATTTTAAATCATTGATCTTTTTCTAAACATGAGAGATTATGTTTATTTATTTTGTAGGAGGCGCATGCCAAAACTCTCTATTTCGAACTTAAGAGCAAAAATTTCGTATATGATCGTGTCTACCAAATTCTTAAGAACCTTCCCGGAGCTTAAAATGCCGCGATCATATCGATGATGAAGCTTGAGGTTGAAAATCGGATCATGTTTAAGTCTAAATTAATTTTAGTTATTTCAATCCATGTAATTTTAAGTTATTTTTAATCTATGAAATGAAATTCTGTTCACGTAATGTTATTGGTTCAAATTAGCTAATTTTTAAATATTTAATTCCAAATCTATAAGTTTTGATTTAAGTGGTATTTTTTAATTTCAATTTATAACAAAACATAACTAGAAAACAAAGAAATCATTCCCCTGAAGTGAGAAGAGTGTAATTAAAATAAATTATAGATGATGCCATTTAAAATAACACTCATAGCTAATCTAATTGGCGCTCAACGCTATTCATAATAACGTTGTAGGAATGTTATTCTGATTGGCGCTCAAAGCTATTCTTTATAGCGGTTGACTTACGCTATTCACAATAACGTTCAGTGCTATACTGATTGGCGCTTTATGTCTTTTAGTGCGCTATTCTGAATAGCGTTTGACGCTAATTTTACGAGCGCTTCAATGGATTCCACGAGACCTCCCACGAAATCATGGAAAACTGTTTCTTTTTTTTTTTTTTTTTTTTTGTAGAAAACACCAACTTGAACGTCACTAAACTTGACATTTCACAATTTTCCACATTTTGAATAGGTTGGATACTGTAAGACTTGGTCTAAATAACCCCATCACTACGGCAAGTTGGTTGGTTTGTATGGAGAGTACCCGACCGGACCAAGGTGCAGTCCTTTTGACAGTATTCATGTAAACCCAATAAATCCAATCGACAATTGGATCACCAAATATGAACAACAAATCTTAAAAGATCTTAAATACATTCTCGTAGGAATACCTCGATATCTGTAAAACTGTTACATCGAACAGTTCACATTCACTCAGTTAATTTTTTTTGGTGACCACAAGATTAATTATATTAAATTACAATTATCATCTTAATCAATCTTTAATTGATAAATCCCTCACCGTTAAATTCAGTATTAAAATGTTTTTACAGTTCATTAATGGAATCTCTATCTTCTCCTATATAAAAACAACATACCAAATGACCATTTTCGATACGTGTTCCTATCCTGCTCTGTTTCAGAAAAAAACAGAGCAAACCAAAGCAAAACCCAGACAAATATCTCTTTCATTAAAAGATCCCTCATTTTTTTCTGATTCATTTTTCTTTGTAGAAATCAATTTACAGATTGAATCAAGAGAAACAGAGATTTGGGTTTTTCAAAAGCTTCAATTTTCAAATCTGGGGTAATCTTAAATTTTCAAAATGAATCGATTTCAAGGGAAATTCGAAGGTTTCTTTGCTAACAGATGGTTAGTATTTGTAGCAGCAATGTGGGTACAATCAGTAGCAGGGATTGGTTATTTATTTGGAAGTATATCACCAGTAATCAAAAGTTCATTGAATTACAATCAAAAACAAATTGCCAGATTGGGTGTAGCTAAAGATCTTGGTGACAGTGTTGGATTTTTAGCTGGTAGTTTATGTGAAGTTTTGCCTATTTGGGCTGCTTTATTGATTGGTGCTATGCAGAATATGATTGGTTATGGTTGGGTCTGGCTTATTGTTACTCATAGGGTTCCTACTTTGCCTCTATGGGCGGTAATTTACTCCATCATCCTCTTCTTCGTATTCAATTTTACAGTTCTAAGTATTTGGTGATTTTAATTTTGAGCTAATTTAGATATGAAAATGGTGATTTGGTGTTTTGTTTCAATGATTTAAGTGTACAGGTGTATGAATATGAGCTAGGGATTTTGTCTGGTGTTTTTCGGATTTTGATTCAAATTAGTTAATTTGAGTCCTTTTGTATTTGTATTCATTTTGAATATTTGGATGAATAAATGCAATCAGATGGTGGATTTGTTTTCCAAATTCCAGTCAGATCATTCAGAAATGAGGTCATTGAATATTATCAATTTCCGAATGAGCTAGAGCATCTGGTCATACCGATCTTCTTAAAATGTTCTTTCATTTGTATACTGACAACTGTATAAACATGGCTGAATCATGGCTCAAAACTGGGTTCTTTTTTCTAGGAGCTTTTTAGGTATATCCTTGATCATTTGAGACTGGACCAAGTCATATGATATGATTGTGGTAGTAGAATATAGCTTGTTGGGGCACTAGGGGATAAAGTATATTTGTTATGGAAATGTTTCTCACATTCTATTTTTTCCAGAGTCTTTGTCGTCTGTGCTCAATGCCTGCTTGAATAGTTGAAAAGATTTTGTGTCTAGTCTTTGGTTGCAGATTTTAGGGAAGTAACTGCTAATGGGTTTTAAGCTGGCTTATGATGTACTATTTTTGGATAAATGATCACATGAGGGATGAGCACTTAAAATGCAAAAAGTTTGCGTATCCTCTGCTCTCGTTGGATGAGTTCATGGCAATTTAGTAACTAACTTTCAGCTGCATGGATCAATGAGAGTATCAACCTTAACGGTGAAGCAATGTCTAGCACTTCACTGGGTACTTTCTTCAAGTGACTGTCTTCACATACAGTTATTCACAAGTTGTTCACCCTGCAATGATATTTTCTAAAATAGCTCATACATATGATTGAGAAACCTGAAAGTGTAAAATCTTATTGGCAAAACTAGGATATTGCTACAAGATCAAGATTTAATTTTCTTAATGTGAAAGTCACTTTACAATGGTTTAAGTTTTTGACCAAGTTTTTGTTATACAGATGTGCATTCTTATATTTGTCGGAACAAATGGAGAGTGCTACTTCAATACTGCAGCACTGGTTTCTTGCGTTCAGAACTTCCCTAAAAGTCGAGGTCCAGTTGTTGGGATACTTAAGGGGTTTGCAGGTTTGGGTGGTGCTATTATGACGCAGGTATATGCTCTGATTTATGACCCTGATCATGCAGGAATCATCTTCATGGTTGCTGTTGGGCCAACCATGGTAGTCATTGCTCTCATGTTCATTGTCAGACCTGTTGGTGGTCATAGACAACCTCGGCCTTCTGATGCTTCAAGCTTCACATTTATCTACAGCGTGTGCCTTGTTTTGGCTGCCTATTTGATGGGGGTCATGCTTGTTGAAGATTTAGTTGATGTTAGCCACTCCGTGATCGAGATATTCACAGCAATATTGTTTATTCTCTTAATTCTGCCTATCATAATTCCTGTGACTTTGACATTCTGGGATCAGAGATCTTCTGTGGAAGAAAGACTTCTACCTGAAGCTCCATTAGCGACCATATCTAGCAAGGATTTAAGTACTGAAATAATTTTCAGTGAACTTGAAGATGAGAAGTCCTCAGAAGAAGAGTCGCTTTCAGTGAATGATAGGAAAAAAAGAATTGCACAGTTGCAAGCAAAAATTAATAGAGCTGCAGCAGAAGGAGCAGTGAGAGTTAAGAGGCGAAAGGGTCCACATAGAGGCGAGGATTTTACCTTGACGCAGGCATTGATAAAGGCAGATTTTTGGCTCATATTTATTTCCCTTCTTTTGGGGTCTGGATCTGGCTTGACTGTTATTGATAATCTCGGTCAGATGAGTGCGTCTTTAGGATATGATAACCCACATATATTTGTATCCATGATCAGCATCTGGAATTTCCTTGGTCGTATTGGTGGTGGCTTCTTCTCCGAGATTGTTGTAAGGTACAACCTATTTTCACTTCATGCTGTCCATGGCTTAATATTGATTTTATGTTATGTCCTTTTGTCCGATGCTTGATCTATTTGCAATCTTATTACCAGGGATTATGCATACCCAAGACCAGTTAGCATGGCTGTGGCACAAGTCATAATGGCAATTGGGCACTTCTTCTTTGCTATGGGGTGGCCTGGAGCCATGCACATTGGTACGCTACTGATCGGACTTGGGTATGGTGCCCATTGGGCTATTGTGCCAGCTGCTGCATCAGAGCTTTTTGGATTGAAGAAATTCGGAGCTCTGTACAATTTCCTCACACTTGCAAATCCCGCTGGATCCTTGGTTTTCTCTGGTCTTATAGCTAGTTCTATATATGACCATGAAGCTGAAAAACAAGCTCAAATGCACAGCAACCTAGCGCACACTTCTAGAGGCATGCTCCAAAGGATTACAGATGTTATAATGGCAGCAGATGAACCACTGAAATGTGACGGCTCTATCTGCTTCTTCCTTACTTCCATGATAATGTCTGGGTTTTGCATCGTCGCAGTTGTGTTGAGCTTGATTCTTGTTCACAGGACCAAGGTTGTGTACGCCAGTTTATATGGGAAAACTGGAAGTTTCCGTACATGAGTTGGGACGTTTTGACAACTCCATGGAGTGTAAGATTGTTTCTGTGAGGAGATTATGGTTTTGTTTTGGCAGGCTTGTAATATGTATGTAAAAGGTTGTGAGAAGAGAAAATTTCCTCTTAGCTGTCTCTTTTCCGCGAAAAGGAAGAACAAAAACATCGGACATGGGCAGGGCAGCTTTTAAAGAGAGAAAGTAGAAGCACATTTTCCCTGATGAGATTCAGAAAGACATACAAACACAGACAGTGAGGCTAACTGTTGGATTTCTGTTTGCTCTATGCAGCTGGGTTGGAGGCTTGGAGATAATCAAGGCAGTGTTGTGTAAGTTTTTAAGAATCCGATTTTTTGTGTTTGTATATCGAGTCACTTGTTGTTATTAGTTTGGACATCGCCGATGAATATCATTTATAATACAGGTCATCTGGGACTAAAGAGCATGATGTTGGTTTCTCTATTTGTCCCTCCTTTTAGCTTTATGTTGACTTTTAAGATTTAACCACCTGAAAGCGCAAATTGTGCTCATTGGTTCTATGAAGTTTCCCTGAAATGGAGAACTTCACAGTGTGTTGCCGATGTGGTTTGTGAAGGCCGCTAAACACCGGACTGTTTCGCGATCCTTTGGCCCAATGCACCTTTAGTTCAAGTATGGCAAAGTAAACAGTTTCTGTAGTAGTTTGCAATTCTTCCTGCAAAGAATCCAAAGCATGCATCAAACAATCAATTACCTAAAATGAAAGCAAGCATGCAATGTCATGCTAAGGAAAGCTTTAAAAGAAGACACTGCTCTCTAGGAAAAACTTGTACGACACAACTTCTTTGACGATGTAATTCTAAACACGCGAATAAGTTCCTACATTCAACGGATAAGACAAACGAGTGCATCCTGGTTAGGTAGTTGTCTGCACCATGCCTAGTCTTTTCTATGATATGAGGTAGGTCCATAAGCAGTGAACCTTGATTAAGGTTAGTATCTTTTAGGTGGTCCATGTAATTTGATTCAAGTTGATGATTTTTAACCATAGAAAAAGTGACTGACTACACCACCACCACCACCATTAACCCTGATTAAAACTAACTCATAGAGTTAGTTAACTTAACCATGGACTATGGCAAACCTAAACCAAAGCATGCCTAATTCTAACTCATGTATGTGGTTAGGATTTAGCAGTTGGGACCCACTTTCTTAATTACAATCATGTTATTTGTTTGGGACCCACTTCTTCTGATTAAAATATCAAAATTGACTAACTAAAAATACAAATTGTACTCTTTTTGTGCACATGCAAAACTTAAAAATAAAACAAAAATATATTATATAAAATTAGCCCAAATAAATAAAATAAATTAAACAAAAATGCAAATTAATAGAATAAAATCAAGTTTTTATCTACTTAATTCGATATTAATTAGGGGAAAACAGATTTAATGAAAAATAATTTCATTTTGTTTCCCACCTCTTAAAATTCCTAAAATTAGCTACCTGATGTGTGTAGAGTTAAAAATTTAACCATGGTTAAATCGAACCATGATAAATAAATAAATAAATAAATAAATAAATAAATAGTTTTAGGTTATGGTTTAAGAGAAGAAAGGCCTTACTTAAAAATCAAGGTATTCTTCATATTCTTTTTTCATAATAATTTTTTTGATCTAGTAATTTCAGAATTTTGCGGGGTTTTGACAAAAAAGTCCTGTATTTGGGATTTGGACTTAGGTTCAAAAATAGGGCTAAAACAATTTCCGTCTCATGATTTTTTGTACTTTGATGGCGGCTCTGAGATTGATTTAAATTCTGAAACAGAGATAGGTAAACTTTTTTATCTTTTCTTTTCTGCTTTGTCTATTTATCAATTCTGAATTTTACTGATTAAATTAATGAACATGATCATGCGTACAATTTAGGGTTTCAGTCTTCGCTACTGAAACTTCAAAATTCATGGGTGAAACCCTGAGTTCATGGAATTGGTTTTTGTAGATCTATGGTCGTTTAGAAGTGGTTTTATTTAATTTTGTTGTGATATACGTTTCCTCAAACAGTTGGGATTGCACCTTGTTTTTGTCGAAATAGTATTGTTGTGTTGGTGTTGATGTTTGTGTTTGGTTTGAAGAACTATTTGGTTGCAGTGGAACTGTTTTGGGGTTTTACAGGTGCTGGGTGTGTGAATTGTTGTTGCCACAATGTGGTGGTGGGGGGGTTTGGGAATTGGGATTGTCATGCTTGAGATATACAATTGACTAGACTGTATTGTTCATGTATTGTTCTTAGTTTTGTTGTTGAGTTCTGTAATTGAGTATTTCAAGTTGTCGTTATTTTACGCGGTTGGGTTCGGTGGTTTTGTCGACGGTTTTGTAGCGGTATTTTGAAATTGGATTAACAGCTTCCCAGTTTCCGATTCTGTTGTGCATTTCAGTCCCGAAGTAGGTGTTTACGGAACTGTTTGTGTCTTGCATTTATGAAAGTTTCTATTTTGTTGGATTGATACTAGTTTTTACTGGCAATTTAGTTCCCACCGACTAGACTGAATTGTTTTAGACTAGTTCATGTATTGTTGTTAGTTTTTCAAATTGTCGTTATTTTACGCGGTTCATTGGTTTTATCGACAGTTGCGTAGTTCAACGGTATTTTGAAATTGGATCGAAACCTTCCGAGTTTCTTTTTCTGTTGTGCGTTTTAGTTCTATATAGTTTTGCGGGAAGTGGCATGCAGTATCAAGACCCATCTATAAGTTTTCTATATAGGAGTGGGTTACCATAATAGGGGCTAGGGAAGTGTTTGTGTCAAGCATTTATGAATTTTTCTTTTGATGGATTGATACTCTACTTTTAATGGGGGTTTATTTCCCGTTGATGCTATATGTTATTCAAGGAGTTAATTCTTCTCATTTTTTTCTCTTTATATTAGGTCATGGGCAGGTTAAGAGTTAAGTCACTGCTGGAAGTATGAGGAGGTTATGTCATGTGGAATTGGTTAATGGTGATTCAGTTCTTCGTAACATAAAGTCGGCCAGTTTCCCCGCAGCTCTTACAAAAAAGGAAAGAAAGGTTGAGGATTAAATAGGAATTAGACAGCAGACGGTGAAAGACAATGGAGTGTAACCGAGATGAGGCCAATAGGGCAAAAGAAATCGCAGAGAGAAAGTTTACAGCTAGAGATGTCGTAGGTGCTAAGAAGTTCGCATTAAAAGCGCAAAATTTGTTCCCTGGCCTCGAGGGTATTTCACAGATGCTATCGACACTTGATGTGCACCTCTCTGGGGATAATAAAATAGGCGACGAAGCAGATTGGTATGGGATTCTAGGTGTGAATCCCAAGGCTGATGATGATACAGTCAGGAAAAAGTACCGTAAACTGGCTCTGATGCTCCACCCCGACAAGAACAAGTCAATTGGAGCCGAAGGAGCGTTTAAGCTCATCTCAGAAGCGTGGAGTTTACTGTCTGATAAAACCAAAAGAACCATGTATGATCAAAGGAGGTCTTTGAAAACATCCCAGCAAAAGGTCCCATCGGCAAGTGGAGTTTCTTCGGCGACTCCACCTGGTGCAAACGGCTTTCATAATTTCCCCAACCCTTCTTCCAATGTGAAGGCTCATAAGACCACTACTAAAGCAGCTGCAGCTCCAGCTCCAGCTTCGGCTCCGGCTCCTGCACCGCCTCGTCATTCAAAACCCAATACATTCTGGACTGCTTGCCATAGATGCAAGATGCAGTACGAGTATCTTCGGGTTTATCAAAATCACAAACTCCTTTGTCCCAATTGTCATGAACCCTTTTTGGCAGTAGAAACACAGGCCCCACCAGTAAATGCTTCTAATGCATCTGGCCATTGGCAGCCTCCTAAGCAACGTCAGAATTCCAATCATAATTCAAACAAGAGTTCTGGTGGATCAGGAAGGAAATCATCTTCTTCTGCTGCAAATATGGGATCAGATCCATCCAATCAATCAAAATGGAGTCCATTTTCTGGAACAGCTAGTGGTGGAAGTGCCACTGCCTCGGCTGCTGCTGCTGCCCAAGCTGCAAGTGTGGTTCAGCAGGCGTATGAAAAAGTCAAAAGAGAGCGTGAGGAGGCTCAAGCAGCAGGCCGAAGACAAGAAGCCCTTCGGAAGAAGAACACCCATGGTTCAAAGAGGACAGCTAGCAATTCTGGTGCTGGTACTCACGACATGAAAGCTAAGAGGAGGAGGAATGGAGATGAAAATGCAGGGAAGCAAACAACATCAGGAGCTGGCATGGCTAGTGGGTCAGGAATTATGCGCAATTTCTTAGAGAAGGATCGAGCTAATAGTTTGCCTAACAGCACAAGGGACTTGTCGCAGCTTGAGCTCAGGAATATGCTGATAGAAAAGGCTAGGCGGCAAATTTGTAAGAAGTTAGATGAATGCAAGTCAGCTGCTGCAGGCATGGCTACAGAGAAAGAGAAAGGAAAGCCAGAAGTCATTAAAGATCGGAAGAAAGAGGGAGTGGAAGTGAAAGAAACGGCTAGTGTAGAAGTTGACGCCAGTGATCAGAGCAAGGGTGTTGAATCTGTGGATGTCAATAAATTATCAAATGGATCACCCTCTATTGATACAGATAGTGTTGTTTCTGAAACCGTAGCTCGTAATACCATGTCAATTACAGTTCCAGATCCGGATTTTCACGACTTCGACAGGGATAGATGTGAAAAATGTTTTGGAACTAACCAAGTTTGGGCTGCATACGATGATGATGACGGAATGCCTCGCTACTACGCAATTATTCACAAAGTGATTTCTGTAAATCCATTTAAAATGCGGATAAGCTGGCTCAATTCCAAAACCAACACTGAATTGGGCCCATTAAATTGGACTGGTTCTGGATTTTCCAAAACCTGTGGAGATTTCAGGGTTGGTAAGCATGAGTTTAATAGCTCACTCAATTCTTTCTCGCATAAAGTTAGATGGACTAAAGGTCCGCGCGGGGTGGTCATTATATTTCCTAAAAAGGGTGATGTGTGGGCTGTATATCGTAACTGGTCCCCGGACTGGAATGAGCTTACCCCAGATGAAGTTATACATAAGTATGATATGGTGGAGGTACTCGAGGATTATACGGAGGATCAAGGTGTGGTTGTTATACCTTTAGTCAAGGTTGCTGGTTTCAAGACAGTTTTTCATAGGCACTTGAACACCAGGGAAGTCAGGAATATCCACAGAGAAGAGATGTTCCGGTTCTCTCATCAAGTTCCGTCTTGCTTACTTACAGGTTCAGAAGCGCCAGGCGCTCCAAAAGGTTGCCGGGAGCTGGACCCTGCAGCTACTCCTGTGGAACTTCTACAGATAGTAACAGAAGCCAAAGAAGAAATGGTGGATACTGCTGAAGAAGAGACTAAGGCAAAACACAGAGAAGTGGATGTTGTGGAGATTGTTGAAGAAGAGATCACAGTTGATACAAAAGAGAAGATGGTTCCTGCAGGAGAAAATGAGGAAAATGTTGTGGAAATTGTTAAAGAGGAGATGATGATGGAAGCTAAGGAGAAAATGATAATAGAAGATTCTAAGGAAACTGATGTTATGGAGATTGTTGATCAAGACATAGAACTACCTGAGGAGGAGGATGTTATGGAGATTGTTGAAGACGAGATTATGATTTTAGGAGGTGAAGGTCATAAGACTAAAGACTATAATTCAAGCAGAAACAGAATGATCAGATCATTGTTTGAACAGGAAGAAGACACTATCGAGATAGCTGTAGAAGAAATGATGGCGGAAGTTAAGGAGAAAGAAATTATAGATGAAGAAGAAGAACCCATGGAAGAACATTCTGTTGAGATTCCTGATGTAGGGGAGCCTAAGGAGGAAAAAGTTTCTAAGAATGCAGAAAAACAGAGGGCAGGAGACGATATGGAAGGTATAATAAAAGAAACCGAGGAGGAGATTGTGAAGAATGTTTCTGATCAGCTGAAGGATGCAAAGACCGGTGAAGAGGTAACCCCTGAACCTAAGGACAATCAGAGCATGAAGAACCGTGAACAACAAAGAGTGTCAGAAGCTCGGGAAGAGATGGAGCAGGTCAGATTGCGGTCAAGTGAAGAGATGGCTCAAAGTTCTGTAGTATAGAATGGAGAAGGATAAGATATGGTTAAGAAAATGGATATGTTGGATCTATGTGCATCAGACATGGATAGGTGTTAAGAAGTATCTGAACCCTTCTGATACTTACTGGGTTATCCATTGCTGTTTGATGCTGGGATTGCAATATTGCAGAGTAGCAAGTTACTTTTGTTGGTAACCTGTCTTGATTTTAAGCAATCACACTGACAACATGAGGATGTTAGTGATTGGGGCATTGAATGATTCTTGGTTGTTTGAATATCTCCAAGGAATGTGACTGATTCTAAAGAGTTCTGTAGCAGTCGTGGTGGACTTCTTCGAATATCTATGGAGGTGAGGATTGACTCGTGTCGCTTTGCTACAAGGAGTATGTTAGATTGATAGTAACCCCATACAAGTATAACTGCAATCTGCAGCTAATCAAACTAATAATACCCTTTTGCTCACGTATCTTCAGAAATACTGTATCAACCTTGTCGAAATTTTCTTCTTCTTTTTGTTCAGATGGTGAGGCAAACCCGTCTTCACATTGTTTCATTTATAGTTTCGTTTATATTCTTGTTGGCTCTTCTTTCAAACAGAAAAAGGATGCCAATGTTGTAGATGATAACATAAGTTGATGATATTCACATTTAAGATTGTGTATAATTCTAGTCGTTTCAGTCTTGCTTCTGTTACTAGCAAGCCACCATATGAAATTATGGGATCACTGAGAGCTTAAATATATAACGAGCTCTTGGATCAGACCCTATAGCTGAGATATGAGGTGCAACATATCCCTGGCACGAGGTTTTTACTGATTGCAGCTCAACTGGAATCCAGTTTGGTCAGTCCTGGCATTGTCAGGATGCAGGTACTGTGAAATGCAAGTTTCACCCTCTCAGCAGGTACTGGTGAAATGCAAGTTCCAGATCCTCAACCAAATGGAAGCAGACTCGTTGACAATCTAGACTGTTGATTTCTTGCTAAAACTCGAGTGTCAGGGGTCATATTAGATATCCACCCCTTCTTGCTTGCTAGAGGTCAAAAGAAGAAAAGACCGCAAGATAAGGTATATGATATGTTGGGGACCAACGGATGCAAAAAGCCCATAAAACCTCGGAATCTCGCAACAGTGTGCGAGATAAGGTATTTGAAGCAAAAGCTAATCCAGACCCTTCAAAAGAAAGTATTTGATGCAGACAACCGGCAAGAGAATCTGCACCTTATCTAGCTTACACTGTTTTCCCCTGCTTTTACCACCTTTAAATATCTCTCAACATTTTCAAGAGTACCCAATTTGAATTTCAATCTAATTCGAATTCAGTGCAATCCAAAAACCCAACCACAGCAAAGCTTTTGAGAAAAGGAAGAAACATGGAGAACAACACAAACAGCAGCAACAGCCAACAAGGTCAGCCATCACCATTTCCACCACAACCACCATTTCATCATCTTTTGCAACAGCAGCAACAACAGCTTCAAATGTTTTGGACTTACCAAAGACAAGAGATTGAACAAGTGAATGACTTCAAGAACCATCAACTTCCTTTAGCTAGAATCAAGAAGATCATGAAAGCGGATGAAGATGTACGCATGATATCAGCTGAAGCACCAATCTTATTTGCAAAAGCTTGTGAACTTTTCATACTTGAGCTCACTATAAGATCTTGGCTACACGCCGAGGAAAACAAGCGTCGGACACTTCAGAAGAATGATATTGCAGCTGCAATTACCCGTACTGATATTTTTGATTTCTTAGTTGATATTGTACCGAGGGAAGAGATGAAAGAGGAAGCAGGGTTGGGGCTTATGGGAGGTGCTACTGCTAGCGGAGTCCCTTATTATTATCCTCCGGTTGGGCAGACCGCACCAGGCGTTATGATGGGCCGGCCAGCAATGCCTGGTATGGATCCGAATATGTACGTTCATCAACCGTCGCAGGCGTGGCAATCAGTTTGGCAATCAGATGAAGGGCCATATGGAAACATTGGTGGCACAACCGGGCAAGCGGCCAATTTAGATGAGCAGGGGTATGTGGATCAACAAACTTCTGACTCTTAGTTAACCCAAAAAATGCAAAAAATTTAACTGAAATGTTAGGTGTTTGGTTGTTCAATTGGGTTCTGGAAAATGTGTAGATGCAATCTTGTATTTTGCGCATTCAATCCAAAACATGCTAATTTTATATGATATTATCTCCTCTCAATCCCGTTTAAGTTTGAAATTTCGATACTTGGGTGCATTTTATATGGTATAGAGTATCAGCCGTTTTTGAACACAGTTTCTACGATGGATAATTTAATATGTAGACAAATTACGACCTCTGATCATGGGTATCAGCGCGCAATGATTTATTGAATGTTTCTAACAAAGCTGAAATTTTTGTGCTCATATGAGAAACTTGGAAACCTGAGAGTTGTAAAAGTTTTATGCCAACTTCTTTCCCCCAAAATGGTCACTTAAAGTTTTCATAGCTTAGGAAGCAAAGTCGTCACTTAATTATGTTATATGTGTTAGTGCAATGCCCGGTTGAACCCATAAGTTTTGCTATCTCAAGATTGTTGTCAATGTTAAATGATCAAAATTATATCTTGACTTCTAGTCTACTAAGTCAAGTCTCGGATTGGGTTAGAATTTGGTAATTGAGTATCAGAATCACCGTCGAGGACTGAACATCAATGAAAACATTTAAAGAACTTCTATATCAGGTATGTGAAGACTGAACCATTCTATTTTACTCACTATCTTACCATTCTACTGTTGAGACGATGTCGTATGACTTATAGTAGATTTACAAAGCAGAAGTTTCGAGTCAAGCTTCTCTTGTTAAAAATCTCGAAATATGACTTTAGCAAAGATGCTCAACGATCCTTAAAATTTATTAGTTGTAAGCAACTTATTGTTTGAATTAATCTATGGATCAATTGAAAATTGCCCATGCAAATGATTTTATCACGTTGAAATGTTTCAAATATCATAAGAGAGAAATTTTAGCTATATAATATTTATGCTCATGGTAGGTTAGTGAACCAGTTCGCAAACCATAAATATATGAGTTTCAGAAATACAGGAAGGTTGGCGAACCAGTTCGCAAACCGTGAGTTCAGTTGGGAACAGTTCAAGAACTCGGTTCACGAACCTCTATGAACTAAATTTTCAAGTTGGTATTATAGGCTAGCATTTGGCGAACTCGGTTCACGAATCATGATCAACTAAGTTTGGTAGTCTTGTAGGGTTGGCGAACCCGGTTCACGAACCGTTGCATCCTGACTCATGAACAATCCTAACGGTTTACGAACCATTGTACCAATTGTCCAAGTCTACGTTCTCTCGTTGTCTATAACCTTTGGCAACCAGTCTAGCCTTATACTTATCTACTGTTCCATCAGGTTTCAGTTTCCTTTTCAAAACCCATTTACAACCTATAGGCTTACTACTAGGAGGTAAATCTATTATACTCCAGGTTCCGTTAGACATATGAGAATCCCATTCATTATCTACAAATTCTTGCCAGAAACTAGACTCTACATAACCAAATGCCTCTTGTAAATTAGAAGGTTCTTCCTCTACAGCGTAAAATTCAAAATCGAGATTTTTATCTTTTGTCTCAGTCCTAGCTCTTTTACTGCATCTCAATTCAAATTCAATGATCATAGTTTCTTCACTTGTAGGTTCTTCTAATCTAGGTTTAGAATCAACACTAGGTAAAGTACTAGGTATTGAACCCCCACTATTACCCCTGCTATTTCTAGATTTAAAAGGAAATCTCTCTTCAAAGAAATCAACATCAATAGATTCAATAATAACCTTATTATTAATATCAAAGAACCTATAAGCTTTACTGTATTGAGCATAACCAATAAAAACACATTCATAAGCTCTACTTTCTAACTTATGTCTTTTAGGATCAGATTTCCAAACAAAATCTAAGCAACCCCAAACTCTAAAATAAGAGACATTAGGTTTTCTATTTTTCCAAAGTTCATAAGGAGATATCATGGTTTTATTATTAGGAATGCGGTTCAAAACATGGAAAACAGTTAACAAACATTCACCCCACCAATGGGAAGCAACACCAGAACTAAGCAAACAAGCAACAATACGTTCAGTCAGTGTACGATTCTTTCTTTCAACTTTTCTATTTATTTGAGGATTATATGGAGCAGTTCTTTCATGTATGATGCCATTAGTTTGATAAATTTCAGTAAAAGGAGCAGAATCATATTCAGTGCCTCTATCACTACGAAACCTCTTAATTTTTTTACCAAATTGATTTTCAATTTCATCAATAAAGATGTTAAACTTTTCAATATCTTCATTCTTATGGCTCAATAAATAAACATAAGTATAATTAGAACAATCATCAATGAACTTCATGGTATACCTCTTTCCATTTCTAGTTAGGATACCTTCATATTCCCACAAATCAGAATGTATTAAGTCCAGTGGTTTGATTCTCTTACAACAGATTTATGTGAAGTCTTGGTTATTTTTGCTTGACTACAATATTCACATTTTTTAAATTCATTTTTAGAAAATTCAGGGAGGACACCTAACTTGCTCATGTTATTTACCAACTTTTTACCCACATGACAAATCCTACCATGCCAAACATTAAAATTGCAAATCATATAAGCAAAAGATTCAATTTTATTCATATCATCAACATTAAGCTTAAACATTCCATCATTAGCATAACCCTTTCCTGCAAAACTCTTATTCTTAGTTATAGTGTAAATATCAGACCCAATAGTTTGATACAATCCATCCTTGTTGAGAAGATATCCGAAAACAAGGTTCTTTCTCATTTTTGGAGTGTGAAGGAGATCTTTCAACATGAGTGTCTTCCCAGAAGTAAACTTCAATTCTACCGTACCAGAACTTTTCACCAAAGTGTTGTGAGAGTCTCCCAACAACACTTTCTTATCCCTGGTTTCAGCATAAGTCTTAAACATGGACCTATCAAAACAACAATGACACGAAGCACCACTGTCTATCCACCACCCATCAGATCCACCAACCATGTAGAATTTTGGATCAGAGACCATGACAATTATAACGTCACTCACAGAATTAGCTTGTGCTTTATTCTTTTCCTTGTTAAACCTAAAATTCCTAGACATGTGGTTTGGTTTACCACAGATATAACAAAGAAACTCATCAGAATTAGAATTCTGTCCATTTTTTAATGGGTGTTGGTTCTTGTTTTGATTAGTCCTTCCTCATTTCTTCTAGTTCGGGTTAGGTTTCATATCCCTTTTATTAGGTTTCAAACTCTGATGAGTCTTATTTTTAGAAATAATGAGAATATCTTCATTCTTATCTTATTTCTGAGCTTCTTCTTCAACCATGAGCTTAACAATCAAACTTTCAAGAGAAAATTCTTTAGTCTTATGACGCAAAGAATTACGAAAATCTTTCCAGCTAGGTGGTAACTTGTCAATCAATACAGAAACTTGAAGTTGTTCATCAGTTTTCATACATTCGGTCAGAATTTCATGGGAAATTTTTTGAAGTTCATGAGCCTGTGCAACAACTGATCTATCATCCACCATTTGGTATCTCAAATACCGGCTCACAACATACTTATTTGAACCAGCTTCCTCGGTGTCATATTTTTTCTGTAATGCATTCCATACATCTTTAGCAGTTTCAAAAGTTGAATAATACTCATATGAATCATCATATAATGCATTAAGAATGTAGTTTTTGAAATCAAAGTCATCATCGACCCATTTGTCAATGACCTTCTGTTTCTCCTCAGGAGTTTGAGAAACAACATCTTTGGCACCACCGGTAGGAGGTGGATCAGTAGCAACAACACCAGCATCAACGATAGCAGTCTTATCAACAACAGGTTACAGGGTTCCAGGATGAACACTCGACACAATCATATGCAGCTTCATGAGTTTGAGATAAAAGAACATCTTCAGCTTCCATCTTCTGAAATGCATCCCTTCAAATTTGAAAGGCTTGTTGGTATCATCAACGCTCTTCTTTTCAACCTCCATAGAAAAATCAAACACCTTAAAATTATTGGAAACAAAGAACAAAAATCAAAACGGATCTCAAACAACTGAGTCGCAGACTAGGTCGCTATCTTTAAAGTGTTTCGCGATTCTGCCTTTTGATTGTGCTAGCAGTCAAATTTTTTTTCGAAAACCCTATAGGATAAAACAGCTGATACTCTCTTGCTCGATTTCTCTGCACCTTGAGAAATTGAACCAACTATCACTCTTTCTAACACTTGCTCAGAATCTCACCGAAAACATATTTTCTTCTCTTTTCAGAAAACCAACCTTTTTAATGGCTTAAGAGAATCAATTAAGTTTTAATGAAAATAAATTCTGATTAATTACCAGAAATTAATCTACCGTAATAGTCAGAAAACGGGCAGAATATAATAGCAAAACTAATGAAAATTAATTAGAAAATAATTTCCTTAAAACGTTTTTGAAAACCAAAAAGTCAAATTTGCAAAAAGTTATTTTTCAAATCACCAGACCTTCCAAGGACCCAAGGCCTCGCTTTCCCGAACTTTTGATTAATAATATAGATATATATATAATATACCTAGTCAAATGCATGGTGTGAGACTTGAACCTAAGTTTATAGTGTGGGAGCCCAAAATAATACCACCACACTATCTCTCTAAGTTTGGTATAATATTACAAAATTATGTTTTTAAATATTCATACCCAACAGTTAGTGTTATTCTGATTGTATTATTTTCATACTGTTTAATTTTTTGATGTTCGAAATGGTTGATTAGGGTGATTAGTTACTTATTTGATCTGTACATAATGTTAAGCTTCTTAGTAATCCATATGTAGGTTTCCCCATGTATATAAGTTCTTGATACATACAAGTTTCTCAACAAATAAGAATATCAAAGTAAGGATACAAGTTCATTTGAGTTCAGCATTTTATCATTGTAAATGTAAGGATTGGATTTTGTTTGTATGCCCTAACGTATAACGAAGCCAAACCAAATATGAAGACCTCACTGTGAGTTGGGTCATATATTCATGTCTGTTGTCACTCACTAACATACTGGAAACCATAGAACCTAAAATAACTAACAATCTAAATACATGAATTTTCCTTTTGTATCAGAAATTTATATATGCTTAAATTCACTTACTTGATTTATAATTGTGAGTAACCAGGTTTTATTTCTGGAGAAATTCTATTAGAAAAAACAATCTATAGTGAAGACTTATGGTTAAGAGGGCATGAGTCTTCTGAATAAGTAGTGAAGACTTACAATAAACATGTTTAACTCTTATGTTTGGTGGTGTGATACCACTTATCTGGAGCAATTTATTTGGAGCTTCATTGGTTTTGTATATGATATTATTTTACAAATCCCTTGCCGATTAGATCCTTTAGGATTATAATATCTCACCCTTAATTTTTTTGATAGGATTTTTATTTTTTGTTAGTTCATTGTAGTCCATGTAATTTCTTGATCGTTATTTTCACCCTTTAGACTAACTTGCGGAGTTAACAAATACCAACAAAAATTCACGTAGCGTTGACATGGATGATTGAACTGTATCACACCCGATGAATGGTTCTACGTCTATAAACATCACGTATACATCCCAAACCACCCGTAACAATAAATTTACATTTAACTGGAAGAAGTGGTGACCTTTTCATGGTGGTATTTTGTTCGGTTGGCAAGTCAATTTTGCCGCACAATGGCATTGGTACCAATAAATTTACATTTAACTGGAGGAAGAAGTGATGATCTTTTCAGTGGCATTGGTATCATAAAATTTACATTTGTGGAAATTTCCGAAAGATCCAATAACAAGACCTCTTTCTTCTATAAACCCGTCATTAAGATGACATATTTGTGTAACCCGTAATTAAGATTTTGACGGCTATAAATAGAGATTCATATTAGATTGTTTCATTTGTTTACAAAAGCGACATTTTTAGTACCTGAACTAACCTTTTTCATTACTTTCCTATAATTTCCACATTCCACGCCATGTGAAATAATCTTTCCACGTTTCACATCTTATCAAATAATCTTCCCACGTTTCACGCCTTAGTATCAAATAATCTTTTTTCAGGGGTCAGTCCAGTTAGTCAGGAGTCTGACTCTCAAGTAGGAGATAAGCGTATCGAGTCTCCGAGTTTGGAGATCTCATGAAATACTCTGCTTATCCAAATCTAATTTACTTTCTTAATGTAACATGTCTTCTTTCCTATAAAATAAATAAATAAATCAAATAATATTTCCCCGCCTTATTATCAAATAATCTTTCCACGTTTCACTCTTTTTCGTTGAAAAGTCTAAGTCTCTCTCTATCTATCTATCACATTTGCATGCATTTTTGTTCTCGTTTCTGGTTTCCATTTCTTTTTTCATTTTTTCACGAGGAAGAAGAGATGTCAAAGTCCTGATCAACGGTGTATATTAGTTGCTTAAGGGAAATTGGCTGTGTAGCATGTTTTAAGATCTTGTTTATTAAAAATGCTTCTTTTGTCTCTTTCCTCTCTTCCTCCCATTGATTCTCATGATGATTTACTTCATCAAATGTGGGACTTTTATGATTTAATCCGGGTTCTATTTAAGATCTTGTTTATTAGAAAATCTTATTTGAATCGTGATAACCACTCTGTTTTATGAAAACTGATTTACATAATTGTGGGCGGGTGATGAAAGTTGTAATTATCACGCAGATGTGAAAACTTGAATTTTTCACCTTTTAGTTACAAATGTTAAAAGTTGATTCTTTAGGAGGATTCTTTTGAGGATTATCATTAATAACATTAAGAATCGTTTGAAAAATTTCCACTTTCAGTTAAGATGATTCTAAATTTGGGAACAAACGGTAATTTAGGAACTGTTTTCCGGGATTGACTTTTCAAAGCTATAATTTTTCTTATATAAAATATCCGTAATTGTTATCGAAATATAGTTAAGATGTTATTTACGTAATCTATTAATACTATGACTAATTATGGGCTCCATATATCTAGCCTCGTAACAATGGGCTAGAGAAAAAGTTCACCATTTACATTTAACTGGAGAAAGAAGTGGTGAACTTCTCATGGTGGTACTTGGTCGGGTTGGAAACTCCATTTTTCCGCACAGTGGAAAGTGTGGGGTCAGGTTCGTTTATGCCATGGAAGTGCACCTTTTTCTGATTTTCACTATATTTTTATCACACTTTTTGATAATACGCTTCTTCAAGTCTTCATATTATGAATTATGAATTATGAATATAGTTTCACAATGTCAGTATAACTTGGTTATATGAAAATTTTCTTCCAAAAAATATTGTAATTGAACTGTATCAACTACTCTCACTAAAAATCCAGTTATGCTGGTTGAAACTGCAATTCAACTTACTATTGACAAGTTTGATTCCCCTTCCGAGCTATGATCTTAGTATAAAATTTATTAATGCTTTTGGTATTGGGTCTTTCTTTGCAGTTTCATTAGTTTAACTTTGCTTTGATAAACAAGATATGGAGTATAAAGTGTTTTCATTTTTACTTACTAATTGGTTATATCATTTTTGTCACTATTGCAAGATCATGAAGTTACGATTCTTTTTCGTGAATAATTGATGGCACAAGCATTAGCTTCTTTATAAATCATATGGAATTCAAAAGATGTTAATATAAATCATATGGAATGCAAAAGATGTTAATGAGCAACATATAAAACAGTAAAACTCATGGTTATGCCAACTGTACTCATGAGGAACAACACCAACGGAAGATGTGGTTGAAGTTCGATCTAGATTGTTTAACAAATTAATTATTTGGAACAAGTTTTGTTCATATTTAATCTTCATGTTTAAGCCAAGAAAGTATAGAGAAAATCTCTGGTGTAAAATTTTGTATATTCCCCTTTTCCATCAAAGATAACTCATTATCAATAATTTAGTTTTTTTTTTGTGTGCCATAATTCAAAACACATGTGTACATGTGCGAAAATATTAAGAATGGCCAGCCATGGTGCCATGAGAAAATACTAGCTGAGTGATCAAAGACTTACCGAGGTTATTAGAAAGTAATAGAACTTGCAGTTTAGGGTGTAATATTTTTATTTTATTTTTTGATTTCGTAGAAATGTTTTGAGACGGAAGTTTCAAGTCAAAACCAAAGATATATTTCCAAAAGATATTAAAAAAAACGGTGTAAATCGGTATCCAAGGTATGTCCAACATAGTGTTGCTGTAATAATTAAACAACATTTTGATTATGTAGCTCTCTTTTGCACAATAGGAAACTTTTTTTTTTTTGTATTTGACTGGTTTAGTTGTCTATCTCGGTATATTAAATCATAATAATAACTGTTTTTGACTGATTTAGTTGCGAGCAACAAGCTGCGTCGCAAGCCCTTTCTGATCGCTTAAATCATAATTTTCTTACATAGCAAGCAAGAGAGAAACAAGCTGCACCGCAAGCCCTTTTTGAATTGCAAAATCTATTATATCCTTTTAAAAACAAACTCTCTCAATCCGGAAGTCAGGCTGAATTGATCTTTTGTCAAATTGTGTACAATCCGGTAAAGTGTTGTCTTTGAAGCTCCCTTGCCACCACATGTAGACAATGGTATTCAACTTCATTTCACGGTGTAATTGGTATAGGAAGATATGATTGAAATGGTCCTTCTCATTTAACTTTATTTTTTCTTGACTATTTTTCTTTTGTCTTTGCTACTTGGATGTTGTCATTGGGTTTTCCTTAGTAATATCCGTGCTCCTCTTCTCTGTTCAACGTTTTGGCATGAAAAAAGTTGGAATCACATTTGCTCCAATCATCTTTCTATGGTTTACCTTTATTGGTACCCTAACTTATGGTTCACATCGTAGGTGAAAGGCATTTGGGTTTAGATATGTAAGGAAGAAACTACTGCTACTAGATGGACTTGGTTAGTTGCTACATCTTGGTTTCTTGCATTGAAAGATTTATCATGTTAGATATGTTAATTATAATCCAGTTCAATCTAGGAAAACTAATACTATTCCAGATTTATTTGTGCTCGGGTAGCATCAACTGTGGAAAACGTAAATAGTCATGCTTTTTTACGTGGTAGTTGTGCTTTTTTTTGGTGACCAACCGTATATATTTAATGACCTGTTTAGCATTTTTTTTCTATTTCTTATTTGGATGTTAGTTTTCTTTGGGTTATTTCTTTGAATTTGTAGATTCGCAATAAGATAAAAACTTGGATAACGTCTAAAGGATTTCAATGAAAAATTCACCTTGCACACTACTAGGTCTCTGGCATTGTATTCCTTGCTCTCTACTAGGTTTCTGGCATTGTATTTCCACCATGTAAGTCTTTTCAAGAATATTGATTATTATTGGTATTGCAATTCATTTCAGAACATTGTTGTGCACCAAATTATTGATTTGAGGTTTGATAAGGACATAAATGAATGTATCTTAGCAAATTTTAAATTGTGTAGAGTTTGAAATATCGTGAACAAATAAACCGGTTTTTGGATTTACTTATTTGTCATCATTTTACAATTTGTTCATATTTCCCGAGTATACGTAAGCACAATTTAGGAATTATTATTTGTTTTATACTCTTCATAATTTTGAATGGAAAAATGTTTTCATGTCCGGTACCCCTACCAACTTCCCTATGATAGCTTCATGTCATTCATTTCTAGATATATTGCTTAGCTTCAAAATCGTCTTTTGACGTCATAAGCCTGTATGTATTCTTAGTTGTGTGTTATTTACTACATGAACATGGTCAGTATTATATTGTATTTCATTTCAGTCTTCAATTTTGTATTTTTTGGTGGAATGAATAACAATGGAGATCATGGAATTAGTACTGGAAAATCACATGATTTTTTCGTTTTAGTGCAGGAATTAAAGGAGCTTCAGGATGCACATGCAATAGGTGTAGTAGAGTTGAAATTATGGATAACAAAAGGTTGAATGATTTTTGGAATCAACGGCTAGGAAACTCCAAGGTGTTCGTGAACATTGTATATTATGCCGGGAAGAGGTATCAAGTTGGAAAGTTGTTTCATTCTTCGAGATGTAGTTAGGAGAATTAATAGAAGTTAAAGGAGGGACAATATAGACTGGATACATAAAATATAAATACTGAGAAGGCTAAGTATCAAACAAGGTCATCCAGGTCTATTCAAATTGAAGAGGTTAAGATTACCTGTTGAGGGAATTTGCTTTGACCATGCTCTGAGAAATTTATCATTTCTACCAGTCCTTACCTGCCTATGTCGGAGTTCCATCAAATATAATATCCAGTTTAGGACTTCAAACTTCATGAAGAAAGTAAAGAGAGAAAGCTCAAGTAATGCATTCACTTCCTAAATTTTTTGATAATATAACCTACATCGTAAATTATGATAAAATCTTCTATTTTTTCAAGTGTTTGCCAATCTGCGTTAATTATATAGTATCTCACTTTGATTCTCAATTAAATGTCAAGGTCGTAAATGTCACCATTTTTGCTATGGAAAACTTTGAATTTCACTAGATTCATTCACAAAACAAGTACTTTTTATGAAATACAATTATACCCTTATGCAAATGTATGATATCTACTTTTAAGTGGAAAAGAAGAGTCTAATTATTGAGATGATTCGTGGAAATTACTATAAAGCTCATACTGGGATATTTTGACATGTTCATAGGCATATATAGTCAGAGAAAGTTGATTTTGTCTCTTCAGTCATGTCTAACCTTTTCTCTAAAATATTTATCATGTTTTATGGGGTTTATCTAGTGGGTAGAATCTAGGTGGATATAGACTATCTATACATGTCACATTTGCATATGAAAAGGAGTCGGTGGAAATTTGATCACCTATCTTAAGCTGCCAAATTCTTTTAGTGGCTGCAACTAGCATACTGTCCTGAACTCCAAAGGACCCAGTAATATCCTCTTTATGTTTAAGACGACGAGGTTCAGAGGTTATCAACAAGATGGACTCTCTGTAACCAATATAAAATTTGAAGTTAGTATCTCCCATGGAATCGATAAGAGAAAAGGGGTGATAAATAAGCTATGGTTGTCATATTAAGTAGCAGAGTCCTATGATGTTATCATTTTAAGTTTATTTTTATTTTATTACATTACATTGGAAAATTTACATGCATGTTTTTTTTTCTTCTGAAAACTGTAGGAAAGAAAACATTTATTTTTAAATGGATTTATATAAGGATCGTTTCTTGATCTTCGACGTTTTAAATAGTAACTGGTGAGGTTGATTATGACTATTATCCCATAAAATATAACTGCTGCGCATTGACATAATGAAGTTTTCAATTGAAATCTATTCCAGTGCGGGTGCCTATATATATGAGGGCCAATTCCCATCACCCTCGATGCGTAACACGAGTTACATCAAGTGATTTGAAATTTGGGTGTTGTTTACAAAAGGCGAGTCATGGTACAATCAATGTTCAGTCATATTAAATGCACTAATATATACCATAATGGTAGATGTAAAGGTGACCATAATTTTTATGATAAACACAATTTTCGGGGGAAAAAACTGGATGCGACTCTAAAAAATATATTTTTTTTGGAAAGCCGGATAGACTGTGTAGAAGAAATATTAATTGCAGTTTGGAAATCAACTGTCTTTAGATTCATACTTGAAGAAAGCATATATCTTAAAAAAATGGATAAATACAACTCCTTACAGAGAACAACTCCGGATACCTACTACGAACGACCTGGTAAAAAAAAAGTATGACACAATAGAAAACGATGATTACATGTCAAGGTTGATCGAACTATATTAACATGACGATGATATAGACGATATTATGGAGATGAAGAAGGCAATGAAGCGTTTTCTTCATGCCACCATTGGTCGAGATAAATGAAGAAGGCAATGAAGTGTTTACTTATTGACAGAGATTAGAGATAGCATGAGTATTTATTTTTAGACACACCGCTTTTGTAACATATTATTATTTTCCGACTGTATATTATTTAATTTTTTAAAAGGTGGCAATTTTAAACTAAATGGATGTGAATCTTATAATTAACATTCCTATCATTGTGTTCTTTCTTGGGGACCATCGTCCATCTTGGATAATACCTATTAAGTTGTATTATGGAACTACGCTTAAGTAGTATTTCAAACACCACCAACAAGCATGTAATACTGACAAGGTGCTACCCAAAACTGGACTAAACAAAGTATTGTTACATTGATCGACTTCTAAATCTCGACATTAATAAAGCTATCTATGCAGTAACGCTGCATGTACACTTCTAGCATTTCATGTTTCTTTTTATTTTGTTTTGAAAATTGCATTACACGAATTTGCATGTGATATATATTCTCCATAACTTTTACATATACAATCGTTGAATAGGATAATTTGTTAATAAAAAAAAAGTTGGACAAAAAAAACGTGTAATTATGTTAAGTTGCTAATACTCATAGACATAGAGAATTTAACTATTTTAAATCCTAAATTTATGGAATCAACTTCTTTTTAATTATTTTAATACTTGCCTATAAAATTAATACATGACTTTAGAATTATAATACCAAATTTAAATCATCAAATCTTTGGATATCTAAAATGTATCAGATTTCCCTATCCCTTTAAAAGACCAAACCAATCAAAGATTGTTCAAAAATGTATTAACGTATTTAACCACGAGCGGCGGGACGAAGCCCCGTCACACTAAATTAGTTGATCCCATAGGTCTAGGTGCGTAGCACGGGTTATATACTAGTAAATTTAAATTAAATTTAACTAAATTGCCAATTTTAAAGTACTTTTTTGTTATTTTAACAAAATTATGATGTTCATCGCGGAGCGATTTACCGACGTTCAGCTTGTGTACCAATTCAAATTACAAATAGCTCATTTGCTAGTGAATGATCAATTGTTACATGATGAAATCTATTTATAAACACATTGTCACCGCTAGCTAATTGTTAATATCACAACATAACATAAAATTTAGATAATTAATAGGGGGAAAGCCACTTCTACTAGAGGGAAAGCTGATTTTTTTCAAACTTATTAGACTTTGGGTGGATCTAAAATTAAGCTTCCTCATCAATAATTTTTCTTAGATTTTGATTCCATGTGTAATCCTTTACCCAAACTATGGAAACCGTGAAACCCTAACAACATCGAGTATGTTCAAAGTGTTCAGAGATTACTATCTTAATCCTAAAGATATTGAAGTGAACGGAGGAAAAAGATCGTCGTTATACTATATCTCCAGCAACAAAAGACGATCAACAATTTAAGGGTGACCATTGATCAGTTAGTTCAATTCTCTTTTCCTTTATAATGGCGTCGTTAACTTCTAGTTTAATTTTTTGTTTACATATACAACTTGCATTTTTATATTACATGATGTTATCTCTCGATGATGAACGCAAGGTTCGTGAGTCAGTTTGTGATAGGTGAGTGAAATTAAACATGTAATGACAGACACAGGAAGTGTTGTCGGGGTTTCCCTATGCAGGAAGAAAATTACAGCTTATGAAGCAATAAAAAATTAGGCCAATTCCATATTGTTCATGTTTTAATCACAAATGATTTAAGAATTTTCAATGGTTACACTTTGGGTTAGGTTTAGTAACATTGTATATCATCTTCATCTTATAAATTATAATTTGAGTTCATTGATCATCTTCTCAAAGTTTTTACAGAGAAACAAAGAGAGAAAAGATAAAAACTAAAACCTAAAATTCAAATTAAAGTTAATCAGACTAAACTCTGATAACATCTATTTAAAGACTACACATGTGTGTAGAGCACACTTCAAATTTTCTTGAGCACCCTGAGCATATTACTTTGTACCACCACTATCTGTAGAAGTGTCATTGCAAGTGCAATCAACATTGGATTGCTCTGTTGATATACTAGCCATGCCATTACCCCCCTCAAGTGTAAGGTGGATGGAGAAGAAACCTTTAAATTGGAAGTTAAGAACTTAAATCTTGGGCCATAAAATCCTTTAGTAAAAATGTCAGTTGTTTGATCCACTTTAGCAACATAGTAGACCTGCAAAAGTTTAAGGTGGACGAGCTCTCTGACATAGTGAAAATCAACTCTGAGACTCTTCATTCTGATGTGCATAACAGGATTTGAAACTAGTGAAATGAAACTAACATTATCACAACCAAGTCTGGGTGATGAAGATAGAGTAAAATGAAGATCCTTGAGAAGTTGAAAAATCCAATAAGATTCTGCAGCTGCAATTTCTAAGGATTTGTATTCTGATTCAGTAGATGATCTGAAAACTGTAGCGTGTTTCTTAGCAGACCAGGAAATGGGATTAGAACCAAAATAAATGCAGAAACCACCAATGGATCTACTATCAGTAACAACACCTTCCCAATCAGCATCTGAGTAACCATGTAATGTCATTGGGCCCTTTATGAAATAAAGATCAGAATCAATTGTCCCCTTGAGATATCTCAGAATTCTATGAACTGCAGTGTAGTGATGAGTGGTGGGTTGAGACATAAATTGACAAACTTATTGAACTGCAAAAGAAATTTTCAGGCCTGCTCCAGGTTAAGTAATGCAATGCACCAACAATGGATCTGTAGGAAGAAGGATCTGGAAGCAAGTCACCCTCATATGTGAGTTGAGCATTAGCAACAGCTGGAGAAGAGCAAGGCTTGCAGCCCACCATGTTGGTCTTCTTGAGTAGGTCCACTATGTACTTGGACTGAGATAGAAAAATGCCAGCTGAACTTCTTGAAACCTCAAGACCGAGAAAATAGTGAAGTGCTCCAAGGTCTTTAACAGGAAAGTGAGTATTCAATTCAGAGATAAAGGCAGTGATGTAAGCTGAATCATTTCCAGTGACCAAAATATCATCAACATAAACTAGCACTATTGTGAGTCGTTTCCCCAGTTTTTGAAAAAATAGGGAAGTATCCGCTAAAGATGCCACAAAGCAAAGAGAGATAAGAACATTTGATAATTTACCATACCAGGCCCTTGAGCATGTGTTAAGCCATAGATGGATTTGTGCAACTTACAGACATAGTAAGGGTGTTGTTCATCTTGAAAACCTGGAGGCTGCTCCATATAGACAGGTTCTTCCAGATCTCCATGCAAAAAGGCATTGGAGATGTCAAGCTGAGAAATTGTCCAATTGTAGTTGACTGCAAGAGATAGTATGAGTATAATGGTTGTAGGCTTAGCTACAGGGCTGAAAGTTTCAGCAAAATCAATACCAAATTGTTGATGATATCCCTTTGCATCCAATCTGGTTTTATGTTTATCAATAGTGCCATCTTCTTTGTACTTAATTCTAAACACCCATTTGCACCCAACAATGTTTTGACCTGGAACTGGAGGAACTATGGTCCAAGTACTAGCATCCATAAGTGCTCCATGTTCATTTGAAAAAGAAACTCTCCATTGAGGAATCTTATTAGCTTGAGTAAAACAAGTTGGTACAGGCTGAGAAGCATCAGCAAGTAGAGCTGCAGGAAACTTGTGAGAAGTAGCCAATAAAGACTTAGGCTTAAAGATTCCATTTTTACTTCCGGTGATCATGATATGAGGATTAGGAAGTAAAGAAGGTGAAGAGGAAGCAGAGTCCTCAGGGAAGAAGGGTAGATCAGAACCAAAGTGTCTAGAATAAGGAGCAATATGAATAGATGCAAGTGGAGAAATAGAAGAGGCAGTGGATGAGGAAGTGGATGAAGAAGAACATGGAAAGAAAGTGGAATAAGGAAAAGAATGCTCATTAAACAAGACATGCCTAGAAATATGGATCTTACCTGTAGTGGGGTCTAAACATATATATCCCTTTTGATTGAGACTATAGCCTAGAAAAATGCAGTGTTTGCTTCTGGGTTGCAATTTAGTAGTAGTATATGGCTTAAGCCAGGGAAAACAAGAGCAACCAAACACTTTGAGAAAATCATAGTCAGGAGACCTGTGAAAAAGGACTTAAAAAGGGGATACAAATTGAAGTGATTTAACTGGGAGTCTATTAATAGAGTAGTTGGCAGTATGAAGTGCCTCAATCCAATACTTGACAGGGAGAGAGGATTGAATAAGCAGTATTCTAGTGACATTTAAAAGATGCTTATGTTTAGTCTCTGCCACACCATCCTGCTCAGGTGTGTGGGGACAAGTGAATTCATGAAAGATACCTTTAGCACTAAGAAAGGATTTAAAGAGAGAATGTAGAAATTCACCCCCACCATCTGTTTTAAGAAGTTTAATTTTTCAAGATAGAAGATTTTCTATATGTGTAACAAAGGTGATGAACAAGTTCTTAAAATCAGGTTTATTTGTCATAGTAAAAATCCAACAATATTTTGAGTAGTCATCAATTACATTAGCATAGTAATAACAACCACTAACTGAAGCAGTATGACAAGGACCCCAAAGATCAATATGTAGCAACTCAAGTGGTTGACTATCTTTGTGACAGGATAGTTGAAAGAGTAATTTTTGAATTCTACCTAGTTTGAAATCATTAAAAAAGACTGGTTTCTTAGCAACATTATGGATATTAGAAGACTTGCAAACATGTTGTACAGTCTGAAAAGAAGGATGTCCTAGACGTTTGTGAAGAATGTCACTTGTTGTTTGAATGGTAGTGAATGTTGTAGGAGAGGAGGCAGTGGAAGGATGATTGTTGGAGTTGGTGAAGTGTATTGGATATAAACCATTTTCATCAGGCCCTTGGAAAAGAATCCTCCCCGAAGTCAAGTCCTTCACTTAAAATCCTTGAGAATCAAAAGTTAAGGCACAATTATTGTCGGTAGTGAATTTGTGGACTGACAATAGGTTCTGAGATGAATTTGGGACTATAAGAATGTTATCTAGATAGAAAGCATGATCACCAATAGTTTTAATGGAATAGCCAGAAGATGTAATAGCCATACCTTGTTGTCACACGCCCATTTAATCGCCTAAAATTTTCATGGGACATGACCGACAATGATTGTGGTTCAGTGAATCAACTTCACCCAAAATCACTCATCCTTGCATACTTGCACTAAAGAATGCATCTTCCTTCACTCATAAGGAAATACACAACGGAAGTCTTTTCTTCTTTCTCTATACTCTTCATGCCCCCATAAGCATAAGAGGTTCTGCCATGCATCAAACCAATTGACAACTTCACAATATCAACAACATAATGAACACAAAGATATATTGCAACAAACCCATGTTATTGCACTAAAGGAAGATTATAAAACTCATCCAACTCGTGGACCAAAACAGGCCATTCACCCTCTTGGTGAATGCCTAAAACTCTCTCTACATTAGTGGTTTATCTCTCAATTGAAAACGCTAACATTATTGATTACTAAGCTATTTATACATGCTAGGATTAGGCCAAAACTATGTGCAACCTCTTATACCTGCATGGAACAACCATGTGTCCCAAAAGTGGTTTCCATAACCGCTAACTAACTGTCACATTTTATGTTTCCACGCCAACTAGTGTCGCACCTGTTCTTGGTGGTTATGAACCTTCCACATGGTTATAAACTCACTTTATAACCATCCTAATTCGTATCGCATTATTGGAATGCTTGTGAATCCCGTAACCAACTCATAACTGTCGCTTGGGCCGTATTGCACGCTTGTTATAACGTACCGGATTCCGTCCTGCGCCAATGTTCAACTCTCTTGGCCCTGCATGTTTATCATTCTAAACTCATGCACAGACATTCCTTAAACTTCAAACATCGAGGCCATATCCTTAAGATCACTCTAGTTACTCATGCGTCATATATACTTCACTTCGCCAATTAGCTTGACAACAGCAATGCAACTCTTGCATTACCAGCTTGTTTGCATTTTTCAAGATTTGGCCAGCCTTGAACTAATGCCATATACCAAATCTTGATTTATTCTTTACTCTTGCATCATCCTTGAGTTTGGGTCAACTCAATTCCATGGATATGCATTGATGCCAACATCGCATGTTGCATCTGTCACTTTGGCCTCAACTTGCCTTTCCCTCAATGAAGCCTTATTGTATCGGCCAATAAGCTTCATTACTTAGCCAATGTGATTTACAATGAAGTGATGCTCTTACACTTCATTTTCCCTGCAGAGTTATGCAATTCTTGGCACTTGACAGTCTATACAGTATACCGCCATTATGGCTTACGTTGCGTTATTATGGCTCCGTATTGCACCATTACGGCGGAATACTGACTGGACCTACAACTCTGTGATGCACAATCATTATGCTCACTTGCAGGACCGTAATACGTGTTGTCACACCTTCGAATGCTCCAAGCAATTTTTCGCGAAGGTATAACTTGGCAATACAGTGGTTCAGTGATCTCTTATCACCTACTCGTATTTCAGCCTTATAAGTTTGCACCAATGCAAACATCCAACTCACCTTGAGTATGCAACGGAAGACTAACTTAGATTTTCTCTACCAAACAATGCAGTCCATACTACAAAGAGGTTCTTTCCATGTTCGTGCTTCACAGATTTGGGGTAGTATTATCAAATCAACAGTAAACCAAATCCAAACGTATAAGCCAACAAACTCACTTTTATTAGCTTAAGGGGAAGATACAAAATCGTCCAACCAATGGACTCACAAGCTTATTCTCTAAGCCTACATCAAAACTGACTCTCTGTTGCAATATGGTTCCTCAACACTTGAACTATTGAACAACCTGTTTACAAGGGGTTCTTTGTATATTTATAATTCCAAGAACCAGGGACAATCCGTATGCAACTCTGTTGCACGCCCCATGAACATCCATCTGTCCATGAGAAGTTCCCTAACCGCCACAGCTTACTTTTTAACTGCTACTTTTAGTGCTAGCACTCAGAAACACGCCACACTTGTCTTGGACAGTTAGGACATGCCAAACTCAATTACAAAACTACTTTGCAACCGTCTCTAACTTGATCTCCCACTTTGGCATGCGTGTGATGCACACACACTCGCATATGGCACTTGAACTCAAGTATCGCAATATTACAACATGCAACTTCGGCCATGCTAATGTTTGGCATGCTCGTTCAACTCAGCTTTCACTTATGCCAAGCCTTCAACAATGATTACGCTTCACTCACTCTTGACCTCTTCCAAGTTTTTGGCAATGGTAATGCGACATGCCACATGCATGTCTGCCAAGTATCTAGCAAGGGATGTGCCACATCCATCCTAGCTGCATAGTTAGTTAATTTGGATGTTATCACGGTCCTGCAAGTGAGCATAATGGTTATGCATCACAGAGTTGAAGGCCAAGTCATTACTCCGCCGTAATGGTGCAATGTGGATCCATAATAGCGCAACGTAAGCCATAATGGTGGTATACTGTATAGACTATCAAGTGCCAAGAATAGCATAACTCTGCAGGGCCAATGAAGTGAAAGAACATGACTTCATTGTAAATCACGTTGGCTAAGTAATGAATCTTATTAGCCGACACAATAAGGTTTCGTTGAGGGAAAGGCAAGTTGAGGCCAAAGTGACAGATGCAACGTGCGATATTGGCATCGATACATATCCATGGAATTGAGTTGGTCCAAACTCAAGGATGATGTAAGAGTTAAGAATAGATCAAGAGTTGGTCTTTGGCATTAGTTCAAGGCTGGTCAAATGTTGAACAATGCAAACAAGTTGGTAATGCAAGAGTTGCATTGCTGTTGTCAAGCTAATTGGCGAAGTGAAGCATATATGACACATGAATAACTAGGGTGAGCTTAAGGAGTTGGCCTCGATGATTGAAGCACAAGGATTGTCCGTGAATTAGATTAAAGTGATAAGAATGTAGGGCCAAGACGGGTGAGCTTTGGAGCGAGGCAGAATTCAGTAAAGCACAACAGTGGTGCAATACGTCTCAAGTGACGGTTACGAGTTGGTTACGGGCTTCACAAGCATGCCAATGACGCGAGATGAATTAGGATGGTTATAAAGTGAGTTTATAACCATGTGGAAACTTCATAACCACCAAGAACAGATGTGGCACCAGTTGGCGTGGCAACACAAAAGGTGACAGTTAGTTGGCGGTTATGGAAACCACTTTTGGGACACATGGCTGTTCCATGCAGGTGCAAGCGGTTGCACAGAGTTTTGTCCTGATCCTAGCATGTATAAATAGCTTAGGAATCAATAATGTTAGTGTTTTTCAATTGAAATAAGAACCACTAATGTAGAGAGAGTTTTAGGCATTCACCAAGATGGTGAATGGCATGTTTTGGTCCATGAGTTGGACGAGTTTTGTAATCTTCCTTTAGTGCAATAAAATAGGTTTATTGCAGTATATGTTTTTGTTCATAATGTTGCTGATTTTCAAGAGTTTTTCAATTGGTTTGATGCATGGAAGAACCTCTTATGCCTATGGAGGCATGAAGAGTTAGAGAGAAAGAAGAAAAGACTTCCGTTGTGCAATGCCTTATGAGTGAAGGAAGATGCGTACTTTGATGCAAGTATGCAAGGCTGAGTTATTGCGGGTGAAGATGATTCACTGAACCACAATCATTGTCGGTCATGTCCCATGAAAATTTTAGGCGGTTGAATGGGCGTGTGACAGCTGGTATCTGAGCTGTGTTAGGGGACACAATTGCTGATTTTTCTCTCTTTTACTCAAGTTAACGTCATTTGTTTGTCAAATTCAGTGAAGAATTGTTTGGGTTTCACTAGTATGAAGACTAGAAGAAGTTGGTCTTATGTGGAAAGATCAATTGGAATGAACTTGAAGCTTGAAGTATCAGCAGGCCATGAAAGTTTATGACAAAGGTGTCAAAGTTCCTACCCAAAGTGTTAGACGAACGTGCAAGAGTCATTGAAAACCAGGTTTTCAAGTGTTGGAATGACAAAACTAAGGAGTATGATGACTTCTACGGTGCAAGTCAGTTGTTGAAGTCCATGTTTATCACAAGTATGCAAAGATTACGCATTTGGAATGCATATGATTTTGGTGTTATCAGTAGCGCGTAGATTACATGTTTTAATGGGGATTTTGCGAAAATTTCTGAATACAAAGAAGTTATTGGCCTTTGCAGTGGCAAAGTAGATGAAGAACATGTCTATGCGATAGACTGAAGATGTTTTCATTGTAGCCAGTTGATGAAAGATTAATGAAATCTCTCTTGAATGCATGTACCTTGGTGGTAATGCGAAGTCTGGTTGGGAACCAGCATGTTTGTGGAAATGTGATGCTATGAAGGAAGAATTGAATGGAAAATTCTTATCTAGCATAAGGCTTATGGAAAGGCTGAAGACAAAAGCGCAAGTACGGGAAAACCAATACACCATGGTCTTGTGTTTGCAAAGAGTTCTTCGTTGATGCTAGATGCGCACAAGGAGTGTGTTTGCACCTGGTTTATGAGTGAGATCAATATGCTTGAACAAGGGTGTTAAAAGACCTGCATTTGATCATAACCACAAGAGGGTTTTCTTGTCAACTACAAATCAGTATTGCTACAAAGCTGATTTTGGAGAAGGGGAAAGACAAGAGTTGCCAGTTGTGTATGGGAAGTAAAAATGAGTTCCAAGTTTGAAGAAGATAGCGGCATTCTTGCTTCATGGAACATAGGCAGCTGCGCCTCATTTGCAAGGATTATGGCCTTGTTAAAATTTTCCAAAGTGTTTATCCGCATAAGTCATTGAGTGATATGACTTTACTGAGCTCTATGTTGATGCTCAGAATCACCAAGTTAAGTCTGTTCCAGTTGTGCAAAGGTACACAAGTTCGTGTCAAGATTTGGGTACTAATTGGGATAGCATGTATGCAACAGTGGCATGCGCCAAATGAGATTTGGTCATGGCCAGAATGCATGATGCGGTTGGAGATGCAAGTTAGACGAATTTTAGATGCATGGAAAAAGAAGGACAAAGTAATGGTGATGCATAAGAATGGCATGAGGTCATTTTTGAAGAAATCTTCATGAAAGCTAAAGCAAAATGATAGCCTCAGTCTAAAAGGAGTATTCAAATAATTGTCAATTATAGTGTGCTTCGTTATGGGAGTGTCATAGTTGGAAGAGTGCATGTGGCAAAGTGAATTTCTACATTGGGGACAGTAGGTACTCTCTCGCTTCCTTTATTGCTTAGAAGCGAAGATGGAGTCAGTATTGCAAGGCTTATTAGGTCTTACAAGTTGCAATCAGTTGGTGCGAGTATTTGCTCAAGTTTGAGTATACTTTCAGTTTGGGTCTAGTGGACCTTGGTGTTGGAATGAAGTCTCTCTGTGTAAGGTAGTAGTAAATGAGGGTATTTGAAGTGAAAGATGTTTCCTCTTTCGTACAAAGTAAAGCTAGTTCGCGTGGAAGATGCTAGAAAGCATATTAAGCCAAAATATGCAATAGAAGACGCTGAAAGTAAAAGAAGCAAATAGAAGAGTTAGCGTCATAGTCGAGTTTTCTGTTGGGAGTTATGTGGTAGTGCGAAGGTATTTGGCAGCGAATGCATGGAGTAACGCAGTAAAAATGAGCATGTAGGTTCATCAAGTATATGAGTTAAGAGTAACTCATAGTTAGGAAGAACATGATGTTGTTTTTCCGTCACATTAAAGCGTAGCAGTTTGAAAGAGCAAGTGATGCTTAAATTGTTGGTTTCAAAGGCGCGTGAAGAGGATGCCTGGCCCAAAGAGGCGTTGTGATGTCACGATTATCCTAAGTTATGACTAAACAAAAGTCATGCATTTCAATCATGATGTTGCGACAGTGCATGAAAGAACAACAAGGTGCAGGTTCTTTGGAATACAAATGATGCAAGTCCAAGAAGGTGAAGTTTCCAATATGATTTGGAGGCCAAATCTAGTGAAAGTGCTGATGTTGGCAAAGTGCAGCAAAGGCTATAAATTGTGGCGCATACCAAGAGTGGTATTGAGTCATAGAGTGCATACCTTAAGGCATGGCATGATTTGGCGTAGGCGCATATGATTGAAGAATGAGACCAAGTCTTGTATAAGTCTTGTTATGTTGCGTGGTGCAACTAAAGTCGGAAAATGAAGGCATAAGACAATGACAATGATCAGTGTGATTAATTGGGAAGAATCATCGTTTGTGTACACATATGCAAAAATTATTCATGTGAAGTTCCAGCATAATTCAGGGAACTGGCAAGAATAATTTCCAAGTTGCATTTGGCTGTTGATATGCAATTGTAGTTGAAGTTGGAGTGTAGGCCAACGTGACAACAACAATACAAGTCAGTAGGATCAATGGCAAGGAAGTAATCTAAGTGATGGAATATAGTACTAGGCAGAAAGAGTTGGCAATAATGAAGGCCAAACAAGTTTGCTAAATTCTGAGAGTGGGTCAGAAGTGTACAAGGCCGGAGAACAAGTATAACGAGTATACTTTGTTGCGTTCAATGAGGGCATTGAACGGATTAGGTGAGGGAGGTCTATTATGGTCCTGCAAGTGAGCATAATGATTGTGCATCACATAGTTGCATGCCAAGTCAGTACTCCGCCGTAATGGTGCATTACGGAGCCATAATAGCGCAACGTAAGCCATAATGGCGGTATACTGTATAGACTGTCAAGTGACAAGAATGACATAAATCTGCAGGTCCAATGAGGTGCAAGAGAAGCACTTCATTGTAAATCATATTGGCTAAGTAATGAAGCTTATTGGCCGACACAATAAGGCTTCATTGAGGGAAAGGCAAGTTGAGGCCAAAGTGACAGATGCAACATGCGATGTTGGCATCGATGCATATCCATGGAATTAAGGTTGTCCAAACTCAAGGATGATGTAAGAGTGAAGAATAGATCAAAATTTGGTCTTTGGAATTAGTTCAAGGCTGACCAAAGCTTGAATAATGCAAACAAGTTGGTAATGCAAGAGTTGCATTGCTGTTGTCAAGCTAATTGGCGAAGTGAAGCATATATGACGCATGAGTAACTAGAGTGAGCTTAAGGAGATGGCCTTGATGATTGAAGCAAAAGGATTATCCGTGCATTATCTTAAAGTGATAAGCATGCAGGGCCAAGATGGTTGAGCTTTGGAGCGAGGAAGAATTCAGTAAATCACAACAGTGGTGCAATACGTCTCAAGTGACGGTTACGAGTTGGTTACGGGCATCACAAGCATGTCAATGACGCGAGACGAACTAGAATGGTTATCAAGTGAGTTTGTAACCATGTGTAAGGATAATAACCGCCAAAAACAGGGGTGGCACCAGTTGGCGTGGCAACACAAAAGGTGATAGTTAGTTGGCGATTATGGAAACCACTTTTGGGACATATAGCTATTTCATGCAGGTGCAATCGGTTGCACATAGTTTTGGCCTAATCCTAGCATGTATAAATAGCTTAGGAATCAATAATGTTAGTTTTGTTCAATTGAGAGAAGAACCACTAATATAGAGTTTTAGGCATTCACCAAGAGGGTGAATGGCCTGTTTTGGTCCATGAGTTGGACGAGTTTTGTAATCTTCCTTTAATGTAATAAAATGGATTTGTTGCAGTATAACTTTGTGTTCATAATGTTTCTGATTTGTGAGAGTTTTTCAATTGGTTTGATGCATGGCAGAACCTTGTATGCTTATGGGGGCATGAAGAGTTATAGAGAAAGAAGAAAAGACTTCCGTTGTGCAATGCCTTATGAGTGAAGGAAGATGCGTACTTTGATGCAATTTTGCAAGGCTGAGTGATTATGGGTGAAGATGATTCACTGATGAGTGCCAAATAATGTATATATTTATCCCTTTTTGTTGGCATTTAACTCATCTTTTGTGCAGTAATTCTACATTTTATCTCATATTCTGTATTTTCATTGTTTTCAAGAATAAATATTTTTCTTACTTAATTTTGCATTTTTAGGTAATAAATAAAGTCTGGATGACTTGCGGAGCGGAAAAGAGCTGAAGAGTGGTGAAAAGCCGGAAGAAATTACGCAAGGAAGCCGCAAAGAATGGAGCGCACGTCCAAAAAGCTAGGAATGGGCTCAAGAAGGAAGAATGTTCTTAAAGAAGATATGGGCTTGGCATACCCAAGGCCCAAAACCCTTACCCAAACCCGTTTTCTATATCCATACCCGCCTCCATTCTCAGCCGTTAGATTGGATCCATCTCATCATCCAATGGTCGCTTCTTCATCGTGCATCAAAATCTGAAGTCCCTGCAAAACACCATAGTGCCTAAATTCCAAGCCTTCAGATTAGATCACATTTAGATCCTACGGTCGCTCCTTTGCCTGCGCATCAAATCTCGATACTTCCGCTTAACACTACAGTACCTAACATCATCTAACACCGTTGACTTCGTTGTGTTTCAAAATCCAACGGTTGCATCGATTCATCTCTCATCTCACCGTTAGATCTACCAACCATCTTCGCATCCCGCAGCTCAGAGTCACAAAACATCAAAATTTGATGAAGCCGCTCAACACTCTAAAAACCTAATACATATACCTCCAAATCGACCACTTCTTCTTCTTTTCTTTCTTTCTTCTTCACCCATCCCTGTTGCAGAACCACCACCATCACCCTGCCACTTCCATCACCACCACCTTCTCCATCAACAACTCCACCTTCTCTACCACCAACTCCTCTGTCTCAATCATCATCATCCCCTACTCTCTAGCCATCTATTACATCAGCCCATCACGCCCCTTTTCTCGCTAGAACCCTAGGCGTGAAGAGTTGATGAAATAGATGAGGCTATAGATCGCAATTGGAGGCGGAGAAGGACCGAGAGAGAAGAAAAGAAGCATGGGCTCGGATTGTCCAATCGAATTAGGTAAAATAGAAAACCTAATTTCACTTTTTTTTTGGATTTTTGGGAATTTTGGATGAACCCTAATTTAGGGTATAAATACTGGGGTTTGTAGAACGTGTGGGGGGTGTGCTTGGACTAGCCAAGTCTCCAATTAGGTTTAATTTCAGTTCTAGTTTCTTCAATTTCTATCTCAGTAAAATTAGGGTTTAGTTTAATTTTAATTCTCAATTGTTTTTTGTTATTTCTGTTTGCTTTAAGTTTCAATGAAGTTCTTTTAGAATCAATTTAATTTTCAGAAATGTTTAATTTTAATTTCATGTTATATGTTAGGTCAGTTTAATTTTAATTGTTTTGATTTTGTGCAAATGTTATGTTAGTATCCTGTTTAGGTTTAATTCCATGTTTGAATCACTGTTATGTTTAGTGTTTAGTTATGTTGTAATTTCTTTTTGATGTTGTTTTAATTCACTGTTTAGGGTAATGAGTCATGTTTAGTGCTTGTTTAGGCTTAGTTTTGTGTTTAATCATGCCTTAAGTCACTGTTAGAGGTGGAATGTTAGGTTATAATTCTTGTAAATTGAGCTAATTGAGAAATGGAGGAATTTAGTGCTCATTAGCAAGCTTCTTCTCCTTCTATTCCATTTATGTATGCCCTGGAACATAGGCAGGCTAGAACCTCCACCTAGCTCCATTAGGGACAAGGATTTAACCAAAAACAGCCACTGCCTAGCATTTTTTTTTCCTGCTCTTCTTTGTTATCTATCTGTTTTTGTGGCTTCTTATCACTGTTTTTATAGCTGTTTTTATAACTGTTTTGTGTGAATGTTAGGCTAAAGCCTTTGAAGCATTATTTTGATTGAGCAGTGGGGAGAAACTAGTGCTCACTAGTGACTGTGAGCAAACTGGTTTTCTTCCCACTCTAATTGTATGCCTAGGATCTTGCCATGTCATTTTTGTGCCCTGTTCTTTCTTCACTCTTTGCCTTAGGCTAATTGCCTTTGTGTCACTTTCATTTTGTTCCATTTTGTTTTGTTTTTGTTCACTGTTTTGTTACTCATTATCTTGTTCACACTGTTTTGTTCACTGCCACTCCAATTCTCCTCCATTTCAATTGCTGCTACTACTTGCCTTGCTCTGCTGCCTTGTCTCCCCCTGCTGCTGTGCACTTGCCCTTTGCACTGCTGCATTGCTTTCCTTCCTCTTCCTACTGCTGCTGCTGCTTCCTCTCCAAAGCCCAGTTTAGTTCACAGCTAAGCCCAAAGGCCTAGCTAAATCAAAGCTCAAGTTCAGTCCACTAAAGGCCTAGTTCTCTGTCAAGGGTACTCAAAGCCCATTGACACTCAAAGCCCAGTTCATTCTTAGGGAATAAGGTCAAAACCCAAACTCAATTAAAAGCCCAGTGCATTTCAAGGGCCAAGCCTAGTGCACTTCAAGACCAACTGAGTCCAAGGCCTAGTTCACTTCAAAGGCCCAAGGCCCAAAGCACTTCATTATCACACAAGCCCATAGTCCAAAACAGAAGCTTAATCAAAGCCCATTGGTATTCATAACCCATTGGTGCCACAACCCTTTGATACCTAAAGCCCAATAGCCAACTAGAACCCAAAATAGTTAAACACTACAAAACACCCCCAGTCTCTGTGGATCGACCCGTACTTGCACGAGCTACAACCGACGACCGTGCACTTGCGGTATTACTGTAGGCCCGTTTTTATTACGCTCAATTTTATACGCTTCCCCGGGCCAACCATTCACTAAACCACAATCATTGCCGATCATGTCCCATGAAAATTTTAGGCGATTGAATGGGCGTGTGACATATGTCATCATCCAAATACCATCCACTTGAGTCTTGACTTGCTTAGTTCAGCTTCATGCTTCATATGCATCACTTGCATCTCATTTGGCGGGCAATAATTATCAATGACGCGTTTGGCCTCGCCATTGATGTACATGCATAATCCAATCCTTGTCCAAAGCTTAGGACCTTTGCAAAATCATTCCATGACTTTGCATCTCATTCTTAATTCTTTCCTTGAGCTGGGATAACTCTGAATAAGGATATGCAACACTATCTCATAGTTGTTGCATGTGCCAAGTAACCTTTCTTGTCTCAGCCATGTTGGCGCTACACCGTCGGGTTGTGCAGTTCCATCTGCCAGGTTACAAACTCAGTAATGCGCAAATGTGGCGCTTAACTGTTGGGCCATATTATAGACCTCCCCCACCTAATATGTTCAACGTCCTCGTTGAACGCAACATCGGTTCAGCCTCTACTGAACTTTCCTTGGCCTTGTACGTATCTGAATCACTCTCAGAAATCAACAACCTTGTTTGGCCTTCAACCTTGCCAAAACTTTTCTGCCTTGTACTTTATGCCGCCACTTAGTTTGATTGCATTGCCATTAAGCCTATGAATTCCAGTATCATTGTCGCATCGTCGATTATGCTTCAATCACTACTTCATTCACATCTCAACATCCAAATGCTACTTGCAATTTGTTGCTACGCCCCTTGCATCAGCACACAAATATTTCCTTCAAGCCATTCCGTGCCTAAGTGTACACGCAAAATAGCTAACATATCACTTTGATATGCAGAACTTAGCTTACTTGTCTTCAATTCCGACTGACATTGCACCTTTGTAATTCAACAGGTCATACTATAAGTTAAGTATTCTTCAATCACTTTGCAATACCTTAGTGAAAACTCGACTGAAATGCATGACATTATCCATGACTTAGGATACCCGTGACATCACATCGTCTCTTTAGAGACCAGGTTCCCCTTCACGCTCCTTTGAAACTAACAAGGCCCTCACTTGTTCTTTCAAACTTCTGCGCTTTAATGTAGCGGAAAAACAACATCATGTTCTTCGTAACTATGAGTTACTCTTAACTCATATGCTTGATGAACTTATATCTTCATTCTTGCTGTGTTACTCCATGCTATCGTTACCAAATACAGTCGCACTTCTACGTAACTATTACGGTCATTCAAGTGAGTATAATGATTGTGCATCACAGAGTTGCAGGCCAAGTCAGCATTCCGCCGTAATGGTGCAATACGAAGCCATAATAGCGCAACGTAAGCCATAATAGCGGTATACAGTATAGACTGTCAAGTGCCAAGAATGGCATAACGCTGCAGGGCCAATGAAGTGTAAGAGCACTACTTCATTATAAAGCACATTGGATAAGTAATGAAGCTTATTTTCCGACACGATAAGGCTTCATTGAATGAAAGGCAAGTTCAGGCCAAAGTGACAGATGCAACATGCGATGTTGGCATCGATGCATATCCATGGAATTGAGTTGGTCCAAACTCAAAGATGATGCAAAAGTGAAGAATAGATCAAGAGTTGGTCAATGGTATTAGTTCAAGGTTGGACAAATCTTGAACAATCCAAAGAAGTTTGTAATGCAAGAGTTGCATTGCTGTTGTCAAGCTAATTGGAGAAGTGAAGCATATATGACGCATGAGTAACTAGAGTGAGCTTAAGGAGCTGGCCTCGATGATTGAAGCACAAGGATTGTCCGTGCATTAGATTAAAGTGATAAGCATGCATGGCCAAGATGGCTGAGCTTTAGAGCGATACAGAATTCAGTAAAGCACAACAGTGGTGCAATACGTCTCAAGTGACGGTTACGAGTTGGTTACGGGATTCACAAGCATGCCAATGACGCGATACGAATTAGGATGGTTATAAAGTGAATTTATAACCATGTGGAAGGTTCATAACCACCAAGAAAAGGTGTGGCACCAGTTGGCGTGGCAACACAAAAGGTGACTGTTAGTTGGCGGTTATGGAAACCACTTTTGGGACACATGGTTGTTCCATGCAGATGCAAGCGGTTGTACAGAGTTTTGGCCTGATCCTAGCATGTATAAATAACTTAGGAATCAATAATTTTTGTATTGTTCAATTGAGATAAAAACCACTAGTGTAGAGAGAGTTTTAGGCATTCACCAATAGGGTGAATGGCCTGTTTTGGTCCATGAGTTGGACAAGTTTTGTAATCTTCCTTTAGTGAAATAAAATGGGTTTGTTGCAGTAATATTTGTGTTCTAATGTTGCTGATCTTGTGTGAGAATTGTTGAAGTGCATGGCAGAACCTCTTATGCTTATGGGGGCATGAAGAGTATAGAGAAAGAAGAAAAGACTTCCGTTGTGTATTTCCTTATGAGTGAAGGCAGATGCATTCTTTGGTGCAAGTATGCAAGGCTGAGTGATTTTGGGTGAAGTTGATTCACTGAACAACAATCATTGCCGGTCATGTCCCATGAAAATTTTAGGAGATTAAATGGGCGTGTGACAGTAACTCTCCCAACAACAAACTCACATATGCCACCAAATTTACTTCTTGCTTGGTTTTTCTATCAGCGTTTCTTGTTGCATACTTTGGCTAAGTATACTAGTAGTGTTTCCCCAATGAACTAGCTTTACATTAAGCAAAAAGATACAAGGTTTTTGCTTAAATACATTCTTCATTCATTACACTAGCCTTACAAAAGAAATATAGGGACTCAACTTAAACTTCAAACAGAAATCATGCCAAATTCTTCATACTTCAGCAACCTTGCAGGTTCATACATTTGCAAACAACTATGCAATGCCCCTGCTTCATACATGCGCCAATCACGGTGAATAAGGGATACTAAGATCCATAGGATATCCAAATTCCATGTGAATCTCAGCTAAGCTTTCTTCGAACGAGTGGACAGGAGCAAACTCACTTGACTTTTCTTTGTCACACTTCATATCGACCGGACTAACTTTCCTTACACCCTTCACGAAAAAAGGTGCACTTGGACTTTGTATGAAAATCCCGCAAAGGTGATGCATCATTGTTGCCTCTGCTTCTTTGAAAAATTTGTTACCAAGGATCATCTCAAAGTCATTGAGATGCATCACCATTATACTGATTTGGCCACGCCATTCTCCAACTTCAACATTTACCACAGCCATCGTCTTGATTGGCTTAGATATATCATTCACAGTCTTCATGCAGTGACCAGTTTGATATACTTCCAAACCCAAGTACTCTGCTATTGACAAGCTCATAACAGTATGTGACGCATCCATATCGGCCATGCCCCATAGACGATGATTATGTATGCCAACTTTTATATAAACCAGGCCAGCGCCACACAGCCCATGTTGTACTGCTGCCGTTTGTGCTACTATGTTGCATAGTTGAATAAGATTAACATGCTCCACTTAATCAACTTCTTCTTTGTCACCACTACACTCAGTGACGATTGCGGAAAATTTTTCTTTCTTTGGACAATCACGCGTAAGGTGAGGACCGTTGCATAAGAAACAACCACCAGCCTTGTTTCTTCGCAGCCAAACTATCATCCCTTTGATAGCTTTTTGATGGATTTTTATATAGTGGTAAGAAGGTTGTCGTTATCTCGGAGTTGTGAAGATTGATTTAAGATTTAAGATTATGGAAAGAACTGAGATTATGGATTCCACCATTGACCAATTTTTAAGTGATTCAGTTAACAACAATATTTATGCAATTCATACGTTCAATTTGATTCTAAGATATTGCCAATATTAGATTTTCAAAATATTAATTTTTAATCGCAAGTATGGAACATCAAGAGCTCTAAGCTAAGCATGCACCATCAAGAGAGAACACAACTAATTAATCAAAATCTTATAATAAATTATAGTTCAGTGCAAATAATCATAAAAAATTGCAATAATAAATTAATAAGAAAATACCACTTTATTATTGGAACAACGCTTCCTGCATAATCCCAGCATGTGATTCTAGTTCCTCATTATTACAAAGAAAACTAAATAGAAGAAATAAAAGAAAATTGTGAAACTGGCTACCGGCTCATCGGCTCTCCAATCCCCCTTAGCTTCTTGTTCTCGACATCAATATATAGATTTCAACAAAATATAACCTTCCTCTTTTAATTCTCTTCCACATGTCATGTCCAATGGGAGTGTGCCACTTTTCTAAGAATACAATATCACCTAATAAAGACTCGCCACATGTCCGACCACTTGCTTTTCTTTTCATGGGAAAGAAAATATTATATGAGCACATACTGATCTTTTGTACGAGGTAAGTACTCATTTTGTCATTATCTCAATTCCAAAACAAATGTCATGTATTAATGTGGTGAAGTATATATTATGCTCAAAATCAATCTTCTTTAGTTGCAAAAGATATTTAGTTTCCTTTCCTCCTCAACCATGTCGACATACCTCGTACATTAATTATTGAGTGACTAACTTAAATTGGGCCTATCCCATTTAGATCCAAAAGTATCCACGACCCCTGTACTCCGTAGTCCATATTTTCTTCTTGAAATCCTAGTTTTAGCCGATTTTCTTGGAAGAGCCCATTTTATTCATTTACCTACAAAAACACAATAAATACCAAAATAAGCACCAACAATATATATTTTGGGTAGTAAATATGTAAGAAATTAACCGCTCATCACTTTTCTCCTTGGCCTCAGAACTTTTCTTATCCTTGTCCTTACTCTTATGGTTTTTCTTGTCCTTGCCCTTTCTATTAGCATTAGTTGAGGTATTAACCGACCTGAAATCAGCAAGGTTGTCCACGATTGCAATGGCTGAAGGAAGGTCTTTGGCACCTTTCCTTCTCACTTCATCCTGAGCCCACAACTGCAACCAGATGTAAAATTGAACAACATGTCTTCCTTAGACATGTTGTGAATGTCTAGCATCAGAGACGAAAATTCGTTCACGTATTCCCATGGTGTACCAGTATGCCTCAGCTTACACAAACTCTCTCTAGCTATCCAAGCAGCATTTCTTGGTAAGAATTGACTCTTCAATTCTTGTTTCATGACATCCCATGTCATAATACTTGGACGACCAGCAGTAAGGTCATCATCAGTTCTAGTTCTCCACCATAATTTTGCATCACCTTCCAGGTACATGCTAACGAGAGTAACCTTTTGTTCTTACGGGGTTCTGGCGGCCTTGAAGTATTGGTCCATATCACACATGAAATTCTATAATGCCTTTGCATCTCTTGCGCCAGAAAATGCCTTAGGTTATGGGACTTTAATCTTCGTAAAGTCACTGCTACTACCACCTGCAGTAGCTTGATCCGCACTAATTACACCCACCATACGCCTTAATACACTTAACTCATCAGTTAATTCTTTCAAGGCTCCTGTGAACATGGTCTTAAAAGCATTGATTTGGCCTTCCAAATCCTCATGCTTCTTAGTTGGATTCTGGCTTGCAACAATCATGTCAGCAGCATGATTGTCCAATGCTTGGATGTGAGCCATTATCGTAGCATCATAATTAGCATCATTAGGATGGCGCACCTCGTCACTAATCCTGTCTTCCAAGTCCGCTACCCTATCAGTTAAGGCATCCATTGAACTCTTCTTACCAGCCATTACGATCTAACAATTTCAGCAACTTAAACTCGAGCAAAACAGAGAAAATTTTCCAAAAGAAATCCAAAACAGAGCAATATGTGCTCTGATACCCGTGTTGTCACACCTTCAAACGCTCCAAGCAATTTTTCGCGAAGGTATAACCCGACAATACATTGGTTCAGTGATCTCTTATCACCCACTCGTATTTCAGCCTTATAGGTTTGCACTAATGCAAACAGCCAACTCACCTTGAGTATGCAACGAAATACTAACTTAGACTTTCTCTACCAAACAATGTAGCCTATAATACAAAGAGGTTCTTGCCATGTTTGTGCTTCACAGAGTTTAGGGAGTATTATCAAATCAACAGTAAACCAAAGCCAAATGTATAAGCCAACAAACTCACTTTTATTAGCTTAAAGGGAAGATACAAAATCGTCCAACCAATGGACTCACAAGCTTATTCTCTAATCCTACAACAAAACTCACTCTCTACTCCAATATGGTTCCTCAAAAATTGAACTATTGAACAACCTGTTTACAAGGGGTTCTCTGGTTATTTATAATTCCAAGAACCAGGGCCAATCTGTATGCAAATCCGTTGCACGCCCCATGAACATCCAACTATCCATGGGTAGTACCCTAACCGCCACAACTTACTTTTTAACTACTACTTTTAGTGTTGGCACTCAGAAACACGCCACACTTGTCTTAGACGGTTAGGACACGCCAAACTTAATTAGAAAACTCCTTTGTAACCGTCTCTAACTTTCTCTCCCACTTTGGCATGCGTGTGATGCACACACACTCGCATCTGGCACTTTAACTCAAGTCTCGTAACATTGCAACATGCAACTCCGGCCATGCCAATGTTTGGCATGCTCGTGCAACTCATCTTGCACTTATGCCAAGCCTTCAACAATGATTATGCTTCACTCACTCTTGACCTCTGCCAAGTGTTTGGCAATGGTAATGCGACATGCCACTTGCATGTCTGCCAAGTATCTAGCAAGGGATGTGCCACATCCATCCTAGCTGCATACTTAGTTAATTTGGATGCCATCATCCAAATACCATGCCACTTGAGTCTTGACTTGCTTAGTTCAGCTTCATGCTTCATATGCATCACTTGCATCTCATTTGGCGAGCAATAATCATCAATGGTGCGTTTGGCCTCGCCATTGATGCACATGCATAATCCAAGCCTTGGCCAGAGCTTAGGACCATGCCAAAGTCATTCCATGACTTTGCATCTCATCCTTTATTCCTTCCTTGAGCTGGGATAACTCTGAATAAGGATATGCAACACTATCTCATAGTTGTTGCATGTGCCAAGTAACCTTTCTTGTCTCAGCCATGTTGGCGCTACACCGTCGGGTTGTGCAGTTCCATCAGCCAGTTACAAACTCAGTAATGCGCAACTGTGGCGCTTAATTGTTGGGCCATGTTATACTTGTCCACTAGTAGTAGCAATAACTTCAGAGCCATCATATGGAGAAGATTGTGCCAAAGAAGTTCCATTAGTGGTGATGTGGTTTTTTGCACCAGAATCATCATACTAGGAGGAATCATCATCATGAATCGAAGCAGCTTCTAGCATAGCATGAATGTTCTTTGGTGGAGCACGACCTTGATAAGTGAAATTCATCCGATGTGTGCATTCCTGTGCTGAATGACCAGGTTGTATGCAGATATGACAAGGTACTTTTTCATTGGGTGGTGATGCAGAAGCGACAGGTGGAGTGAATGCAGATAACCAATGAAAAAAATTGTGACCTCTACCACCTCTACCACGATAAGTAGGATTATATCCTCTACCACCTCTGGAGTAATTTGACGAGTAAGAGGTTGAAGATCTCATTGCTGCAAAAGCTTTAGCTTCATTGTCAATTTTGTCAGTTGCAATACGCTGATTGACTACAAGTTCCTCACTAATTAGAAGGTTATGAAGTTCAGTTCTACTAACTGGCAGATTTTGAATGCGAATTGAAGTAGCAAATGAGGCATAGTCATTAGAAAGTGCAGATAGAATTATCACCACCATTTCAGTATCAGATATTGGAGATCCGGCAGCAGCTAATTCATTTTTAATCTTTTTGAGGTCCGCAAGTAGAGTTGAAACAAAATTTATACCTTGTTTGATTGTTTCAAGACGATTTCGAAGCTGAATCACATGAGTAGTGGAGACTTTGGAGGATCGACGTTCAATATTTTGCCACAATTCATGAGAAGTGGGAGCTCCGGCAACGTAACCAATGACAGAATATGAGATCGTAGGTTGAATCCAGAGAAGAATAGTAGAATCTTCTTGTTCCCATTCAGTAAATAGAGGATTAACTATATTTCGATTCTCATTAACCCTAGATATGAATTTGACAGGACAAGGAAATGAACCATCAAGATACTTCTGAACTTGAAATTTTCGAAATAAAGGTGTGATCAAAGCTTTCCAAACAAGAAAGTTATCATCCTTGAGTTTGAGAGGGATGATGTTGGAAATAGTATTGAGAGGTAGAGAAGTAATTCGTGTAGGTTCCATTAAAAATTGAATATAGATCTGACAAACGAAGTGGAGATAAAAACAAATAAAAGATCAAAACATAATGAAAGGAGAATTTGAATTAGTTTTGAAGATTTCAGAGACAATAGATCAGTAGACGAGATCGAAATGCAGAAAAACACCGAAAAGAAAAGATAAAGATGAAGATGAGAAGCAACAAAAAACAGAATCGAAAAAACAAAGAAGATAAAACTCTTTGCCCGAATGATACCATAGTAACATTGTATATCATCTTCATCTTACAAATTATAAATCTGAGTTCATTGATCATCTTCTCAAAGTTTTTACAGAGAAATAGAGAGAGAAAAGATAAAAACTGAAAACTAAAATTCAAATTAAAGTTAATCAGAACAAACTCCGATAACAACTATTTAAAGACATCGCATGTGTGTAGAGCATACTTCAACTTTTTTTAGCACCCTGAACATATTACTCTGTACCACCACTATCCGTATAAGTGTCATTGTGAGTGCAATAAATATTGGCTTGCTCTGCTGACATACTAGTTATGCCATTAAGGTTATTGGTTAAAGGGTGAGATAAAAATCAAACTCCAACTATAATTATTGATAAGAGGAAAGCCTATTATTAAATTCGCCCCATATTGACCCAAAGTCAACAAGACTAGAACATGGCCAGTTTTCCCTTTAGTAAAAATGGCTTTCCCCTATTAATTATCTATAGTCTTTACTCTTTAGAATAAAAGGTGTTTGGATAAAGGGTGTTAGGATATAAGTATCAAAAGTTAATTTCAGAAGTCAAAACAAAAAGAATTTACTTTGTAAAAATGTTAGTATTTTTGCTTCCACAAATTATTTTGTTATTGTGAATCAAAACTAGTTTCTAATATCTGTGTTTGCTTGTAAAATCCGAATTTAATTTCTTAAATTATATTTATAAAGAAAAGTTATAAAAAAAAAGTTACTGCCTCCCTTTTAAAAAAATAGGATGATTTCCATGTATAAATTATACATAAAACTTTTGAAATAGAGTGTGTAAATCAGCCGGAAATTATTTTATGTTATGCAAAATTCAAGTCTCGAGTAGCTTTCAGACAAGGCAAAGGAAGACCGATTAACGTGACTTACACGGCCACCATAACGTGAAACCTTTGGAGTGTGCCCATATTAAAAAAATGAAAAAACGACAAAACGGGTGGTTTTTATTACGACAGATTTTTGGTTTAATTCACTATTAAATAAGTTCACGTTTTCCTTCTTTCACATAAAGAAGAGGAAGAAGTAGAATCAAACAAAAAAAAAAAACCCTAAAAACAAAAATCAAACGTTTTCTATCTCAATTCCCCATCTTCTTCAGATCCTAACAAATAACAATGGTGAGATTTTTAGACCTGATCTTTTGATCCCCTTCTCTCAGTTTTTTTTTTTTTCTTTTTTTTTTTGAATTTCAATTCTGTTCCTAAACGTGAGGTTATAGGATTGAAAATCTGGTTTGATATATTTTGGATCTGTTAGATCTTGTGATTAGTTTTGAAGTTTCATATTAGACTGGTTTTAGATCTGTTGGATTTTACGGAATTAATGGCCTTCATTAGCTCTATTCCTGTGATTGAAATTATTTGAATGCCAAGATTTTGATTGCTGATTCTTATCAATATTTAGGTATAGATTTGAGTTTAATACCATGTTTATGGAACTTTCTGAAATTATTATGTCATTGATTTTTATTTAGTTTGATTTTTGCAGGATAATGTAATGTACTTGTTTTTTCTCTCTGTTTGATGCTTTCTTTTGTGATAAGGATTAATTATTTGGGGACGTAGAGACTACTTGTTTAGGGTTGTAATTGGGTACGCATGCGTAATTGACATGCATATACTTATACTTGAGGTGGTCACACAGCTATTTTGATTTGGCATTTAGACTAAAGGAATCCACATGGATTGTGGTTTGTTGAGTTGGTTTATGATTAGTTTTTTGATCAAAGACTATCATCGTTTTTGTTTTCAGTGGTGTAGTGGTGCGGTTCAAACTCATAGGGTAAGGACATTTTAATCTTCTATTAGTGGTGGAGTTGTAAGCTTTAGGTGTAGATTTGAGCATAAGGACGGATTACGAAATGTACTTCACGTTCCTGTCTGTTTTGATGCTTCGTTTGTGAATTGGATACTTGTTTTTGCTATAGTTGATATTTGTATGCACTTGACCTGGGTTTTTGCTATAGTTGATATTTGTATGCACTTGATTGAAACCTTTTTATGTAGTGTGGTTTGAGCTCAAGCCTTAGGACAAGAGTTTGAAATGTACCTGTTTTTCTCTCTATTTGATGCTTAATGATTCTTTTGTGAATAAGGATTAGTTATTTAAGGACGTAGGGAGTACTTGTTTAGGGTTGTAATTGATTTCGTATGCGTAATTGACATGCATATCCTTCTACTTGAGGTGGTTACGTTGCCATTTGTGCTTTGGCATTGATATTAAAGGAATCCGAATGAATTTTGGTTTGTTGAATTGGGTTATGATTAGGTTTTCGATCAAAGACTATCCTTGTTTTGGTTTTCAGTGATTTCAGTAGTGCCATTCAAACTCATAGGGTAAAGACATTTTATTCTTTTATTAGTGGTGGAGTTGTTAGGATCATTAAATCTTACCAGAATTAGGTGTAGATTTGAGCATAAGGACGGATTACGAAATTTACATCTTGTTCCCATCTGATTGGTGCTTCGTTTGTGAATTGGATACTTGTTTTTGCTATAATTTATTTTTGTATGCACTTGACCTGAGTTTCCTTATCCGCATTGCATGTGTAGACAACTTCAAGGCGTCTAGCAGATAGGAAGGTGGAGAGATTTGAGAAGAATATTACTAAGAGAGGATTTGTGCCTGAGACAACTGTCAAGAAAGGAAATGATTATCCTGTTGGACCCATTGTGCTTGGGTTTTTCGTCTTCGTCGTCATTGGATCATGTAAGCGTCTAATTTCCTTTTTTTTTTCTAATTTATTGTTATTAATATTTTGGAGAAACCCTAGGTATTTCCATATCAAAGTTTCACATTATCCTATTCATGTGTTAGTTTGTAGTATATTTGTCTGTGCAACTCCTTTGTCAAAGCTGTAAACTTTAGATGTCTGAGATATCCTTAATGATAATTGAAGACAACTGACTTCGTCATATATTTGCTCAATGTGAATCACCGTATTGTGGAAACCAAAAGCTCAACATCTTTTATTGTCTGTCTAACAAGAATAGTTAGTTAATCAGGCCTATCTTAGTTAGGCGTGAGGACTAATGTCATCTTATAATCTGGGGAAACAAAAGCTCTTTTTTTTGAAAAATAAAAATGAAAATGAAAAAAAATCTCCATTTAATCTTCTTTCTTTCTTTTTCCGTTGCTGCCATTTATCTATTCTATTATTATCTGTTCTTTGGATTGTATGTATTTGTGCATCAATTTGTAATTACACATTATTAATTTTGGCTTGTCACCTGCACTAATTTTGTCCTGTTACCTGCATTACTCTATCTATGTAAACCGCAGAATTTTAAGATAATTATGTATACATCATTGGTTGAGAAAAATTGGGTACTTTGAGTTATGTGGATTTACTGTGATTTCATTATGTTTATGATTACCAACTTTTGTTTTGTAAAGTATACTGTAGTTTCCTTTCATGTGGCCATGCAGTGGGGTGTCTGATAATTGACACAATTATTTTAACATTATCTCTTTTGCAGCTCTATTTCAGATAATTCGAACTGCAACAACCGGAGGGATGGCTTAAGCGACTATGGGAGGGTACTCACTTAGAAGTCGAAGAGTGCTAGGATTTTGTTTTTCTAATTTAAAGTGAATGTAAACATCATAGTAGACTTTCACATGTTTTTTCATATATGTAGAACAATATTCCGGCAACTAATTATCTAAATAAATAAATGGCATATTTTTCTCTTTCAGAGTAAGATTTTTTTTTTCCCCGAATGATAAGGTTATATTAAAAGAAAAAAAAGAGAATCCCAACTACTCCAAATAAGACTTGGATCAACATACTTGAAAGTGTCATTATCACAAGACCATCATAAAACTACAAATTGCTTAACCAAATTGATACTTTTTTGCATACACTTATGCCGACCTCCAAAAACCTTTCCATTCCTTTCCTTCCACAAACCCAACAAATCGCTTAATGCAAAATTTCCGATACCTGTCTTCCTTTACCACGCAGCACGTTGGTGTTTCAAGTTTCAAATAATTGAAGCAACGTGTTTGGTATTGGCCAAGCAATTTTGAAAGCTGCAATGAAGTACTTCCAAATTTCAAAAGAATACGTGCAATGAAGAAACATATGATTCGCAGACTCCCTAACATTATTGCATAGGACACACTGTTCACTCTCTATATCAACACCTCGATGACGCAACATATCTCTCTCATGTAAGATTGTCTTGGTTTATATCCAAAGAATGCCAAGTAATGCTATCTTTGATTATTTTTTTGTATCGGTGTTTTTGCGTTATAGGAAAAAGTATTGGTAGGCCTTTAGATATTCTTAAGTGGATTCGTTCTTTTACAGTCTCCTTTTATTTGGGAGAATTAGTTTGCATGATATGTTTTTAGGTTTCAAATATCTTATAGACACATATCCAGGTTTACAAACAAAAGAATTTCTCTTCAGGGCTATTTGGTAACCATTATTTTAATGGATCATTAGCTCATAATCCATTATGAAGATTATAATGGATTCTGTATATGTTTGATAACCATTATAATAATTGATTATTTTAATCATAATTGAAAAATCCATTGTTTTCGCAAACATAAAAAAGTTGTGTTGAAAATTTATTATAATTAATTATTTTTTCCAACAAACTTAAGTTGAATTTTTTCTTCTTATTTTTCAAAACTATCAAGAGAGAGACATAAAAACTACATAAGACTAAGTAAAAATTTAGATCATTGTTCTTTCCTCTCCTTTTTGAGATCATCATTCTAAGATAATCAGTTATTTGAAGAAAAAAATGTTTGGAAAAATTTATTTTAAAATTATATCAAAATCATTTATCAATTTATGATTATCTATAATCATAAATTTTACCAAACAAGGCCTTCTAGTAATTCTAGAAGTGGTTTACAAGCAAAAGAGTTTCTCTTCTAGTAATTCTAGAAGTGGTTTACAAACAAAAGAATTTCTTTCCTAGTACAAAAAGTGATTTCCTAATCCGGAAGTAAAACTTAGGAGTCTTGTTCCTAAAAGATAAAGATATGGGAGTTTCCACGGTGGTGCTAACCTATAAATGTGCAAGTGAGCACCTACATGTAGGGTTAGAGAAATAGAGGAAGAACACTAGGTGGAGTGGTGCTAACCTATAAATGTGCAAGTGAACACCCGTAGGGTCGGAGAAATAGTGGAAGAACACTAGGTAGGCAAAAGAAAAGAAGGGTACAAGTCTTAGGGAAGAAGATACCGAGAAGGAAAACGTTGCAAAACTCTTTCAAACAAAACAATAATGTTTAGCGTTTTTATTGCAATCTTTTAGTTCTGTCATTCTACTTTCGTAGATATTTTCTTTGATCAAATTGGGGGTTGAAATTGATCAAGTGGTAGATGGTTGTAAAGCAATGTTTCCAACGGTGGATTAAAGTATTTCTATCCAAGGGTAATGAAATTTTACCATTAGATCATATATTTTTATATTGATAGAATAAATAAGAGCATTATCATCGTCATAATCCTCGAATCTACAAAAAAGCAAGATATGGATGCTAAGATGGAGATTCTAAAAGAATTACAACTTACACCTCCCGAACAAATAGATAATCCCGAGTCAACCTCGAGTACGGAAAAACAATTAGGGTTCACAGATAATTCGCGATTCAAAGTGGAGCAAAGAATTGAAATCCCAATTAGGGATGGCCATTTGCGCCATCCAAACCCATCCTCGTGGGTACCTGTCCCGTTTGGGTAGGGTTTTACCCGCACGAACGGGGATGGGGTCGGGTATGGGTAATACCCGCCCCATGACCACCCCTAATCCCAATATAAAATGAGGATTTAAACCAAGAGAAATTGAATGCCTTGCTGGCGAGTTTCTTAGAACTAAACAGATAGAATAACGTAATAACATAGACAAATCGAGTTTGGATTAAAACCTATTACTATTCTATAAACAATTGATTATAAGTGTGACAAAAAGTACCATAAAAAACATGTCTAATAAATACAATCTAATAGCCTATTTAAACTACAAAGGGTAAATCTACAGAGGAACAAAGCGTAAGTTTTACTGAACTTAAAGTTGATGGTCATGCTCGCATTTGGTTACAAGCATACATGCCAGGTTCGGGAACTCCGGTGACTACTTGGAATAAATTTACAATGTCTATTTAAAAATCAGTTCTACCCAATTAGCAATAAAGAATGATTACGCGAGCAAGGGTAATTCTTGCGGAAAGTGAAAATATGCAAGAATACACTACTGAATTTCGCAACAAGTTATAGCAGTGAACGTGAATATAAGAGATTCTGAAACTATTGAGAAGTATAAAGGAGGATTAGCTTTTTCTATATACAGATAGAACTGTCATTATTCTCAGTAATTGATATTAACGATGACGGCAAGAAAGCCATGTATATCGAGATAAAGAACCAACCTTTTAGAGCAAAATAATCGAGAATTAGAATTCTGAGAGCTTCACAAATCGACGAAATTAAAAATTTTGTAGTGCCTAACAAAGACGACCAATTTTGTTATAACTGTAAAAATTGTCGATACCCTAAAAAGGATGTTGGAAAATTCATCTGAATTTGAGACATCATGGTGGAAAGACGATAAGCAAACTGCCACAAACATATACAACGAAGAAGATGAATAAAAATAAGAAGATGAGGTAATCAACGGATCGCTTGATCCCGACATCAAAGTTATGAGTAAATAGGATAGTCAGCTTTCACACACCTTTGATAAAGTCCTCATAGATATCTAGTTTGTTCTTCAGTATTCAATCTTAAAGGTCAACTGGTGAAGTCTGATACTCAATTATCATGCTTTATTCCTAGTCATGGTCTGAATTTAGTATACTATAAAATCAAGATGTGATTTTGATCAAATAACTTCGATTTCAAGTGTCCAATGATGAGATTGGCTACTGAACCATCTAAAGCATCTTCTCCTAAATCGTCGAGTTTTTTCTGATGATGTTTCGATCTTCATCTTCTACATCTCATAATGCATTTTAATCCGACTTTAGATTAGAAACTTTTGATTTTTTTATATTAAAACTAATTTTTTCCTTGTTTTCTTTTTCTTCTTTTTCTCCTTTATGCGTTAGTTTTGTTACCTATCCATTATTTGTATTAATCTTTTCGTTATGGATTTCTAATTTCAGGCCTATTATGTTCATCAAATCATGGGAAGCATTCAATTTTGGACCTTCATTTTCAAAGGTCTCCTCCTTATAACTTTATTGTTACAACTAACTATCAATATTTCATCATGTCTTCCAGCAGTATTGCAAGCCTCAGATGCTTCAGAGGATCTTATCAGTATGAATCAGTAATATTTTCTTTATCATGTTTATGATGTAAATGTTGTTATCGATCCAAATTTGATCAACTCGGTAGTAACAACTCAATTTCTGCATTTGGAATTTTTGTATTTCAAAAAATTCAACGTTCCCCCTATTGTTCTCCGTAATGCTAGGATCTCCATTTCTCAGCCGCAATCAACTTAAAGGGTACTCAACTCTCTTCTTAAAAGATATTTCTTGTATCTTTTTAGAATTGTCTTCATTAATATCATTGAAAGAGAAAATAATTTTGTTGTAACTAATTATAATTATTTCAGTTGTGATCACAACCCACCTTTCATCCAATTCTCTTCATATCAAAACCTTATCAGAGATATCACCAAAAAGTTTGTATGACTTCATCCAGTTATAATTGATCTTTCCAAACCTTTACATAGGGGAGGATGATGTAATAATACAACTGGAGGTGTTATTTGGATTCGTTTTCACTGGGAAAGACAACCTCATTCTCTTTGCCCCAAGTGTTTAACAATTGATCATAAAGATGAAGATTGCGACACAATCTATGATGAACTAAGGATAAGGAGATATACTAATGAGGAATACATTGTGTATATCCATGAATTAGCACCATAATATGGTGCGGAGATCATTGATGATTTAGAACTTTTAGTACAAAGAATTGGTGAAGCTAGTCGTAACCAGTTATAGGAACCTGAAGAAGAAGGGGAGAATAGAAGAAATAAAAGATCTAGAACTAATGATCAAGATTCAGTTATCTTGGAAGATAACAACATGGAAAGTAATATTGATATCTCTATCACTGTAGCAGAGACTGATGAAATGGAACATGACTTGGTTGAGGATTGAGCAAAGAAAAAAAAGGAGAATTCTCATGAGATCAACATACTTCTTCACAATTGGTATTTATTAATCCCTTCTTAGTCTTTCCTTCTCTTTTAAACTTTCATTACTTTTTTTCTTTTAGTAACACTTATAACTATATTACTTGCTATCTCTCTATCCTGCATATCCTCTTTCTGGATATCTGTACAATAAATTGAGTATCAAGTTTAGGGTTATTTTCAATTCTATCACTATGAAAATTTTGAGTTGGAACTGTCAGGGATTTCTAAGAAAAGAAACCAGAGAATACCTTTGGCATCTCATAATTTACATTCTCCTGATATAATTTTTTTGTCTGAAACTAAAATAAATGACAATAGGATTATAAATCTTACAAACTTCCTTAAGATGCCTAATATTTTCTTTGTTCCTTTCATTGGTCAGGATGGATGGATTACTCTCTTATGGAAAGATGGTTCTCCATATAAATTGTTAAAAATTCTTCCACAAATATGTTTCGCGTCTTAGTAACAACCGATCCTGCCAGAGGAGAATGGTTTCTCTCTTGTGTCTATGGCATACCTTATAGAGATGACCAGTCTGTTGATGGTATTTTTCAATGATGTTGTAGTGAAAGGTTTGTTAAGACTTGTGAAAGCAGATTTTTAGACTTATTTTTAAAACTAAAATATGACAAAACTGAAAGTAAAAAGTGTTGTGAGAATGATAGAGAGACTGGGGCTAGGATTCCACAATTGGTCGATAATAGTGATTTAATAAAGCACTAATTATGCAACTCAACATTCAGATTGATTCTAATAGTATTGCCTAGATAAGTAGATTTTCAAAAGAATAGATGTTAATTCAAGCATAGAATATCAAAACCTTAAAGCAAGCATATTCTATCAATAGAAAATACACCTAACTAATCAAAATCATATATCAATTTTGAGTTCAATGCAAAAATCATAATAGAGTTGTTATAATTAATTAAAAATAGAAATGTATCACTTGTACCGAAACAACGGCTTCCTCCATCGCCCCACGGATTGGTTTAGCTCCTCATCATGGAAACACGCTCGAAATATAATTTCATTTCTCAAAGTGTTTACAAATGAAAATAGGAGAAAATTATTAAAGCAGTGATTTTAGTTTCTCTCCCCAACTCCCTCCTCTCAAATGTGCTCTCTAGCTCTCTATTTATACACACAAATACACATTACTCAAATATATTCTTCCATAACTCCAAAATATTCTTCTTTTTAATTAAAAATATCTTCAGGAATTTTTCCTTCTCTTTATTCTCCATATTTCTTTACTAAACTCATATCTTCTTTAATTCGCAGAATAAAATCCAAGATAAAATCTTCCAAGGATATCTCTCTTGTTTAATACAAGATAACTTCATTTTTCTTCAAATTCTTCTTGTTTATAAGGCAAGAAGATATTCTTATCTTAAAGATAATAATCATTTACCATTGAAACCACATTTCTCACAAATATTCTTTTTGAATGTTGAAGATGAAGGGTGCTCCTTATCCTTCTGTTGGGGTGCCGATAGTTATTTAGGTGCTGAGAACAAATTTCGGCTGCACATAACCGCGAGTTCCCCTTAGCCAAATCTGGGGTCCGCTTAGCAAATGTCCCCTGGGGGTGCTTTTAGCAGTTTTTCGAGCTGATTCTTCCAAAAACGTTTATTTTCCAAAAATACCTACAAACACACAACACACCAAAATAAGTACAAAATCGAGTACCAACATAGAGAAAATTGAGGACAACTTAGACACAAAAATGTGTCTACCAAATACCCCCTAACTTATTATTTTCTAGTCCTCGAGCAAAACTAATCTAGAAAATAAAAAGACTACACTTAGCACGTGCAGCAAGCCGTTAAACCGCTAGGTGGCCCTAGCGGCGGAGTGTTGTCTCTGGAGGGTTTACCAAAGGTGTACCCATAAACCTTTACTCCAGACCCTAGCTATCTACGCAGAACTTTGGAAGGCACTAAAGAATCTCCTTGGTTGGCATACAAACATTGACTATAGGAGGAAGTACCCTGATGCGAAATTCCAAAAAACATATATAAGTGACAGAGCTCTACTCAGATAGTTTCTGGACATCATAACCGGAGTCAACCAGTCACATGGAAAAATTAAGAAGATGGGTGAAGAGAAAAAATAGATGGTTTAAAGTGAACGGTGTTTCCCATATCTGTCTGAAGGCCACTACTAGGATGAACCTATCCTAATGGACTGAGATACCGGTCTGACTAATATCAACACACTGGCATATACAAAGGGAACCAGTGGTCGACAATCCTAACTCTAGGTCAACACAACTGGCATATACAAGGGCACCAGTGGTCGACTTTATTGAATTTATTCCGGTTGGTCTGATGGTGTAGTCTCAAAAAAAAATTTCATAATAATTTTTTTTTCAAATTTTTTTTTCTTCATAATAATTCTTTTTTTTTTTCATTTTTTTTTCCGGTATCTCAGTTACTCTATTCTGCCCTAGCAGTGGTAACAACTTGAATCGTGTGCCCCACCAAATCACTTAGAAAATAAATAAAAACAGAAAGATTAGGATTCAACGAGATATGGCGAAACTACCATGTTTTTTTTTTTAATTCTCACACCTGAGATCTGTGCTTTTATGAATAGACTCTTTAGATGTTTCCATCTAATCAGATTGGTTCCTCAACTCCTATAACCAAGATGTTCCCATCCACTTAGATTGGTTAGTGCCATCCTTAATAAACATAAATTTCTAGGCTCTAGAGTTTATTTATTGCAACTAAAAAGTTTCTCTCATACCCCCAAACTTAAATCTAACATTGTCCTCAATGTTCTAAAGAAAAAATTAAAAGTATGAACAAGGAGAAATTGTTATCATTCGAAGCAAAAGAGTTAAGGAAAGATATTACCGTGTTTCATGAGATTGGGTTACCTCCCAAGAAGTGCTAAGTTTAAAGTCTTCAACCAGACTTGGAATGAACTAGTCACCTCGAAGAATCATATAGCAGTAACCGGAATAAGTGTGGGTCGTCTGGATCAAAAAGTGTTACCCACAAGAAGAGGAGACTGCAACAGACCAGGAAGATATCCAACACACCCTTATCTATTTTTTTGTTTAAGACAACTATATCTAGTTGTGGTTCGGGTTCAGGCTCTATAAAAGGGTCTAGATAAAAAGTTTTCATCGGCTGGATTTCCTCAAAGGCATTCTGAAGATAAGGCTGAAGAGTCTGGAAATACTCAACTAAGGACTTAGAAGTGCATAACAAAAGCCTGAATAATTGGGGATCCTCTAAGTCAATCAGATTTGACTCACACATATGGCAACAATGAAAATGATGTTCAAACTTAAACAAATGTGTCGACCTTTGTCTCCTAAAGTAGTTAGGTTTAGTCTTAAAACTCAATAACCGACACATCTGAAACTCATAAGTTCCCACAATTGAAAGAAAAGTTTTTTGTGGGAAAACAAAGTCAATTTTGGTATCATAGCCAGGGTTAACCACATCAACCATAGGATGGGTTTCTAACAACTGAGATTCATTCTGGACATCATGAGGTTCTGGAAAACGTGTATGAAGATAATCTTGTAAAATGGTTAAGGCATATATGTCAAGTCCCAAGTGAGGGACCTTTCTAAGAGTTAAAGCACAAGGAGAATGATAATCACCCCCAAACTTAGAGTTTTCAGTGTCTCTAGAAAGACTATTCACAATTTCCCTAATTTCTAGGTCATCAAATTCCTGGAAATGGTCAATTGATTCTTCTAAGTCAGGTTCATCCTCACTCATCTCTACGAGGTCACTTTCTTTGTCTATCACTATTGTTTCTAGATCGCTAGACTCAACATAAACTCATTCCTCTAAACCTTCGTTGGCTTCGTAAAAAAAAATTCTACATCGTCTAAAACGGGGATATTTCTAGTCAAATCCTCGTCCTTTTGAATAGGTGAATAATTATTAAAATTATATGGATCTGTACTAGGATTAACGTTATCATTATAAAGCTCATTGGGAGTAACAGATTCCTCATCATTGTGCCTATATATTTCAGATTCTTCATCAATATTATCCTCATCACAATCCTCATTATAATAACATGAAAATGACCGAACCTCATCTAAACAAGTAGTGTTACCAATTATAACCTCATTATCCTGATTATGTGAATAACTATCCTCATTTTCAAGGGTATTATTGGAAACACTATATCGAGCATTTTGCGCCTCTAACAAACGCTTTTCAATAAACTCACAAGACTTCCTGATGGTATCATGTATACAAGGTTCGGTATTGGCTGTGATTCTTTCGTCCATAACTAAGTCATTTGTCTCATATGTCGACTCAAGTAACCTACGACGTGTTGACTCAATTAAGTTACGCGCCTCATCTAGAGAACATGAATTACAAGAATCTTGCTCGTATGACCGGTGGGCATGTGGATAGTAATTGGGCTCACCATGGTATGACCCATTACCTTCAAAAGTTTGGCATTCCCAACCACTATTTACACAATGGTCATAAAAATAATTATGTTCATGTTGCTCAGTTGAATAATCATTGTATTGGCGATACCAGTTTGACATCCTAACAACAAGGGAATTCTAAACAAGCACAAACGAGGCTGACTCGACCACAACAAGCCTATTTTATCTAGCAAACAAAAAGCATGATGGCTCCCTTAGATTTTTTTCTAGACCAGCTTCTAATCCTTCGAAAGGGAATTCGTTACAATTTGAGCAAACCTCTCTGGAATCAATCTGAGTTGAAGTAAGTTGAATAGAGACGAGGGAAGCTCAGTGGATCTTTAATACCCAAGGCCTTACCGGCGTTACAAGGAGGCGTATTCAACTCACATAAACCATAGTGAACTTCAAAGTATGCTCAAAAGAGTAACCAATATTTTTCGAACGACTTTCCTATTAAGCTCGTTACCCTATAGGTCTCGTTCTAGTCAAAATTTTAGCCTTAGGTTCGCGTTTGGTTTCGTTTTCCTAAGGCGGGCAAGAAAAGAACGGTGATGAAATCCAAACCTTTATCTTGTATGGCCAGTCCTTTCCCTTTACTACGAAATTAAAGCAGTCGTTTTCAATTCCTCAGCATATATGCAAACGAAGGAATACAGTAACTCGCTGACAACGGATTCGCGAGTGTTTCGACAAACTTACCTCCCGTTGCAGACGGGGGATGAACCGTTGTAGTCGACTCGGGCCACGTCTCCTATGTCATATACGAACCCGAGGGGCCTAGGCGATATCGTAATCGCCGTCCTTCTCTGCAAACAGTTTATATTTAAAGCTACCCTTCCGTAGGGTTTAAAAAAATAGAGACCCAAAGTCCACAGTCTAAAGTCCAAAAATATAGTGCAAAAGAAAAAGAAAAACTAAAAGAAAATTAAAAACCAAATAAAATGTCTCTCTCTCTTTTTTTTTAATTAATTTTTTTCTTCTTTTCTTTCGCTCCTTTCGCTTTTCTTTTATTCCAAATCTTCAAGTATTCACCAAAATCTTTGGAAAAATTTTCTTTCGCTCCAAATTCAAAAATCTGTAAGGAACAGACAAAAACCCAAAAACGTAACGAAAAACAAATAAATAAAAACCTAAAAAAAAATCTAAAAACTCTAGCCTAAAGACGAGTCCCCGTCAGCGGCGCCAAAAATTGATGGTATTTTTCAATGATGTTATAGTAAAAGGTTCGTTAAGACTTGTGAAAGCAGATTTTTAGACTTATTTTTAAAACTAAAATATGACAAAACTGAAAGTAAAAAGTGTTGTGAGAATGATGGAGAGACTGGGGCTAGGATTCCACAATTGGTCGATAATAGTGATTTAATAAAGCAATAATTATGCAACTCAACATTCAGATTGATTCTAATAGTATTGCCTAGATAAGTAAATTTTCAAAAGAGTAGATGTTAATTCAAGCATAGAATATCAAAACCTTAAAGCAAGCATATTCTATTAAGAGAAAATACACCTAACTAATCAAAATCATATAATTAATTTTGAGTTCAATGCAAAAATCATAATAAAGTTGTTATAATTAATTATAAAATAGAAATGTATCACTTGTACCGAAACAACGGCTTCCTCCATCGCCCCAAGGATTGGTTTAGCTCCTCATCATGGAAACACGCTCGAAATATAATTTCATTGCTCAAAGTGTTTACAAATGAAAATGGGAGAAAATTATTAAAGCAATGATTTTATTTTCTCTCCCCAACTCCCTCCCCTCAAATGTGCTCTCTAGCTCTCTATTTATACACACAAAGACACATTACTCAAATATATTCTTCCATAACTCCAAAATCTTCTTCTTTTTAATTAAAAATATCTTCAGGAATTTTTCCTTCTCTTTATTCTCCATATTTCTTTACTAAACTCATATCTTCTTTAATTCGCAGAATAAAATCCAAGATAAAATCTTCCAAGGATATCTCTCTTGTTTAATACAAGATAACTTCCTTTTTCTTCAAATTATTTTTGTTTATAAGGCAAGAAGATATTCTTATCTTAAAGAGAATAAATCATTTACCGTTGAAACCACATTTCCCGCAAATATTCTTTTTGAATGTTGAAGATGAAGGGTGCCCCTTATCCTTCTGTTGGTGTGCTGATAGTAATTTAGGTGCTGAGAACAAATTTCGGTTGCACATAACCGCGGGTTCCCCTTAGCCAAATCTGAGGTACGCTTAGCAAATGTCCTCTGGGGGTGCCTTTAGCAGTTTTTCGAGCCGATTCTTCCAAAAACGTTTATTTTCCAAAAATACATACAAACACACAACACACCAAAATAAGTACAAAATCGAGTACCAACATAGAGAAAATTGAGGACAAATTAGACACAAAAATGTGTCTATCATCTGCTCAACGGGAGTACATTAAAAATCTCAGTGAAGTAGTGAAATCCCATGGGTCCTTATAGGGGATCTTAACATCACTATGGATATCTCTGAGAGAAACACTAATACAAATCCTACTCTTGATGAGGTAATTGAGCATATTAAAGAATCTGAACTTCACAATTTGGGTTTTATTGGCAATACCTTCACTTGGACTAGTAATAGTCATGGCACTGGTATAATAAAATCCAGACTACATATATCCTTGGTTAATAATGACCGGCTCATTGCTTTCCCTGACTCTAAATTAGTTCATCTTCCAATCAAAGGTTCAGACCATGCACCCATTCTTTTGTCCTTGTACACTAACTTTGCAGGTTCAAGTAAATCTTAGGAATTTTTTGAGCACTGGCTTCAGCATGATACTTGCATCAATGAAATTAAGAATGCATGGGTTTCTAACTCCATAGGTTTTACAGCTTTTATCATGACTGACAAACTATCTAACACAAGACACGTCTTATCTAAATGGAGTAAAAACATTTAAGCTCAGATTCAAGGTAAAATCACAGATATTCAACAACAAATAGTGCAACTGCAATACTCAGATATCCAAGGAAACAATATTGATGAAGTGTTAATTCTTGAAAAAGAAATTGATGCTTTAAATGAAATTCAAGCTTCTTTAAACAGACAAAAGTCCAAAGATCATTTCTATAATAATATGGAAAGAAATTCCAAACACTTCCATATTAAAGTAAACCAAAGGAAAGTTAGAAATATAATAGACTCCTTGCAGCAAGGTTTTTAAAACGTGAAGCGAAGCGTGAAGCGTCGCTTCATGGTTAGTGTTTGAAGCATCTATAAATAGCACTAGTAGTTCTTAGTTTGCTATGAAATTTAAATTTAAATGCTTAACTAAGAATATAATATTTTATAAAGTTTATATAAGTCCAATTATTATCAAATAATAAGTTACAACTCAGTAGTTAGACCTGCTGTAGGTAGGTGGGAGAAGGGAGGTTTGAATCCCATCAGAAACTTCATTTTGTTTTCTTATTTTTGTTTTAAATTTTAGGCGGGAAAAATGTTGAAGCGTATCTAAATTTGGAATCAGCCCGCTTCATAACATATTCGCTTCAGTGTTGCGACTCGAAGCATTTTGAAGATTTTTGAAGCAAAGCGTACGCTTTTAAAAACCATGCCTTGAAGGCTCAAGATGGTTCATGGTATCAAGATAAAAGTTCTATAGAAGATATCATAATTTCTCACTTCAAGAATATAAGTACAACATCAAATCCAGCTGATAGTAGTAATTTTCTGCAGCATATTCCTTCTTGTATCTCGGAGGAAGACAATGCAACATTGATTAGCATTCCTTCAAATCAAGAAATTCTTCAGGCTCTTAAGTTAATGGATCCATGGACTTCTCCAGGACTTGATGGCTTTCCTCCAGGTTTCTATCAATCTAAGTGGCAATTAGTTAAAGATGATGTGTGTAATACAGTGAAATCCGTTTTCAGATCTGGTTTTATACTGAAGAAACTCAATAACACAAGAATCACTTTAATCCCTAAAACTACTTCAGCTCACAAGCCATAGGATTTCAGTCCCATTACACTTTGCAATACAATTTATAAACTAATCTAAAAAATAATTGCTTTGAGACTCAAAAATCACATGGCTCACATTACTTCTCCAGTGCAATTTTCATATGTACCTGCCAGATTAATTTTAGAAAATGTTTGTTTAGTTCAAGAGCTTGTGAAAGCAATGAAAAGGAAAAAAGGAAAAACTGGTCATCTTACTTTTTGTCAAAGGCATTTGACATACTTGAGTGGTATTTTCTCATAAATGTGCTCAGAAAGTTTGGTTTTTATGAGAAATTCTGTCATCTCATTATGCAGTGCATTAGTACTACACAAGTAGAAATTATGGTCAATGGATCTGCAACTAAAGCTTTCAAACCTACAAGAGGTATTAGGCAAGGAGATCCTCTATCTCCTTACCTATTTATTCTTGCAATGGAGGCTTTCTCTAGGCAAATGAATCATTGTGAAAACAAACACATGTTAACAGGTATGAGAATCTCTATAAGTGCTCCAAAGATAAACCATTTACTGTTTGCAGATGACTTCTTACTCTTCTGTAAAGAAAATCAAGTGCAAACAAACAATCTTCTCTAGTGGATTGAAGAATTTAGTGCCTGCTCAGGTCAACTTATAAACTTCAACAAATCTGCAGTATATTTCAGCAACAATATGAATCCTCTTTCCTGTCAGCTTATTAATGGTTTACTTCAAGTCAGGCTGTTAAACATTGATGAAGAAAAATATCTTGGTCTCCCCTTCTTTGTTGGCAGAAATAAGAAGATTCCTTTCTCCGCTCTCATTGTCGTAAACACAATTCTATTAATGAGCTCATAGCTCATACTTGTGCTAATTAATCACAAGGGTTAAAGAACTTGCTCATAAAAAATCCTGTTGAGCATGATATATAAATAATCAGGTATACTGTGGCAAGATGGTATTCTGCTTAGTTGAGCTATCTTCTTACCGTCTATAGCTAAGCTATTATTGTCTGCAGACAACTTTTCCTAAAAAGTATTGGTTGTGTCTAGTATCATTTCTCTTTGTTAATGCAATTCTCATTGCAACTCCATTGCCTTTTTTTTGTGCTCCAAATTGGTTCTCTTAAATTATGAAATTTATTGAGCCTTTTTGCGAAAAATTTCATGTAGCAGAGTTTTTGTTTGGGTTGAGTTGTAATCGTACGGATACCCGTGTTACTGGTATGAGTCAACTGTTTGGAAACCCTAAAAACTACCTTCTCTAGAAAAACATTTAAATACCTATCCCTTGAGTCTCATACGCATACTATGGGATTTATCTTCGTTTAGGATTTTCAAGAATGTATTCCTCTTCGCCTTCACGCTCCTATGGATTTGCAAGAGGGTTTCTTGATAAAGGTATAGGTTTCGAGTCCAAAGGAAGGAACAAAAGAACCCTTGTAGAAGATGATCATCCAAATGCCTCATGTTACTATGTGTATACTCATGAGAATATTGATAATGGGGAAATGGTTTCTGCTGAAGTGGTAGGAAGAAAAACTGTTCTTCGTTGATACCTTGAAAAGTCTTGATGTGTTAAGAACTGAGTTGAAAACACAAGTTAAAGACCTTCTCAATGAGGATATATTCTCTAAAGGTGCAGTAGATGTTGTCAATCACAAGCTCAAAGACCTCAAGGCTCGTGAGGATCCCGAATTGTCTATTTGACCTCAGTTCGTGTTCGACTTTGGTATAGGAGTTCGCTTTGTTTCTTAGCTTGTTGATTTTATTTGTCTAATAAATCTTCTGATGGGAATTTTATTTCTTGTTTTGTTTTGAAGAATAACTAGAGTTTGGAATAGCCATTATTGTGATTACACTCATCTTCATGTTTTTAGGTTTATTTGTTTAAATTCTAAAATTGTTTAGAAGATGATTTTTGCAGTATTAATCTTTATGGTTTTATATATTGTAATTTGTTATGGGATATGCATGTTTGCGTCCGTGAACTATGATTGTCCCATACCTTATCAAAAGTTAAGTCTTTCATATATTGATATGCATGTATTGATAAAAGAATGAATGGACTTTTGACATTATAAAAATTTTAAGCTTGTAATATGTCATTATCCAAATATTGATGGAAGATAGGATGAAATTTTGTTTATGAGGATTATGTCTATTGTATGTCTTTGGAAAATATTGATGGAAAATAAAATAAATCCTTGTCCATTTCGCAGTATTGATCTTCCCTGATCCATATTTTATGTATATATTGTGCGGCTCCGTAAGTTCTCTTATGTTGAGCATTTCCGATTAAATTAATCATGGTTTTCTTGTGGTTAATTTAATTGAGTATTTTTGGATTCAAATTCGTATGTGATTTGTTATGTCCAAAGAAATCCTTCTTTTGTTATGAAAGTAAGGTCGCTCTTGTTGTTCTTTCGGGAATGGCATTTTATGGGGGGAGTTCTTAATTGATCTTGTGCTTAATTTCCAAATCTTTGTGGGGAGTGCAGCTGTGGAATATTGTAGGGGTTATCTTGTATCTTTGTAAACTCCTTGATGAAAACATTTAGCTTCGGCTATATGATTGCGTATAAAAAGTTTATGTGTTCTTTATTTTGGTCATGTAATGCCTCTATGGAAATTCATTAGGATCCCACTAGTTTTTGTACCCTTGCCAATTTTATTGACAAAAAGGGGAAGATTTAATGTGTAGATCACACTACAAATACATATAGTTTTCGGATCATTAGGTAAGGGGGAGTGGTTTCCTTGTGAGATGGAGTATTGACTAAGGGAGAGTGATACATATCACCATAGTATTGTAGTCGAAGTTGTGATACAATTGAAATTTGGTGATGTGTAATAATACTATGACACGGTGTAACAATGATTAAGAATTCTTGTTTTCTCATTGTTATGGCTACCGATTTTCAACAAAGATGATGCTAAACTTACAAGATTTGGAATCATTGGAGTACTTGGAAGTGACGAAGATTTCGAGTAATGTTGAATAACCAAGAAAATCAGGCACATGGAAGAGAAGCTACAAAAGTTTATTTATTTATTTTTGTATTCCATATGTATTGATAGTTTTGTCACTAAAATTGAAAAAGGGGGAGATTGTTAGAGCACTGCTCGGTAGAACTCGCATGCGTTGCTATCTCAAGCATGTTTGTCAATGTTAGTGATCAAAACTATAAGTCTTGATTTTTAGTCTACTTATAGCTAAGTTTGGGACTAGGATAGAAAGTGTAGTTGAGATCATGTCTCCATGGCGATCATCATACAAAGACGAAGAACTACTCAAGGAAATGGTGGAACTTCATCGACTAAAAGGTATATGGATACTTGAACTTATATATCACTCAAAAGTCTATCTATCTATCTCTTATCTTGAGACAAAAGTCGTTTTGCTATATAGACTTTGATTATACACATTTGTTATTTCGACCCGAATTTAATTATCTCGCTTATATATTTATCGAAATATGTATTGGTGAGCTTTTGCTTTGGTCAAATTCATCTTTACTAGTGACGAAAGTCATTTTAAGTTTCAATTACTTGAAAATTGCTTTGACGAAAAATAGTGTGTGAACAACACTGTATAACATCCTCTAAGAATGTTTCAATGATTGAAATGAGAGTTTAGATTACATAACCATGGTTGGATATAAATATTGTGTGGTAACTCATACGTGTATAAATCCTTATTACTTGAACCAAAGTATATGTATTTTGCTGCTCAGGAAAACCGGAACTAGAGTCTGCGTACCAAGTTCGCGTACTGTCGGAAGTTCACATCCCGTGAAAATCTGCTGGAGTTTGTGAACTGAAAACAAACTTATTCCGGGTACTTAAGTCCGCGTACCAGTATGCGTACTTAAGTTGGTTATTTTCTAAAAAATATTATTCGTGAACTTAAACTTATATAAACTAAGGAATGCAAGTTTGCAAACCGTGGCTATAAAGTTCATGAATCGATTCGAGTGAATCAAATCGTTTTTGCTTTGATTGTGTCATGTATACTTGTATAAGATATAAGCAATTGAACAACTCTCTAACTAGTTCATTTGAGTCATTTGAACTAGTTTTGGTAAAGAAAAATATGATTGATATGAAAGTGCTCATATGGATAACCATTTGGTTAACTACTGTTGAACCAACTAAGTGTACATGTGTTGGGTACGGTTGCACAAACCTAAATAAACGTGCATTTTATTTGTGTATAACAAGCTAAGTTTTGATCTAACGGTTGAAAGATATTAGTTTGAATCTAATCAGGTTTTCATTTAGAGGCGAATATTGAATGCTTTGTTACTAAGGTAACTTAAATTGCACACCCTGATTTGAAAGATTATATAAAGGAGAACTCTAAACAACTGGGAATTTTAATCCCCACACCTCTTGTGTGATACTAGTTGTATTAGTTAGAGCCGATTCTACTTTAACCTTAGGTTTCTATCGTGACCCTGTAGGTTAACGACTTGAAGACTTCATTAGGATTGTGAAGCCAGATCAATACTACTTTTCTTGTAGTTGTGTGATCTGATCTTGTTGTTTCTATCGTACAAAGTACAATCGTAAGATTGGATTGATATTGATTTCTCCGGTAGGAAAGATTTAAAAGAAGTCACAAACATCTTCGTCTCATCGTTTTTTCCGCAATACCTTCTTTCGCTAGTCGATTAAGATTATTGTGAGGTGATTTATAATTATAGGATGTTCTTCGGGAATATAAGTTTGGGTTATTAATTGGTTCCCGTTCACCTTGATTTATCAAACGACAGAACAAAAACTCGTAGGTATTTCTATTGGAGACAGATTTATCTATTTCCGTAGACTTTTCTGTGTGATGAAGATTTTTTTATTAAAGTCTTCGACTTTGGGTCGTAGCAACTCTTAGTTGTGGGTGAAATCATCTAAGGGAATCAAGTTCGTAGTATCCTGCTGGGATCGGAGACGTAAGGAGTGCAACTGTACCTTGGATCAGTGTGATATTGATTGGGGATCAACTATAGTTCAGAACGAAGTTAGTTGTAGTAGGATAGTGTCTGTAGCGGCTTAATACAGTGTGTGTTCAATCTGGACTAGGCCCCGGGGTTTTTCTGCATTTGTGGTTTCCTCGTTAACAAAACTTCTGGTGTCTGTGTTATTTCTTTTCCACATTATTTTTGTTATGTAATTGAAATATCACAGGTTGTGCGTTGAATTGATCAATTGGGAAATCCAACCCTTGGTTGTTGATTGAAATTGATTGATCCTTGAACATTGGTTTTTGGTACCGTTCAAGTGATTTCTCTTGTATTCAATTAGACTCGCATATTTCTATTTGCTTGAGTAAGTATTGATCGAGAAAGCGAGATATAACTATTTAATATACTTTTATTAAGGTTGAGTCTGTCTGTCTAGTTGATTCTCTTAAAAGTATACTGGAGTTGGTCCATACAAATTTCTAATCAAAATATTGGGTGTGGTTGTTAGACCCCCGCTTTTTCAATTAGTATCAGAGCAGGCAAACACGTTTAAAGACCTTATAAGTCTGTGTTTGTAGCGATCTGACTCTATGGACAAGAGTACTATCTCTGATAAACGCATTACCAGAAATAAAAGTTCCTTCTCAACTGTATTTATTAAAGAGAAAGATTCGTCAATCTCAAATATAGGCGAACCTTGTGTTCTGACGAGACAGACAACACTGGCATGTGTTATTCCGATTACCCTTCAAAAGAGTATATCTCCATTAATGAAAGGTAAACAACTAAAGAGAGTGAATTGATTCTAAATATTGTTAAAATCCAAGCTGATAGATTTAATCGGTTGAAAAAACATGTCAATGTTCTTTTTGGTGTAGTAAGAGACTGCAATTTTAAATAAAATATTGAAGGTCTCTCTTCACATATGTTACTCGAGGAAAGCTTCAAAAAGGATGCTTTGGAAATTGAACATCGCTTGAGTAAACTCTCAATCCAAGGATTCTCTAAGAAGTCTAATATACCATGTACTTCTGCCGCAACTTAAGAAGTTTCAGTTCGATAAGTTAAATCAGGATCCCTTCCTATTAGAAAAGATGTGTTAGTCACCTCATCTATCAAGGAAGTTCCACGTCACATGGAAGAAAGAAATATCCAAACAAGGTTGTTAAGACTGTACTATTTAATCACTCTTGTGGTCGGAAATTATGTCTCTTTTGTGAGGCAAAAGGTTCGTTATACAAAAGGAGAACTCTAAGTTGAATAAATATTCCTTTGTTCAACTTTAACACACCTTAGACTTAATTATCAAGGTGTAACTGACATTTGTATGTCTAAACCAATTGGTTTTCGTACTTACCCTGTGTATGCTACCAGGACAGTCAGTTTAATGAGTTCCTCGAACGCTCAGAAGCAGAACATACGTCCTAACAAAAATCATCTAAGGAAAGATCAAGTCTTTTTTTCTGATAAAAGAGGAGATAATGTTACCTTTGATGTGAACATAATACCGGGGGAAAGGAGCAAAAATGGTGATATGAGAGAAATCCTGAAGGAGATAATTAAAGGTTATAAAGAAATTGTCAATAGGTTATCAACCTCCTCAAATCAATATTCTTCTGGTAAGAACTCAAACTATATCTCGTATTTTTATGACAATAAGTTTTATGATAATTTCTCACATAAAAAGGGATCCCTTTCTAGATCTGAAAGGAAAACGAGACTCGGTCGTAAACACAATTATCTTAATGATCTCAGAGCTCATACTTGTGCTAATTAATCACAAGGGTTAAAGAACTTGCTCATAAAAAATCCTGTTGAGCAAGATGTGTCAATAACCAGGTATATTGTGCCAAGATGGTGTTCTACCTAGTTGATCTATCTTCTTATCGTCTTCAAATTCATATTCGTATGTAATTTGTTATGTCCAAAGAAATCCGTCTTTTCTTATGAAAGTAAGGTCGATATTGTTGTTCTTTTGGGAATGATATTTTATGGGGGAGAGTTCTTAATTCAAGTTGTGCTTAATTGTCAAATCTTTGTGGGAAGTGCGACTGTGGAATATTATAGAGGTTATCTTGTATGTTTATAAACTTCTCGATGAAAGCATTTAGCTTCGGCAATATGATTGCATCTAAAAATTTGATGTGTGCTTTCTTTTTTTCGTGCAATGTCTCTGTGGAAATTTCATTAGGATCTCACTAGTTTTCGTACCTTTGCCAATTTTATTGACAAAAATAGGGAGAATTAATGTGTAGTTCACACAAAAAATTCATATGGTTTTCGGATCATTATGTAAGGGGGAGTGGTTTCCTTATGAGATGGAGTATTGACTAAGGGGGAGTGATACATATCACCATAATATTGTTGTCGAAGTTGTGATACAATTGAACTTTGATGATGTGCAATAATACTATGGCACTGTGTAATAATGATTGAGAATTATTGTTTTCTCATTGTTATGGCTAACGATTTTCAACAACGATGATGCTAAACTTACAACCTTTGGAATCATTGGAGTATTTGGAAGTGACGAAGATTTCGAGTAATTTTGAAGAACTAAGAAGATCAGGCATGTGGAAGAGAAGCTACAAAAGTTTATTTATCTATTTTTGTATTTCATATGTATTGATTGTTTCGTCACTAAAATTGAAAAATGGGTGGATTGTTAGAGCACTGCTCGGTCAAACTCGCATGTGTTGCTATCTCAAGCATGTTTTTCAATGTTAGTTATCAAAACTATAAGTCTTGATTTCTAGTCTACTTATAGCTAAGTTTCGGACTAGGTTAGAAAGTGTAGTTGAGCTTAAGATTCCATGGCGATCATCATACAAAGACAAAAAAATACTCAAGGAACTGGTAAAACTTCAGTGACTAAAAGGTATGTGTAGACTTGAAGTTATCTATCACTCAAAAGTCTATCTACTCTATCTCCTATCTTGAGATAAAAGTCGTTTTGCTATATAGACTTCGTTTATACACATTTGTTATTTCCAGCCGAGTTTAATTATCTCTCTTATCTATTTCTCGAAATATGTGTTGGTAAGCTTTTGATTTGGCCAAGTTTATCTTTACTAGTGACGAAAGTCATATTAAGTTTCAATTACTTGAAAATTGCTTTGACGAAAAATAGTGTGTGAACAACAACTATATAACGTCCTCTAAGAATGTTTCAATGGTTGAAATGAGAGGTTAGATTACATAACCATGGTTGTGTGGTAAATCATACATGTATAAATCCTTATTCCTTGAACCAAAGTATGCGTACTTTGCTGCTCAGGAAAACCGGAATTAAAGTCCATGCACCAAGTCCGCGTACTGTCGGAAGTTCGCATCCCGTGAATTTCTGAAGGAGTTTGTGAACTGAAAATAAACTTATTCTGGGTACTTAAATTCGCGTACCAGTATGCGTACTTAAGTTGGTTATTTTCTAAAAACGATTATTCGTGAACTTAAACTTATATAAACTAAGGAATGCAAGTTTGCAAACCGTGGCTATAAAGTTCATGAATCGATTCGCGTTAATCAAATCGTTTTTGCTTCGATTGTGTCTTGTATACTTCTATAAGATCTAAGCAATTGAACAACTCTCTAACTAGTTCATTCGAGTCATTTGAACTAGTTGTGGTAAAGAAGAATATGGTTGATATGAAAGTGCTCATATGGCTAACCATTTGGTTAACTACTGTTGAACCAACTAAGTGTACATGTTTGGGTACGGTTTCACAAACCTAAATAAACGTACATTTCATTTGTGTGTAACAAGCTAAGTTTTGATCTAACGGTTGAAAGATATTAGATTGAATCTAATCAGGTTTTCATCTAACGGAGAATATTGAATGCTTTGTTACCAAGGTAACTTAGATTGCAAATCCTGATTTGAAAGACTATATAAAGGAGAACTCTAATAATTGGGAAAACCTAATCCCCACACCTCTTGTGTGATACTAGTTATATTAGATAGAGCCGATTATCCTTTAACCTTAGGTTTCTATCGAGACCCTTTAGGTTAACGACTTGAAGACTTCATTGGGATTATGAAGCCAGACCGATACTACTTTTCTTGTAGTTGTGTGATCTGATCTTGTTGTTTCTATCGTACTAAGTACAAATGTAAGATTGGCTTGGGATTGATTTCTACGATTTGAAAGATATAAAAGAAGTCACAAACATCATCGTCTCATCGTTTATAATTCCGCAATATCTTCTTTCACTAGTCGATTAAGATTATTGTGAGGTGATTGATAATTCTAGGATGTTCTTCAGGAATATAATTCTGGGTTATCAATTGGTTCCTATTCACCTTGATTTATCAAAACACGGAACAAAAACTCGTAGGTATTTCTGTGGGAGACATATTTATATATTACCGTAGAATTTTCTGTGTGATACAAATTTGTTTATTAAAGTGTTCGACTTTGGGTCGTAACAACTCTTAGTTGTGGGTGAGATCAGCTAAGGGAATCATGTGCGTAGTATCCTGCTGGGATCAGAGACGTAAGGAGTGCAATTGTACCTTGGATCAGTGTGAGATTTATTGGGGTTCAACTACAGTCCAGACCGAAGTTAATTGTAGCAGGCTAGTGTCTATAGTGGATTAATACAGTGTCTGTTCAATCTGGACTAGGTCCCGGGGTTTTTCTGCATTTGCGGTTTCCTCGTTAACAAAACTTCTGGTGCCTGTGTTATTTCTTTTTCGCATTATATTTTGTTATATAATTGAAATATCACCAGTTGTGCGTTGAATCGACCAATTAGGAAATCAAACCTTTGGTTGTTGATTCAAATTGATTGATCCTTGAACATTGGTCTTTGGTACCGTTCAAGTGGTTTCTCTTGTATTCAATTAGACTAGTAGATTTCTATTTGCTTGAGTAAGTATTGAATCGAGAAAGTGAGATATAACTCTTTGATATACTTTTATTAATATTGAGTCTGACTGTCTAGCTGATTTTATTAAAAGTATATTAGAGTTAGTCCATACAGATTACTAATCGAAATATCGGGTGTGGTTGTTAGACCCCCGCTTTTTCACACATATTGTTTCAAACAGAAGCCCTCATGATCCTTTGGTAAAGCCTACCAACATAGGCTAGAAATTAATCCTGTTAAACAAAAAAGACACCCAAACCATAAGGTTTAAGATCATATGAGATCGAATATTAAGGTCATTAAACCGAAATCAAACATGTCATAAACATACATAGTAATAAGATAAAGCATTCAGGAAAACTATCATAATAAAAATTATAAACTAATAATTTTATTCATAATAAGATAGTTTTATTGATAATAGACTTTATTGAAATAATCAAAGTAATGTATATTTTTCAAAATTAAGTATTACAGCAAATAACTTAATCTTTTAGAAGTATTCTTACTATAGTCTACTTCCTTCCCACTAATAATTCTGTTTATGACGAAATCTCATCGATTAGACGCTGAAACTTCCACAAGGCATCCTCATAATGATTAAGAGAGATGGTAAGATGCATAGCATTATTTGAGGAGTTCACATGGGCTGTTTTTATCAACTCCTTATCATAGAGTACTCGTTTCCATTCAACATAGACTCTTTTGCTAAGCAAAACTCTTCTCCCGATTAGGTCTAGTACACCATCTAGTAAATTGGGTGCATGCACCTTTGAAGATGATATGAGTTGAACTAAATGATAGCATGTGTTGTTGCACAACGTTAGCCTGTCTGATTCCAGGGAATCAAGATATTTCTCAATCTCGTGAATACAGTATTCGTTGAAAATTTCTCTGCAGGTTACTCCATTCACCACATAGATAATTTGGTAGAACTTTTCCTTGAGCATTCGAGCAAGTTTCTTGGAGAGAATCATTGTTGTCAGTTTTCTCCTTAAATATTCATTAGGTATCATCCTTAAAAGTATGCTTATGAGAACCTCAAGACAAATATTTTAAGAAATCAAAACGTTTACCTTGACCGAAAATATTATGATAACTTGCATAGTAATCCAAGTTCTTATTTCCTATGTTGAAGAGACATCAATTTTTAAGAAAACATATTTTCGGTAATAGATTCTTTCAATAGGAATGATACCTATCCATTCACGGATATTTAGGAACCGAAATAGCCCACATAAATGAAGATCAACCCATGAGTTATGGGTTATAACACAACTTGACTCATCTAGATTACTCATACCTTTTAGCCTGTCACTGGTTTCGAAGAAACCATTGTGAGGTAAGTGCATATGGCTACTTTTCATGGAGAATATGAAGAGATACTTCTTGTTCTCATAAGTTCGAAGTATTATCTTAACTCGACTTATATTGTAATAGGATTCTCTTACAATATTATTTTTTAATATAGTGAGAGTTCTTACTTTATTAGTTACATTTCGAGTTACTCGATTCTCTGTTTGTAAATATCTTTCCATATGGTTGCTTCTAAAATCTAATCCAACAAGATTACTTGTGAATATACTTGATACATGACCAAAGGTAAGACTCACAGAATTTAAGATTTCAACATAGCAATTTCTCTGGGGGAAGAGATCACAATGAGAGATAGAAGCAACTGAAGAGATATTTTGTAACCTATTCAGGTCAACAAAAAACCTTGTTGAACTGTATTGATTTCATTGTTTAGGGTATCCATCAAAAGTGGAAATTAATGAGTTGTCTCTTAAATTTAAGAGAGGCTTTCTTGAGAAGTTGTCAGTTCTCAACCAACTTCTAGATGATTCCTTTAATGAGAGTATTGCACTCTTCAATCGTGTCCTCCACCATGGGACCTTAGGGATGTCGAATCCTGCTATTACGTTAACTGAACCAGATAAGGATTCAATTCTTATAGGTTGGATCGCACCAAACACAGATTGTTAGATCTTTTCATGTTTGCCTGCTCTGATACCAATTGAAAAGACGAGGCTACCCAAATATACCTCAATCTAAAAAAACTTCACCTATAAGTCATTTCTACGAAAGTGATTGTCTATGGACTGAGTCGAGACAATACAACTAATCGGTTCACACTTCGTGTGATCGTATATGGATACGAGATCGAGACAATACCACAACAAGATAATGATCGATGTCGTAAGTGAAAAATAATTACACTTTCTTACTACTCAAAATATATTATGAAGCAAGGGCAAGAAAGGATCGTTCTCACACAGAGGTCTTGGGTTGTCAATATGTTATGGTTTCTTATAAGTAACAAGGGGGATTTTCTGATTTTTATAAAAGTATACTAAAACAAAAGAAAAGAAAAGTAATTAACAAGCAAATCAAAGATCTAAAGATATTGGTTAAGGATTTCATTTTCATTCACTAACATGTTCCTGTCTTAATAATTAGAATTGATATTTAATCTCTCATTATCAAAGACCCTAGGATATCTTGATCGCAAGAATATCCCACAAATCTCCTTTTATCATCAACAAACATATTAAAAGATGCGAATATGAATTCTATCTAAGAGAACAACCTAACTTGTAAAAGCACTAATCAAGTTTAATTCCCTAGATGCATTAAGTTCTATGAAATCAGGCCAATCAAAGCAATCGAATATGTAAAAGCACTAATCCGATTTAACAAAGGTCGCGGTTCACATACGGTTACTAGGATATATCACTACAAGCAATAACCATATTTATGCTACTTGTATTCAAAATGCATCACTTTTACGTATGAAACACCCTAAATTAGCATTAGATGTGAATAAGAGTTCAATCAATTGGCCACTTAACTAAAAAAATATTCAAATCATACATGGCGATATATATAGTGAATCAAGATCGATAATTATGAAACAAAACTAATTTATTAATAAAAGAATCATGTTTTGTGAAATCAAGTTAATCCATAACCATTAATAAGATTAACTACTCATATCAATCGAGTTCATAACAAGAAGGAAGAAAAAACCTATCATGTTTCTAAGCCCTAGGCAAAAAGTAGAGGAAGAGATAATATCATCAGAGATTATAACCCTTCTTTCTTTTATAGTCCTCTGCCTTTTACGATTTCTAAAGAACCCTGATTTTGAGCATACCTAAATCTCTCTAGGCGTACAAAACAATAGTCCCATCTTGAGTGACCTTATAAGGGGTATCCTATGGGTAGTTCAATTACATATATACCCTTAATACAAAAATCTAAAATCAGTTTTCTAAAAAATCAAAATCAATTTCCCTTAACATCTCTTCGTCTTCCTCCTCCTCTAGCGGAGCTCTTCCCCCTTCTGTGAAAAAAAATCATCATCGTTATTAATTGTCGATTAGTAAAAATTTGATCGTCGATTAAACTCAACCACATAATGATTCGTACAAAGAAAAGCAGGGACTAGGCAAACCAAATCGTCTTCTTATCCATCAATTGAAGAAGAAGAACCAATTGAAGATGAAGGTGTAGAAGCTGAAAATCAGCCACCAATTGAACCAGAAATTGAACCAACTGCATCTCCAACTCCAGGAATGAGGATAAGAAAGTAAGTTTTACAAACCCAATCTTCTATTTGTTGTTTTTCATCGATTAAATGACGGTTACAGTGTTGGGTTCGGCTCAAAATTGAGTTGCGTTTTTAGCCAAACTGTTCTTCACAAAAGCTTCCTGTAAGTGTATATGAACAGTTCGTCATGAAATTTCAAGCCGAACCTAGTCACAGATAGAGATGCATAGGGGTTCGACGTATTCGATAATCATAATATGTGCCAAACCTAGCACATTTACGAGGTTTGGCCATTACGATATTCTTAATATGTGTCGAACCAATAACAATATTTTAACCCAAAAAATAACAAATTGATGTTCGGCTCATACGATTTTCGAAATATAAGCCGAACCAGTAATTATTTTTTTTCCGGGCTATTCAGGATGTTGTTCGGCTTACTATGAAACTTTCATATAAGTCGAACTAGTGTCTAGCAAAAGGGTTGGAATTGAAAAATATAGGTTCGGCGCATGCAGTAAACAGATTCAGTGAGCCGAACCGTTCATCAATTGGTAGATTCGGCTCATAGATGTGAGCCGAACCTCAACCTGTTTCGCCGAACCATGATCCAAAAAATCATCTAAACAACCTTCATAATTCTGAAAATTATCTTAAGCACTAAACAAAATGTTTAATCACTTATCAATATTACTAACACTAATACGTAAAGGGTAGATTTGTCATTAAAAAAAATTAGGTTAAGGGGTAATCTGATTTTGCTATTTCACAACTTTTTTTTGTCTTTTTACAGTATGCCTAGTAAGATTTCAGTATGCCCAAAATCAAGATTCTTTCTAAATCCACTTGCTCGTCTGAATATTGGCCCAATTCAAAAGCCCATCAGTCCATTTAATACTTGGCTAAGCCTGTCAGTCTCATAGAACCGACAAGCCATTCACTTTCACCAGAAAACAGCACCAGGATACGGCAATTCCCTCCCCTGCACATTTACATTACATTCATTTACTTCCATATTTAACAATTCAGTTTATGCCTTTACTCCGTAACACAATGAACCTGCAATATCCAACTTCTTGCAATCGCTGCTGCAACACCATTTCTTGCTTTTCAGTAGCATCAACGATTCTTCTTCACAACACCTCTTCAATCTTGTTCTCATTGCAGTTGCAATACCTCGAACAATCCCTTACAGCTCCAGTACTCAACCAGACAGCATCACCACCAGTAGGCAATCCACCATACTGGCTTCACTGCAATACCATTTCATCCTTCTGCTACAGGACTTCAGCTCAACCTCAGTTTCAGCTAGCAGCAACACCAACTCCGCGGCTTCACTATAACTCCAGCTGCTGCAGTCCACTGCCATCTTTAGACACTAACAACATCCTCATCCAAATCTATAACATCTACGCCTTAAATTGCGCCTACAAATGCCATTTCCCTGTACTAAACTGCAATTAATCACCAGCAAATCCTTGCTGCTTCAACTGAAATCTAGCTAGCTGACTGAACACCAATTCATGGCACCACTCAAACCCATTTTCTTGACCTTGGCACCAGTTCCTTCTTAGCAGCACATACCATTCTCTTGCAGTTCATACAACCCTCATCTTAAGCTTCATAACCTGCAATTCCCCTATAATGCCAATTCATTCATTTCAAGCCTTCAGTTCCAGCTCATATTCAGTCACAGCATCACCCATTAGCTTCGATCAATTGCCACCATGACAGCAGCCACCATCTCTGCAATCTCACAGTAGGACCAATCCAACACTTTCATCTCAGCTTACACAGCTTCAATACACTGCAGTTTCATTTCCTCTTCTGTCTTGGTTTGACACGACTGCAATACTGCATTTGTATTAATCCTAACATTCATCTAGCCATTGCATCCACATCCATCTTAATTCCTCCAGTCTACCTGCAATTCCTGCAACATTCTTGTACACAATCTACCAGCACCAACCTGCAATTGCATCCGTTCCCTTATCTCAGTCATTCCATTTCAACCACAACCAAAACTTTCTCTTCTTGAATCACCGGATACTCTCTGCAACTGCAGTTGCTCCTTGGCTCTGTGCAGCAATCATCAAAACCCACTGCTCAATTTGATTCTTCTTCAAACCTTAACTTCAATTCCTTATTCTCCATCTGTTACCGCATATACCTGCACTAGTTACTCGCTTCATAGCTCCACCAGACTCCCATCATTTCCATTACCAAAACCATGGCAGCACAAACAGCAACACCATCTTGTCTCTGGCAGCAACAAATGAACCCAGCTTCTGCTTCTTGACCAACTGCAACATCATCCCATAGAACTGCAACTTCTGAACCTCAGTACCACTTCCTTCCCTAACCGACAGACGCAACAACATCTGCATCTGCAATTTGAGTAGCAGCTCAATATTCCATGCTTATCTCCACCTCCTCAAACCAATTACTGTCACAGCCATTATTTGCATCCTCTTCTACACACCAACACCCTGAATCCTTCTGTTGCAGCTTCACCAGTTCAAGCACAATCAGCACCTCAGGCCACCTGCAGTTCCCATTTCCTGTATCTTCCAATTCAAAACCATCTTTTGCAGCTGCAGTTCTCCATTTCTTCAATCTAAAACCCTAACTCCATCTCCGTTTCAAAATCAAACCAGTTCTGGAATCAATCTCTAATTAAACTCTAACCCCACTCAAAATTCATCAGTACTTACAATTGCTTCATTACAGAGTTGTAATTCCTCCTCCAACATCTTCAATCGACATTAAAACATTAACCACAAACCCTTAATTCTATCTCAGATTTCTTCCTCTCAATCTCAACACAACGTCAGCAAACCCAATTATTCTCAGACCAACTGAACTCCACCTTCTTCCTCTCTATTCTTCCATTTCTTGATTGAAACTCTCAGCATCTCTCACTTTCTCTGAATTTCTCTAACAGCACAACACCCGCCTTCCAACATAGATGCAGAAATGAATGAGAAGAAATAACTTCCTCTCAACTTAAGGTTTTAGTAATGATGAAAATTTATAATGGCACCCAGGTGAAGGTGCTTCAATGAGACACAACCCCTATCTGATTTGCACCTCCCTTTAGCAATATATGGAAGCTGCTCTTTAGCGTTGGCTATCTTGCCAGTGAATTGTCCATTTTACCTTTTTAGATCCAAATGAATGATTTCTTCTTCGTTTGCTCCGAATAACTCCAAAGTACCTAAATAACTCAAAAGCACACATAAGATACATAATTTACATGAAAACTCGCAAAGAAAGCATAAACATTAGAGGTGTTTTAGATACCTATCAGATAACTTGTATTATTGACTATGGATACAAGATCGAGACAATACAACAACGAAGTATGTTTACTTGGTAATATGTTCAAACTTAATCAAACACAATAGGATTGCTCTCAAGTAAATAGGAATTAACGTTTGTGTGTTTTACTTCTAACTACAATAAAAACAATTATAATTGCGAAATAGAAAAGTAAAAGACACAGCAAGATTTTGTTAACGAGGAAACCGCAAATGCAAAAAAAATTTTGGGACCTTGTCCAGAATTGAATACTCTCAGGATTAAGCCGCTATACAAAATCCAAACCAACTTCGTATAGTTGAGACCAAGAAACCTAGTTCCGTCTGTATCCATGCGCCTCTGATTTGTTAATAAGTCACGCACTTGGAACAATTCCTTTGGTTCGTATCCCAAACATTAAAGGAACAACAAATCTGTTCGGTAACAACTCTTTTCAATCAAGTGATATGAGTTTGACAAATAGCTTTTCCGTTTATCCCAATAAACTCGATTGTCAGGTCCTTGGATCTATCCAATAACAATTACCAAAGTAATTATCAAGATTCTCCAATCAATACTTTGAATCACAAAGAATTGTATTAATGTCGATCTACTCAACTAATCAATCAAATCTATTACAAAGATAAACCGATTATAGTTGGATCCTCCAGCCGAAAAAAGTATTGTGCAGACCAAAGATTATGAACCCAAAGACCAACACACAATCAACTTGAATCTCTTGTGATCAATCATACAGAGAACGGAGTCTGTTAACAATGGATTATCACAAGACGACTTTAGATCTATAGAAAGTCTAAAGATCCCCGTCGAAACTTCGATCTAGTTTGAGTGAATCTTATATCAGAAGAGAAGATTGTCAAGCACAAACAAACCAGGTGAAATCAAAGTTCAACAACTGTTAGTCAGTCAAATCAATCGAAAACTAATAATACACTGCAATTATCTAGTTTCCCACCAACGGTACACATAGAGCTTCCCAATCCCAAAGAAGTCTTTAAAACGAGAGGTCGTAAGAGATTTCCCTTAATTAGGTTACTTTCCTCTCTGAATAGACGACTCGACCAGTATCAAAACAACAAGGTAGTTTTGCTAGCTATGAGGATTAGTTTGCTTGAAATGCAAACTTCAATATTTATAGACCAAGGAAGTTTGGACACCAAGGAAATTCCAAAGCCGAAAATATTCTCAAGATATGCAATATATTTCCAAATTCAGTTTTCATAATTCCTGGAAATGCTTTTTTCAAATAATGACCGAAATCTCAATAGAAAATCTCCAATTAGTAAATGCACATTACCAATTTTTATTTTCTAAAGATATGCATTTTAATTGATGGAAATTAAAATTATATAAAACTAAAAACCTTAATTAAAAGATTCTCGATTTATTTCGATCCGGGATTCTCCTTTAGCTACTAAGGAATATGTTTGAACAATAAAAGATAAGCGCTACTGCACATGTTCAATGTATGTTGACATCTTTACTTAGTAAATCCTTTTTCATATTTACTATCTTGGAACCGATTTGCCACACTTCCAAAACGAGTTTAGAATTGGTTCATCTGACTTCCAAGAACTATGTGATTGATTATCCTATCAAATTACCAAACATGGGTTTCACGGTTCTACCAAAATAAGTTTCAGTTCTACCTCCATGTGGGTGCTAGAAATAGTCACGCTAGTTACCAAAACTTGGTTGACTAGGTACTAGGATCGGTTCCCACATATATATGGTATATAACTTGTATTTGGTGCATATGTCCATATGATCGGTTCCCAATAACTAAAAACGTGTTGCTGTTAGAGCATAGCTCGATTGAACCTATCGAGCATTGGTATGTCAAGTTTGGTTGTCATATTTTAGTAAATCAAAACTCATTTAAAGAGTCGCTTGATTATGTACTAGAGTCAACTTCATATAGGTTAGCTTGAAAGTATTAGGATGTGAGACACTATAAGTATTGCGAAGACTTGAAGAAGTGAAGAAGTAAGGAGCTACAACGACAATATCATCCTTCCACTTGCATAACGTATCTTCAAGTCGTGCATATTGAAAACATAATTGCGAAGCATGAATGATTACACTCTAGTTAGACGTAGTATTAAGGAATACAATATGAGGCTTATTGCTTAACCGTTAAAAAACAGTCGTTTGAATACTATTGTGATTATGTATGGGTATGAGTTGAAGATTTCATCATAGGAAACAATGTTTTACATTCGTTTAAAGGAAGTAAATTCATGAACTTGTTTCGTGAATCGAAAGGGAAATTATTAAGCTTATTGGTATTGTGATTCATTACGTATCTCTTAAACTACCAATATGTGTGATTAGCATAACCGCTCATGACTTGTTTATTTTCTTGGTAAAACTATTCACAAGGCCTGAATTTTGTATCGGTATGACTTTTATTAGTGAAGCCGATCTTAATTAATCACCTGAGATGGTATGATCGATTTAGTGTTATTGGTATGACCAACTCTAGGAAAAGGGGAACTGATCCTATGAAGAGGTACAACCGGTCACAAAGGGGAATCGATCATTGTAAGAGGTGGAACACGTTTTTAGCAGATGGGGGAACCGATCCTATGAACATATGCAACACGTTTTTAGTGATGGGGAAACCGATCCTATGGACATGTGAAGCAAATACAAGTAGTTACCATAAGTATGTGGGGAATAATCCTAGTACCTAGTCAACCGAATTTTTGGAAAGCTAGTGAGACTATGCACAATACTCACATGGAGGTAAAACCGAAACTTGTTTTGGTAGAACCGTTAAACCATGATTTCTGATTGAGTGTTCTTAATCAATCACGTAGTTCTTGAAATTCAGATGAACCAATTGTAAACTTGTTTGGAAATGTGGCAAATCGGTTTTAAGATTGTAAGTATGAAAGAGGACTTACAAAGTAAAGATGTCAACATTCTTTGAACATGTGCAGTAACACTTATCTTTTATTGTTCAAAGATATTCCATAATATCTAAAGGAAAATACCGGATCGAAATATAAGTTAAGAATCTTTTAATTAAGGTTGTTAATTTCATTTTTAAGAAAATGAAAATTTGGTAGTGTGCATTTACTAATTGGAGATTTTCTAAGAGAATTTCGGCCAATGTTTGGAAAAAGCATTTCCAGGAATTATGGAAACCGAATCTGGAATATATTTTATATCTTGAGAATATATTCAGTTTTGGAAATTCCTTGATGCCCAAACTTCCATGGTCTATAAATACAAAAGTTTGCATTTCGAGCAAACTAATCCTCAGAGCCAGCAAAACTACCTAGTTGTGTTGTTACTGGTGGAACCGCCTATTCGGAGAGGAAAGTATCCTAATTAGGCGAAATATCTTACGATCGTTCAGTTTAAACACTTCTTTGGGATTGAGAAGCTCTATTAGTACCGTTGGTGGGAAACTAGATAATTGCGATTTATTATTATTTTTCGATTGATTCGATTGACTAACGGTTGTTGAACTTTGATTGCACCTAGTTTGTTTATGTTTGAGAATTTTCTCTTCTGATATAAGATTCACTCAAACTAGATCGAAGTTTCGACGGGGATCTTTAGAATGTTTGTAGATCTAAAGATGTCTTGTGATAATCCATTGTTAATAGACTCCGTTCTGTGCGTTTGATCACAAGAGATTCAAGTTTATTGTGTACAGGTGTTTATTGAATATCTAAGAAGATTAGAAGACAAATAAGACTTTGAATATTTTTGATTTGGGTTCATAATCTTTGGTGTGCACAATACTTATATCGGATAAAGAGGATCCAACTATAATCAGTTTATCCTTGTGGTAGATTGGATTGATTAGTTGAGTAAATCGGCATCAATACTATTCTTTGTGATTCAAGGTATTGATTGCAAAATCTAGGCGATTACTTTGGTAGTCGTTAGTGGATGGATCTAAGGACCTAACAAATGAGTTTATTAAGATAAACGGAAGAGCCTTTTATAGAACTCACATTACTTGGTGAAAAGAGTTGATACTAAACAAATTTGTTGTTCCATTACTGTTTGGAATAGAAACCAAAGGAATTGTTCCAAGTACGTGACTTATTCATAAGTTGGAGGCGTGGGAATACAGACGGAACTAGGTGAACTATAGGTTTAGTTGCTTGGCCTCAACTATACGAAGTTGGTTTTATTTTTTATAGCGGCTTAATCCTGAGAGTATTCAATTCTGGACAAGATCCTAGGGTTTTTTATGCATTTACGGTTTCCTCGTTAACAAAATTTTGTTGTGTCTTTTACTTTTATATTTTCGTAGTTATAATTGTTTTATTATAATTAGAAGTAAAATACACAAACGTAATTCATATTTACTTGATAGTAATCCTGTTGTGTTTGGTTAAGTCTGAACTTCTTATCAAGTAAACACACTTCGTTGTTGTATTGTCTCGATCTCGTATCTATAGACGATCACACGAAGTGTGAACCGATTAGTTGTATTATTTTGACTCAGTACATAGACAATAACTTTCGGAAAAAGGACTTATAGGTGGAAAAGTTTTAGATTGAGGTATATTTGGATACCTTTGTCTTTTCAGTTGCACATGTTCATAGGATCGGTTCCCAATAACTAGAAACTTGTCGCACCTCTTACAAGGATCGATTCCCTTTTGTGATCGGTTGCACCTCTTACTAGGATCGGTTCCCCAATATCTAGAGTTGGTCATACCAATTACAACAAATCGATCATACCATCTCAGGTGATTACTTAAGATCGGTTTCACTAATAAAAGTCATACTAATACAAAAGTCAGGCCTTGTGAATAGTTTTATCAAGAACATAAGAAAGTCATGAGCGGTTATACTAAACGCGCATATTGGTAATTCAAAATATTTTCAATGAATAACAAGTACCAATAATCCTAGCGATTTTCGTTTCGATTCACAAAACAAGTTTATGAATGTACTTCCTTTAAAGGAATGTAAAATATTTTGTCCTAGGACGAAATCTTCACCTCATACACGTACATAATCACTATAGCATTGAATCGATTATGTCGATGTCTTATATACGAATTTCAATAGATAAGTGTTATACTTCGTATTGTATTCCTTAATACTACGTCTAACTAGAGTATAATCATTCATAACTTCGTAGTAATGTTTTTAATATGCACGACTTGAAAGATACGTTAGGGAATGAAACAGTTAAAGTCAAATGTTACTAACCTCAAGTGGAAGGATGATGCCGTCGTTGTAGCTCCTTACTTCTTCACATTCTTCAAGTCTTCACGTAATACTTGTAATGTCTCATATCCTAATACTTTGAAGTTAACTTATACGAAGTTGACTCTAGTAAATAATAAAGTGACTCTTTAAATGAATTTTGGTTCGCTAAAATATGACAACCAAACTTGACATACCATCGCTTGGTGGGTTCAACCGAGTTATGCTCTAACAAAGAGTATGAGAAAAATTTAATAGAATAGGCTAGAAAGTGTGGTCAGCTTTTTTTGTGGCTTGATGGTAATTATGAAGGAGAAAACATTGCTACAAAGGTTGCTCTTGTGTGTAAAAATGAAAATCCAGGAATTATTATACACCGTACTCGATTTAGTGCACTTGTTGATGAGGAAATCAAGCATGCGACTGAAAACCCTAGAGAGATCGATTATCATGTTATTGATGCAGTGTATTACAGGGTCGAGGTCGATTTTTGGGTTGGTTGTTTGTACATACACGAGGTTTAATACAAATTTTTTCAGAGTTGCTTTCGAGATTGATACTTTATATAAGTCACCGAGGTTTTTAAAGTTTGGTACTCCACTCTTTCCAAACTTAGAGTTCATTAGCAACAGTTATTGGGATCGAGAATTTTATCTTTGTTTTTATTTTCGGTTTGATTGGCTAATGTTTGGTTTTTCATGATTAAGGATTTTGATAGCCAAAGAGGATAGTTTTTTTAATTGATTTATGCAATTCAGTTTTCTTTTAAGTCCTTTCCCTTGAGTGAGAAGATTCTCACCACAAACTCAAAGTGTTGTTTTTATTTTATTTTATTTCTTTTTCCTACAATGTCTTTCTTTATCTATCATAATGTTAATCACATGTAATTTGTTACCTAGCAAAACCTCTTCCAATTCTATGATAATGAAAAGTTATATATTTTTGCTTATTATAAAAACAATCATGTGTTTCTAGGTTTATAACTTCTTTTAAAAGTTACTTTGTCTATACTATTTTAATATATCAATCAAGATACTCAATAAAAGATTTTAATTATCCCAATTTACTTACATTATGCATCAAGGTCACTTACAAAGGAAACAATTTCACGCATTAACCCATTTTATTATTAATCTTGAGCTCTTTTTCTATATTAAATTTATTTGTTATGATAAAAAAACAATAAAATACTTTGTTCCTGATAAACTAAAGTACCAAAAAGGAATCACAAAACAATCTATGTCTTTATACCTATCTTCTTGTTTTAAAATTTTAAAATACGATAAAAGACATTGTTCTCGGACTTCTTGAATGTTTCCTTCCATATCGATGCCAATTACACTTGTCTCTGTTCTTGTCTTAAACTTTTTCTTTAAGATAACAAAATAATTTGTGTTTGTTCTTGTCTTAAACTTTTTCTTTAAGATAACAAAATATTCTTTACTCGGTTGGAAAAAATCTGTTAAACTGGGGAGAATTTCATTTTAGCATTGTATTTCTTATTTTAGTTTCCTTCTGCTTTTTTAACAAATTACGCCTATTTGTTTAAGTTAAGGGTTTTATTTGTAGTTTTTTCGATTAAATATTATATTTTAACGATTGAAAGACGCTGGGAAAATAAGTTCTCTTATTGGAAGTGAGCTCGAGTCATACATTGACAATAATATAAAAACACGTAAAGCCATAGTATGACAAATTGGCTTATCAAAAAGACATAATTTGTTTGTTATGTTTATCAAGCCTTTTGTCGTTATTCTCTTGTTTGATTGGCTAATGTTTGGTTTTTTCATGATTAAGGATTTCGATATCCAAAGAGGATAGTTTTTTCTAATTAATTTATGCTATTATGTTTTCTTTAACTCCTTTCCCTTGAGTGAGAAGATTCTCACCACAAACTCGGAGTGTTGTTTTTATTTTATTTCCTTTTCCTACAATGTCTGTCTTCATCTATCATAATTTTAATCATTAGTAATTTGTTACCTAGCAAAACCTCTTCCAAATCCAATGTAATGAAAACTTATATATTTTTGCTTATTCTAAAAATAATCATGTGTTTCTAGATTTATAACTTCTTTTAAAAGTTACTTTGTCTATACTATTTCAATATATCAATCAAGATACTTAATAAAAAATTTTAATTATCGCAATTTACTTACAATATGCATTAAGATCACTTACAAGAAAACAATTTCACACATTAACCCATTTTATTATTAACCTTGAGCTCTTTTCATATATTAAATTTATTTGTTATGATAGAAAACAATAAAATACTTTGTTCCTGATAAACTAAAGTACCAAAAAGGAATCATAAAACAATCTATATCTTTATACCTATCTTCTTGTTTTACAATTTCAAAATACGATAAAAATCATTGTTCTCGGACTTCTTGAAATTTTCCTTCCATATCGATGCCAATTACATTTGTCTTTGTTCTTTCCTTAACCTTTTTCTTTAAGATAGAAAAATACTCTTTACTCGGTTGGAAAAAATCTGTTAAACTGGGGAGAATTTTATTTTAGCATTGTATTTCCTATTTTAGTTTCCTTCTGCATTTTAACAACTTACACCTCTTTGTTTAAGTTAAGGGTTTTACTTGTAGTTTTTTCGAATCAATTATATTTTAACAATTGAAAGGCGCTGGAAAAATAACTTCTCTTATTAGAAGTGAGCTCGAGTCATACTTTGACAATAATATAAAAACACGTAAAAGCCATGGTATGACAAATTGGCTTTTCAAAAAAGACATAAATTTTTGTTATGTTTATCAAGCCTTTTCTTGTTATTCTCACCGTTAATTGATTTCCACTTAACTAATGCTCCACCCATATGATTTTGATAACAAATCGACCTACAATTAACAAATTATCAAATTAGTATAACATAAATTTCGGAGGTAATCATACACAAACATAATTTTATTTTATTTTTACATTTGTTTTCTTCTTCATGAGGGTGTCATAAAAGGTTTTTTTTTTGTTGCCTGGAACTGCATGGGCTCAAATCTGATCCATATACGGTAACCAATTACTAGTTTAATAATTTCAAAAATAAAATAAAAATCAACAACGAAGTCTACAATTCCGACTAAAAAAATGAAGGAATAGTGACTTCGGTGTAGTAACTTCTCCGATTAAAAACAAAGATAACTTTTTAAAATACTTTGATTGCAAATAATTTAGAAAACCAAGAATTGAACATCACGAATCTGTAATTTTTATCTAAGAAAGAAGTTATCCGAACAAACAACAGAAACAAACTAATTAAAGAAACCAAAATCGTTACTACTACATAGATTTTAAATAACTTGATCAAAATGGCTTTTGTGTTCTTTAGTCTTTAATTCTTCGGGGAACTCAAAGTATTCTGTCATACATCTCTACAACCTAAGTCTAACTTGATCTAAAGCTGACTATAGTAGTATGATTCAAGAGTATAATTTTGACATCCAAAATTTGGTGATTCCAGGTTTGACATGCAAACACTTGTGGGTTTAACCAAGAAATTCCCAGCAACTAACACCATCTATGTAATTCCCGGAAATTTTATTTTCCTTTTTTGTGGGTGCGTTAGGATCGGGGTTGGTTATGTTTCATGAACCATTACACTTTTGAAAGCTTGCGATTGAATAATAAAGCTAGCCGTGTTCATTTAGAATTTATTTAAGAATTTTGTTTAACGTGTTATAGACCTTGCTACACCACTATCCTTAAGGCTAGGTTGTTGTAAAAGGAAACCAGAAAGTCCTCGGGTTTTAGTCTACCCTTATAATAACTCCAAGAATACATAAGGTAAAATGACTAGGGATAAAATTTAGGAGAATAAGAGAAGAACATAAAACATATGAAAACCGTTATTGGGGGGATAGAGGAATACATTAAGTGTTTTTATTGCATTTTAAACTGAAAAGAGAATACAAGATATAAGTTTATAAACAAATAATAGAGAGCATGTCGGATTTCCATCTGAGAGTGGAGGGAAGAACCTAAGGGGAATTCGAGGTAGGTTTGATAACCCGTCTTCATTGGATTGATTTCTCTTGCTTGTGAAAAACTGTTGAGATTTCTAAAAGTTCAGATAATGATTATTTTTATTGTCATTTCCATTCTCACTTAATTTTGTACAAACCATACCTGTATATGATGATACTTAATTTCTTGTGTACTTCCTTTATAAATCTGATTTCATTGTTGTGATAATATTTCCCGGCATAATACGTATGACTTTAGGCATTTGTCCTTTAAAGCCTTACGAAACTTCAATTATTTGTTAAAATTCTTGTGAGATATTTGGTCATTGTCTAGTATTTATATTATTACATTATTTGGGTTTCAAGAATTGCAAACGTTAGTTCTGGATTTTTTTGAGGATTCTGACCGAATTATGAGAAACTAAATGTTTTGAAAGATGTTCATGATTCATCGTTGGTTGGAAATGTCCCCCCAAGTTGACGGTGCTGGTGGTGGCTAGTGGGTGATGGCGTTGGTAGTGGTTGGTGGTCGGTATTGGTGGATGGTGGTGGTGATTGATGCTGATGGGTGATGGTAGTGGTTAGTGAGGATGGGTGATGGTGGTTAGTGAGGATGGGTGATGGTGGTGGTTGGTGATGGTGCTGGTGGGTGATGGTAGTAGTGGTCGTTGGTGGTTGGCGATGATTGGTGGCGTGTGGTGGTGGTTGGTATTGGTGGTAATGGGTGGTGGTGGTGGTGGAAAAACATAGAATAGTTTGATAAAAAAAAAGAATAAAAATAAAATGTATATAAAAATCTATGAAACTCTTGCGGTTTGGATTGAGATTAGTATGAAGAGATAATAACATACATATTTTAACTACAAATATCCGTAAGAATCTTTGTATATCTTGCTTATCAAATATCTCAAGAAATTGTAAATGAATTATAATACATAGGATAATTGTGGAATCTAAAAAAATCCAAATTGAATACGATCGATATATAACGATTCCGTACATATCCTAATTGAATACCTAGGGTTTTTTTTTTTTATAGAAACGAAGCCCTAAATTTTACTTATAATACCTCATTCAAATTGAGGTTTGAAGGATTACATTGATCAATTATATCAATAAACAAGACAATACAGATAGTACACGATCCACAATCGAAACTTAAAGAAACGAGATAAGATAATCGCATTAAACTTCTACAGCCCGTTGAAGGATTGAATATCCCTACAATGGTTTCAAACCATTTTGTTTCTTGACCATCAGATATAGCAGATGCTTCCATAAAATGGAAGTAATATGCCCAAATTAGTTTTTTCACAAACGATCTCCATATCTGGCGAAGTAGATCATTTTCATCCATAACATGCTTGATAACAATGCAAATCCAAATCCACCAAAAAAACCTAACAATAGAATAAAAAAACATGTTCTAATAGTATTGTGAAACCATCAGACCGATCAGAAAACCATAATAAATTGTTTAGAAAAAATTTCTTTTATCGAAAGATAAATATATACTAGGAAACAAACCCCATCCATCTGGTAAATCTGAAAAATTAAACCAAAACCGTACGGATCAAGGATTGAGTTTTGAAGAAACTAGTTTTTTTTTTCCTTATTTGGTTTGGAAAGAAAAGGGAAGAGGTTCCAAAATATCTTTAGTATTATTAAGTATATTCCTAATCCAGTCCAGTAGAACATCAATAAATTAATCTGCAATAAATTAATAACTTCGCTAAAATAATATTTTCTGCAAGTCCCGACTTGGGCCTGTGTATTAAATTAATAACCTCGCTAAACTTATAAGACAATAAAATTTTTGAGTATCCAATAGGGCCCAACTTAAATATAAATTAATAATCATTATAATATTACATTATTGGTGCATTACTAAAACAAGATTCCAAAGTTTCTTGTTTCTTATTCACATTTATGCAACGCTGGACATCATCTTCGATTTTCTGTAATCTATTGAGGAGTTAGGAGTGCCTTTTTCAAATTCTAGGAGGAAATCATTTAGATTTACGAGAAACTGGCTTAATGACACAACTATCATCCTCTAGTTCCTCTTATTGGGGATTTGATACAACACTCCCGAAAAATTCTCTTTATGCCCAAATTTCCGTAATGTTATCATTTTCACCTGGATAGTCTAGCAAAATGTCAATATTTATTTGATTACGGTAATTCAAATCCTTGATTATCAATCCAAGTTCATTAATACCTTCATCTTCGACGAGTTGTATATCTTCATTTTGTTGCGACCGAAGTTGTTGCGACCGAAGTTTACAATGTTAGGAAACCTTTAAGTTTAATATAAATATTTTATTTTATTTTATTTTATTTTATTTTTAAAAATAAATTTAGAATGTTTTCATAATTTAATAAATTATTAATTTATTAATAAATTAATACTTCGCTAAATTGATAGAATTTGGTAGTCCCAACATTATTAATTTATTGAAGTTTTATTGTACATACATACCCCTATTAGTCTAACCACCATGGTCCATGACCTATGTAATCAGTGAAAAGGTTGAGCACCACCTTACCTAACACAATCAGAGAAAAGGTTGAGCACCACCTTACCTAACACCATTTAATAAAATATTTTTCAGATCCGCCTGTTTAGTTTAAGGTTCAACCTATATTCCTCTGATTTTTTTTTACTACTAGTTTTTCACCCGCGCGATGCACTGGTATGTTTTTTGCATGAAAAATAATTAATACAAAATTTAAAAACTACTGAGTTTGTTATATTCGTGTCTAAGGATTTGGCGGAGGAACGACATAAGAACTTATACAGCCTATAAGAGTTAAGTATAAAGATTTCACACACTATCTTAGATAACCAACACTAAAACTAAAACCACCAAAGTAAATCTTGTTTTAGTATGTTATTAATGAACAATTGCCCGAAGTAAGTTTCTCTTAGTCCCGTAAATCAAATAAGATAACTTAGGATTACAAATGGATGTGTGAATATGATGGTTCCGATTCTTTGCAGCCCAACGGTTGGGCACAAAAGTTAAAATTTTTTAGCGCTAAATGGTTACACAGAAAACTTGATTCAACTTCGCGTTAAAGCATTTGTTTGATCAATGGTTTGAATCTACACATTAGGCCACAGTTTTCACCTTGAATCTTAAATGACCATAAAGGTTAGCCTTAGCTAAAATTTTTCAGTGATATCAATCCACAATACTAGCCACATAATGCACATTCTTGCATGATTGGTGGAATTTTCCAGACCCCCTCTTTTATGCATCTCCGTTGGGGTGAGTTCCTTGCTTCTAGGCTTTTTTGTAGAACAGTTTTCTATATGAACCGCTTGAAAAAAACCACGCTAGAATCGTATAGAGACAGGAAGGGTGGACCCCTCCACTCCGAAGAGCAGGGGCCACTTTTGGGCCCACAATTTTAGGGTATGTGAGGAGACTGTCTATTTGTGGTTTTTTTCCAACGATTCATTAAGACTTTTTGGTAAAATAACGAAAGACTTACGAACCCGAAACGCTACAATAATGATACAGTAGGACCCGAGAATCAATTACCTTTAACGCTTTTATCGGCTTTTCAATTTAGGAAATTAGCGCTTTTAGACTAAATATTAAATCATAATTGTGAAAATAGATGGGTCAATCCAATGATGAATGAAACCATGCACAACCCTCCGTAACTCTAGTGCATTAACTCTATAACATTCTTAGTGCAACACAACCGACTGTCTTCATCGTTTGGGTTATAATTTATCCCGCCGGAAGTTGGGATACCATTTACACTGTAAGGAGTAGGTTAGAGTAGTACCTATCAAAACAAACAAACTTTTTCACCTATCATCAATGGTATGATCTAAATAGTGTCATGTTCTTTATCATTAGTTACATGTCAAAACAAACTTTTCTCACCTAATCCAGAATTATTATAGCAAAAGAAATACAACAAAATTGAGAGTATGGACTTAGTCAATCATTTTTCCAAGAGCGATTTATGGTATGTTTTGAATGTCTCCTAAAATCGACATAATACACAAAAAATTAAAGAGCTTCCAAGAATGACTTACGATTGCAAACCTTTTATAGTGCAGGTGGTAGTTGTACAAAGAGTGGTTGTTTCTTAGTCCTAGTTGGATATATGCCTCCCTCGATATAAAAATTGAGTCTATATAGCACCGCCTGAATAAGAAAAATCAATTCAACTAATTACCACTAAAAAACCAGATTGTAAAATCCTGCGAAATTACAACTGTATGGAAAAACTTGGTTGATGATTTTTTACCCTCAAATAAAACTTGATTGAACTACAAATAAAATTCTGAATTACTTTGATGCTTGAAATGTTTAAGTTTCATATAAAAATCTAACTCACAAATTCTACATTTAAAAAAAAAATCTTCAAAACCGCCTAAAATGTCAAAAGCATCAGATGTTGTTGTTAACGTTCTAAAGGGCCCTATGTAGAGGAGAAACAGAGACCAACGCGGGAGGGAAGCATTCATATTTCTTTCTGATCCGTGAATAATCCTATATATGGAATATATTGTCCTTCTCTCTTCAGAATTCTCATACATATAAGAAACAAAATCATGCAATACATTAGATTTTAAAGTTATTTTTATTTTAAGTTTTTTATGAAATACTATATAGCCCATTATAGCTGCTGTAATATTTTTGGACAAAAAATATTGACCTTGTGAAGTGTTCATATTTTTTTCCTTTGTGGAATGAACAATGTCAAGAAACATAATATTGCAATTCATATGTTATCTATTATAGTTTTTTTATTATCAGATAAAATGTAGCAACCGAGAATCCTGATTTTGTTAGGCCTTATTTCTTGAACTTCAAATCCAAACTTGATTTATGGAATAACATAAAACATAGAAACCGAGAATCACGATTTTCTTAGGCCTTATTTCTTAAACGTCAAATCCATTACTACATACTTGAAGGTCAAATTAGAAGCTTTCATGATTTATAGTCTAAGTATCATACTAACGAAAAAGAAAAAAGAAAAGATAACCCTACCAATTTTTCCATTGAATGAAGAATTACCAGAAGTGTGTTCGTAAGAGAGATTATTCTTCGATCATGTGTAGTTTTTGACATATCTGCTAAACAAAATAAAATACAACCAAAAATAAAGAGCTGCGTTAAGCCTTGTAACAACCTCACTTATTCTTATGACCATAAATTAGGCTACGATAGTCAATTGTATAAGACTGACAACACACCCAACCAACAATTAAAAACATAAAAAGAGAAAAATTGAATTAACCTTTATTACCATAGTTAGAAGCAGGTGAAGCAGCTACAACATAAATAAAAATAATACTAAGAGTTGCCAATGCAAATCGTGTTGATGCTGCAAAATGATAAACAACCATGGTGTTCGATACTGCATCAATTTTTGCAAGAATCAATGAGCTTATACCTTGATATTGCTTGGCGGTTACAGCAGGTGCATGATCGAGCACAAAAAGTTCACGACAGATACATGATAAATACCTGCAAAACAAAAAGGAAAAATAGATCAAAAAAAATAATAATCATAAACCGCAAGAAAATAAAAATCAGACAAAAAAACAAACCCCAAACCACAAGAAAAAATATGATCATGGAAGAAAAGCATCGTGGACATTAGGTTTTGGTCTTTGCGAAACTCTTTATATAGAGAAACACCAGATTTACAAATTCCATAAATTAAAAATCTTGATTTGAAAATAATATTAATCCATATCAAAAATATTTGAAAGTTTTAATATGATTGGATAAATATTTTACTTGGTGCAAAAAAGTATATTGAGTATCTTTTGAAACAATCTAAGAATAGAAATGCTTAATTGATGTTTGTTTCTTTTTGTAATGAAAAGTATCACGAAAAATAAATACTACTACTGTAAAGTATCTATCACTTTACATTTTTGGTTAGGGAAATTTATTTTTCTGGTATATTTTTGTCAACAAAAAATACTAAGCATGTCTTGCATTTCCAGGGATAGTTCTCTTTTCTTTTGTTTTTTTGGTAGGGATGAAGTTAACATTGAAACTTTGTTGTTTCCCCATAATTTTTGGTTTTCTTTTTCTATTTTTTTAGGATTGATGTTGAATGTCTTGCTTAATATTTTTTTTCTTTCTTTTAGTAATGATTTTAATTTGTATTCTACTATTTGACAGGGTTTGTCAATTTATCAGCCGCCGGAGAAGTATACTTTGATCACTGGATAATCATCCGTTGTTCGAGGTATTTTTATTTTAAATTTTAATCATTCATCGATAGCATTTTTTTTCTTCATCTCAATCTAAATTATTAGAATTGTAATTAGCTAGGATTAGTTTAATTTTTAAAAGTATAAATTGGACGCTGGACGATTGACTTAATTTTATAATTGTCTTAATTTTATGCGATAAAATCGTGATGAGTAATAGTTTTAATTTTGATTCATTTCAACTTAATTCGTATTTATAATTTTAATCATAGGATTGATCAGGATTTTCAGATGATTTTTTTTATATATTTAGTAATTAATACAATCGTGTAAAATTTAGTTGTCTACTTATTGGGATTTAAATTAGTATTGAATATACTCAAAATGATTTCTTGACATATTTTTGGTAATGCTGTGAGATTTAATAAGATGCCATTTATAAAAGAAACTTAAAATTGGATTATCAAGAGTAGTGGAGTGGATATGTACCTTAATTAACCTATAATAGGATTGATCAGGATTTTTAGATGATTTTTTTTATATATTTAGTAATTAATACGATCATGTAAAATTTAGTTGTCTAGTTATTGGGATTTAAATTAGGATTGAATATATTCAAAATGATTTTTTGACATATTTTTGGTAATACTGTGAGATTTAATAAGATACCATTTATAAAAGAAACTTAAAATTGGATTACCCATGATCAACGAATTAAAAAGTACCGGAGTGGATATGCACCTTAATTAACCTATAATTCTCGCAAGCTTTGTTAAGAGTATCAAAAAATTTAAGTCGATTAGGGCTTCAACCAACAAAATCAACAGATTCACCATCAACAAATGCAATACACAAAATAAAAAAACTCCAAATAAACACCAAAAATAACAAAAATATGGTTGTCGGTAGAGTGCGCAAAACTATGGCTCTTATAGATGCTATTGAGAAGATCGAGGACCCTCAATGTGAATTGCTCTTATTTAGGAATTGCACAGGGGTGTCGCGACTGTACTTCACACTTCGGACTACAATACCAGAGTTTTTACAGGAAGCTCAAGACTTGTTTGACTCGCGTTTGTTTTAATTCCTCGGGCACATTATTATAGAAGATGGGCTTGGTTATGGTCTTCTTCAGCAGAAACTCTCTACCCTGCCATTCAAGCACGGCGGTTTGGGTGTTTATACTACGCAAGATACCAAGCATCATTGTTTCCCCGCTTCTAACTTGCAGACCCAAGACTTGCAGACGTTCATTTTGAGAAACACCAGTATCAATGGGTGTGGCTCTTCACTCCAGCAAACCGTTGACTCCTTCAACTCTCTACCTGGTATTATTCCTTCTCTTTGCACTAGTAGTTTTGTCACCTCTTCGATGAACTCTCTGGAACTATCTATTTTGATGCAATTAAGAAGAACTTACCAACCAGTTATGTTTTGACGGAGCGTGATTCAGTGTTGTGCCAATGTAACGAAACAAAACATGCTTGGGATTTTTTGATGGCAATTCATGTTTTGGGGCTTAATCAACGAATTGGAGCTAGGCAGTTTAGTGCAATTCTCCGATATAGGCCCGGGATCCCTCTTTTTGAAGTTGGTGGTTCTTTCCCTTTTTGCAAAAGAGAGATGGACGTCTTTGGGGATCATGTCTTGCATTGTTCTAATGAGGTTGGTCTCAAGTTTAGACATGATTTGGTGCGAGATATGATTGTTGGCATGTGTTTTCGAGCAGGCGTGCCAGCAAGGAAAGAGGTGGACTTGGGACTTATTTCCAATAATGACACTGCCTTGAGACCAGCTGACATCCTTGTGCATAATTGGGAAAATGGGCGAGACATGTGCTTTGACGTAACTGGAGTTTCACCCTTTACTGGAGGTGGTGTACGTACTTTTACTCCGGGTCTTGCTACAAGAATGTTGTTTCTCGTAAAAATTCCAAATATTTGGAGAAGTGCACGTCACAAGGATATGGTTTTGGGGTAATTGCTTTTACCATCTTAGGAGAGCTTGGGGACGATACCACGGATTTTCTGAAGCGTCTACGAAATTATATAACTAGTCATGATGCTAATGTACGGGTTGGTGATTTTTTTTTCATAGATTAGGAGTAGTTATTCAAAAGGGGGTTGTAGCTCAGCTTGTTGCTAGGCTTCCAACTAATTTCCTACCGGATGATAATCCTTCTGATTTGTAATTAAGATAAATAACACCAAAATAAAAAAAAATTACATACCTTCGCTTGAGTTTATTATATTATCATCTCGAAGCTCGAAAAAAGAACCAATATCGATTGCCGCACCAATCAGCAACAACCGTGGCACCCTCAGGGGACATGCAAATCAAACAATTTTAACAACAGAATTCAAAAGAGACAAAAAAAAGTTTACCAATTTCTTCCATGTGACTCCTGTTACAATAGCATTTGCAATGTCAATCATCACGATTTCGAAGATACCTACACATCAAACAACGCCCGTCAATCAACAATTAATGAAAAAAAAATTCATAGCAAGAGAGAAGCAGTGTGGAAAAAATGGTCGAGGTTAGCTTTTGGTCAATGATTTATATAGAGACACCAAACCCATAAATAGAATGATTCTGTTTTGAGAATAATATTAATCAGTATCAAAATATATATAGAATAACTAATATTTTTTTGCAAGATAAGGTCGCATATTTTCCTTATTTGTATTAGTTTTTACCTATCGTATTTACTTGAAAGTATTTGTTTTAGGAAAATTAATATTTTTGAATGAACAATATAAAGAAATCACCAAAGTAGTTGCAGTATCTTTTTGGAAAGATATTATTAATCATTAAATATTATTTTCAAAATTTTGTTTACGTTTTATTTGTTTTTTTAATTAATTATAAATTACTAATCATGAAATAATATTTTTTTAATAATAAAAATAATCCGTAAGGATTTTGTTTACATTTTTTATGCTTTTATAATTATAGAAAAAAAATAAAAAAAAATGATTTTTGGAAATCATAGTTTTTTTTGTATTAGCACATTTTTTTTGTATTAACTTTATTCAAATAATAATTTTTGTTCCAAATCATTCATACGGATCACTAAAAAAATTTAATTGATGTGCAGGACCACCAACAAAGATTTGCGGAAAAGAGGTTCATGACCGGGCCTATCAAGTTTTGCAGAATAGAGATCAATGACCGGGCTAATCAGGTTTTTTTTTGAAATTTTATTTTTTCTCGATTTAATTGATAGTTTGGGATGTAATTAGGAAAATACGTTTTTTGTGTATGTAAATGGACAATGGACACCGGGCACTTGATGATCATTCGATCAATTTTTTCATCACGTGATGATCATTCGATCCATTTTCTCATTACGTGATGATCATTGGATTTATTTTTTTTGATTATCATGATAGAATCGTGATTTGATATATTATCGGCATGTTAGGAGATTTTTAAGATTTTGTTATGGGAGGCAAAAAAAATAGATTTTTAAAAATTTTCAAAATTTAGTTATTTTATTTTTAGAAAGCACATTATTCTATTATTTAAAATTTAATATTCTATTACTAAAAAAAAAAGTAAAGCGAGAAATCAGAATTAATGTGGAGCTCCGGTTAACGAGAACGTTCGAAAAAACTCTATTATTATATGGAAAATTTTATCAGGCAACTGAATTTCCCTGTATTTGACCGACCATAATTGACCCACATATGTTTATGAACGGCTGGGATATGGGATTGATTTTAAAGGGTATGGTGTTTCTGTAAAGTGTCATTCATTTTGATAGACACACCCCAAAGGCCCTAAAACCTGTTTCGTCGAGACTCGACTCGAGAGTACTTCAAATTTTGAAAATCCGAAGAAATCCTTATGGCGATGGTTGCAGAGAGAAATGAATTAGGGTTTCCATACTGGAATCCAGTTCCTCGAAAATTCAGGCCAGATTCCCCCTTCTTCACATCAGGCAACATAGAAAGAGAGCTTCTCGCCAAACAGGTCTCGTTTTCCTTTTCATTTCCCTAAGTACATTGTTTTTATTGATCAATTTTTCAAAATTAGGAATTAAGGGGTTTTTATTCATATAATTACCATTGTTCCAACTAAGTCTGGATAGTGGTTAGGGCAGAGACATAATTAAAAAGTGTGTTTACCCTCAAAATTTTCAAATTTTCTTGTATTTTTATATCGTTGTTTTTTATTTAGGTTGCGTTAGATATAACTGAAGATGAAATGTATCAACTTCAGGATATGGAAGATGAAGAAGTCCGGTAAGCTGTTTTTCGTCTAATCTAACTTGTAACATGATGTTATTGGATCTTTTAAGCCAAATTTTCCACTACTAGTACTAGTATTAACTAACTATCAAGTTAAACCGTGCAAGGCTTGAGGAGAAAAGGTTTATGTGGGCTCATCCTGACTGCTTGGGAAATAGAGTTCAGGGTTGTTTGGTTGGTTGTTATCCTAACTCCTGAGTGTCTATTTGCCTGTGATATATTGACAGCAGTTACTTCATGTTGAAGTTCAGAAGCAAAAGTGGGCAGAATTTTACTTACAAAATACTTAATTTTTACTATTCACATGTTTAATTCTTACAACTTGGGTCACTCACAGCTTTTTACAGAACCTCATACATACAAACTCACTTGGAATTATTTAGTTTCACTCTCGCTCACTGTTTTCACAACTCCCTTACTTTTGCTCACTTTACTCGATGATGTTCAAATGAGGACTATAGATTGCCACCTAACCATGTCTAGATTTTCGTCGACCAAGAATGCTCTCTATAGATTGCCATCTAACCATGTCTAGGACATCCTAGACATATACTATCAAACTATTAGCTAAATCAACTTAGCTACCTTACCTAGATTATTATAGAGGCACACCAGACTTATCTGGTTTTATTCTTCCTTCAAGGACCTACTTAGCTAGCTAGGATCCTATAGGATCTTGAATTATCTAGATTTCTCTAGGTTAGACAAGTGGGCGTGGATTTCAACACTACCCCTCAACACCGATTGTTGAGGGGGAGTGTCAGAATTCCACCACCAACTTTTCCATCTAGAGAAGTATTGCATACCATCCAGATAAGTCCTGCCTAAGTCAGTCCTTGAAGAAAGAATACACTAGTATCTAGTGTTGTGTGTATCTAGAATAGTCTAGGTAAGTTCGTCCTCTAGATAGTATAAATAGGGGATGTGCCACCCCATATGAAGTCATTCGACAATCAAGTGAAGCAAGTAAAGTTGAGACTGAGTGTAGTTAAAAGTCAGTTGAGGTTGTAAGTGAAAATTGAGTAGGTGAGGTTGTGTTAACGAATTTGAGTCGGTGAGTTTGTGATTATTTTACTTGTCAGTTGTGATTAATAAGATAAAATTTTCACAAGTAAAATTCTGGTCATCTTGCTTCTCAAGTTAAACAATCTAGTATTATCAGATATTCCACGAGAACTTTTATAGCAGAACCAATGATGCATATTTTCAGCAAGAAATGAATCCCTTACTGGCTAGATACAGAGTCACTGACCAGATAATTGTATACATGAAAAAGCAACCTTACCTTGGGTTCAACCAATATGCATGTTTTCATAAATAGGGGTAGTGAAAAATTAATCTGTCCTGCAGTCTGATGAAAAATCAGGGTGGTTCATGTGATGGATATTTGGAATTCTCTAGCTCTAGCTGACATCATTTATATACTTCGAAACCGGTTCCAATTCCGTGTATGTGAAATTCTCCAATTATCGTTCGTAAGCAAGTTTACTGGCTTTTATTCAACATTATACTTACCATGTTTTTTTATTTTGCGATTAACAGTTCAATGTTTTAGTTTTCTTACTAAATTGCTGTTCTTCGTCCATGGCATATTAGCTTATATCCTTCTGTATGTGCTTGTTTTTTGTTGTGTTCCAAGATTCTTGGTCTTGTGGCCCTCAAATAATCATTATGTTTTTACTTCTTTATGGACAGGGCTCTATACTGTCCAATTGTCGGGTGTGGTGCACGACTAAATTCTTTGGAAGACTTTGAAGGACACTACCATGCTCGGCATACTGCATCCTGTTCAGTGTGCTCAAGAGTGTTCCCAACATCACGCCTGCTTAGTATACATGTCTCTGAAGCACATGATTCTTTTTTTCAGGCGAAAGTTGCACGAGGCTATCTAATGGTACTTCTCACTTCTTTCTGTTAATTTCCTATATGATGGTTTTGTCCGAGTAGCGGTCCTATGTTCTATGTTGATAATGACTATAGATATTTATAAACTCTTATGCAAATTTTTGTTTGCATATGGATTTTCTTATTAGCAGTGTCAATAACGAATATTGACGCACAGAGACACAGTAATACCTCAATGGGTAAACATCATTAAGTAGAAAATATGGTCTCTCTTTGTGGTGTCTATTCAAGTGAAGAAATTTTGTTCAGGCACTACTCATGATAAGTAAAGCTCAACTTTTTACAAGAGTCTAAACCAATGATCTTAGATGTTACTTACTGTGTACAACCTAACTTATAGGGAGAGTTTTTTTTTCTTCCCTTCCCTTTCCTGCACCGATTACATTATTACTATGAATTTTAAACACCTTATTAATCATCATTCGTATGTCTGAAACAGTATGAATGCCTAGTGGAAGGATGTGAAATGAAGCTAAAAAGCTACAAAAGTCGGCAGCAACACCTTGTAGACAAGCATAAGTTCCCAATGTCTTTCGAGTTCTTCAAGAAGGCTCAAGCATCCAAGAAACACCGGCAGAAGAAGCATCATAAGCAAAAACAACCTGATAAGAAGAACAGTAGTAAGATCAGTAAGAAAGATGTTAAAGAAGATGATACAGAGGCAGAGGCAGAGGCAGAGGCAAGCAGAATGGATGTGGATAAGACTATAGATAGCCTTGTTTCTGGAGTTTCCAGACTTAGCACATCAGACTATTCTCCTTCTTCAGTCAGTTTTGGGAGGCGCCGCAATCAAGTCTTTACATTTGTTTCACGGGCTGTACAACAAGACAGTAAACATAACCCATCTGTTAAAGGCTCAGAAAAATAATCGTGCTGATAGTTCCTGCTCTTAGTTTTCTGGGTAAGGCGGGATTATTGTACTTGCGAGTTGGTGACCAAAAGGCTAATTGTATAGATGATGCAGATTCATCGCCCTAGTCTTGTATGATGTAATACGGAAAATGTGGGTTATAATACATGATACTTGGAAATTTGTAATTGAAGTACTGAATTTTATTTTATATCTGATAAAGAAAAGGCCGTTTAGAAATTCTGCACGAGCCATGAACATAACGGTCATGCTCACGTTCCTCAATGATATGCCCTAACCAAACCATACAGCCAGTGAGCAATGGCAGGTGTAGAGGTTGAGGGCTGATCTGTTGTGGTTTATTGAATATACTCAAATGCTACTTGACCACTTGTTATTGTTGGTCATAATCTCCCACTTTTGGCTGCTGTGAGTTGCGTGTTGTGCCCAATGTGTTGGAGGATCCAATGACCTATAATGCCATTGCAGATACCAGGAATGTAAAACTTGAAAGGCGTGGGACACGAGCTAACCGTCAAGCTACGCAAATGGAATGGTTTTGCGGGCAGGATATCGGCACTGACTGCGTCGACTGGAATATTGGCTGTCAAGAATGAGACGAGAAAATAGTCCCACATCGTTTAATACTGCAAACAGGATGAAATGAAGGTCCTATAAGAAAAGAGTTCCGTGGATTGAAGAAAATCAAAAGGGTCGGTTGGCTAAATATGCCACGCTTACCCATAGATTGGTAAGTGCTGTATGGCTATCAAGACATATGGCCGACATAATTTGTGTAATCTTATATAGGGTTGGCTCGTTTCTGGCCGACCCTCCAATTTTCATCAAATTAAACATTCTCTATACTAGCGGCAATACTTTGATTTTGTGCGATATACTTGTCGCGTCATGTTCAAAATCAGAAGTAGTATGTATTTACGCAATAGCTTGGTCCGGTCTATAATTGCTGCAACTTGGTCCTCTCAAGTAGGAGGATCAGAACTCTTTCAAGTGCCGAGTGGACTAAAGACTGGTCTTGATCTCGCTGTCAAATATGGGTATCTCCGTCTTTCTGTGGGTTGCAATGCGCAAAAAGCTGTTGAGCTCCTTGCCTCGTCAACTTTTCGTCAACTTTCCGAATAGCTGGTACTTGCCACTTACGTGATCGCAGGAGACAGAAAGCATTTGCAGGGCTTGTTTGGTTTTCACAAAAAATTAAGAAAACTAATGGGGCTGAAAATTGTGCAATGAAAGGTTGTTAGGGATCAAAATGAGCCTGCACATTATCTGGCAAGATTGACAGAAGGGAATGCAGTTGAAGCACCAAAGGAGATCCAACCAGCTGACTTTCCTAGTGGGCTCTGCAACTTCATCCTATTTGTATTGGGGTTGTCATAATGACTGCATGAAAGGTATTTGTTTGGGGTTATCTTAAAAAATAGGTAAAGACTTGCAAAATTAGATGGGCATCTACACAGAAGAGTATGTAGGATCGGAACAAGCAGAATGTGGAGGGCTTTTGCTTGTTATGGAATGTGCAGAAGCTAGGCAAAAACCTTTCGCTGTCATGCAAGTTCATTAACAGGCTGTGTAATAGGGCAGCTGATAAAATTGCTAGGCATAGTAGGAAATTTAGTATTTCAAAAGTATGGAATTCATATCCTCCTAATTTTATTGGTAATGCAATCGTGGAGGATCTAAACTCTGTTTCAATTTCTCATTAGTAATGAAAATCTTTTCTTGCCCGACTTAAAATCAGCATTATGGCCCAAAAACTTGTGATTAAAATTGTTCCAGTCCAACAGCATAGTTTTGCCACCAAAGAAGGAATTCAAAATATTTTAATGAAAGTGGTTGAGCTTCAGGAACTACTCCATGTAAGAAAGAGGAGGGTGATAAACCAGACAGATTAAGAAAAGGTGAGGAGCTATTAGTGCTAATTAATGTAAAAAATTCCCTAGCTGGAAGAATCAATCAAATGTTTGATCGCAAAAGAGACCCAAACTCTGTAACAATTTCTAGATTGTGTTAGCGGACTTGACAGTCAAGTTGCCAAAATAAATCAAAGTCAATACAGGTCTGCCTTCATCATGATGATTGAGCAGTGAGATATTACGACAGTTGGTATATGAATCTACCAGTTCATAGACAAAGTCATAAGAATAAGGATTCTTAGCAGATTCTTTTAAGTATCAATTATCCAAACACTCCTCCAGCAGGTTACGAGAGGACGGAAACGTGTTATAATAAAGAACTCTACTAGTAGGTTCTTGTGAAACTTATTAATGAATGAAAAACTTCAGCCCATCTTTAGTTCACATAAAAACAGTAGTCTACATAGCCATTAGCATTTAGGTTCACACAAAAAATGTTATTTGCCCCACCTCTGGACCTGTCATAATTCATCCTACTCATGTTAGTTGTCACTTGTCACAGAGAAACTAATAGGGAAGTTTTCTATTCAAACTGCCACTTTCTGTAAAATGACACTGGCAACTACAGCTCTAACATAAGTTGTATCAAATCAATAGACAAAAATATGGAAAACTATATCTATCTCCCCTTTTAATAGTAATAAGGGATTGCAAAATTTAAGTAAATAAATGTAACCGTTGGATCCCCAAACTTTAAAATTCCATCGTTAGATTTCACAAATAAAATTCCTTCCGAATTATTGTTATTGTCCGTTAGATTTTTCTAGACTTCTTCTTTCTTACCAGCCGTTAGATTTTAAAGAAGTGGTATAAAGAATGTTTACAGGGATATAAAAGTAAATACACTTTTTATATATTTAAAAATCTCATATCTTTTAAACTAAATGTCGGATTTTTATGAATTTTATATATTTGGAAAGCCCTTTGTATTAGCTATGCAATGAGCACAAATAATGATATCAAATTTTTGTTTGTAGGAATTACTATTTACTCCAATTTTTCATGACCCAGTTAATGGCTAGTCCACCCACGAAAAATATTTACTCGTTAGTCCAAAAACATGTTTTTGGACTAGATTATTTACTCGCTAGTCCAAAAACTTTGTGGAGATTATAAAGTTGATGAGTGCTAAAAAGTGCATATTTCTATATATTTTTCTTGGCATTTAACTCATCTTTTGTGCATTAATTCTACATTTTATCCCATATTCTGTATTTTCTTTGTTTTCAAGAATAAATATTTTTATTAATTAATTTTGCATTTTTAGGTAATAAATAAAGTTTGGATGAATAGCGGAGCAGAAAAGAGCATAAAAGTGGTGGAAGCCGATAGGAATCACGCAAGGAAGCCGCGAAGAATGTTGTGCACAAGACCAAAAGGTTAGAAGTGGGCTTGAAGAGGAAGAATTGTTCTTAAAGAAGATATGGGCTTGGCATACCCAAGGCCCAAAACCCTCACCCAAACCCATTTCCAATATCCATACCCGCCTTCATATTCAGCCGTCAGATTGGATCATCTCAGCATCCTACGGTCGCTTCATCATAGTGCATCAAAATCTGAAGCTCCTGAAAAACACTATAGCACCTAACTCCATCTTGAGCCGTCAGTTTCGTTGTACTTCCGCATCAAACGGTCGCTACAAGCTCCCTTGTATCTCGCCGTCAGATTGATCTATCAATTCCACATCCAACGGCTGAGCATCGCAAATCATCAAACTTGTTGTACCCGATCAACACCCAAACACCAAATTCCCTATACCCGAACCAAACACACCTTACCCAAATTTCCCATCGACTTCTCCATCTTCTTCCCCTCTCCGTCTGCAGAACCCGTATGCCATCACCACCACCTTCTCCCCTGCCATCTCCACCAAACGCCACCAACAACTCTCTCCACCAAATCAATCAAAACCCATCATCACCACCACGTTCACCAACTCTCTTTCCACCTATTTCATCGATTTCTCAACCCTAGTTCAACTGAAACCCTAGGATTAGAAATTGATGAAATAGATTGAAGCTAGAGACGAGTTGGAGGCATGGGTAGAAACAATTGAGGATGTAGCAGCATGGGTGAGCGCCATTGAGTGTCTAGCAGAGATTAGGTGAGTTTAATTTTATAATTTTGTGAAACCCTAATTTCTGATTTGGGGATTTTTGGGTTAGAGGATTGTAAGTATAAATAGGGACTACGGGTGTTTGATTGGAGGTATGCCTGGATTAGCCATTGTGTCACCCAAGAGCACTGGAATAGCCAGTGTCTCAAGGGTTAGTGTTTAATTTTCAACTATCTTTGTTTTTATTCCATGTTTCAATTCTATTTAGTTTCAGTTCATGTTTATTCCATTGCTCTTATTTAGTTTCAGTTCATGTTTATTCCATTACTCTTGTTTAGTTTCAGTTCAGTTGCTCTTATTTAGTTTCAATTCAGTTCATGTTTTTGTTTTAAAGTCTTCTGTGTTTGTTTATGTTCAGTTCAATGCTCTGTTTATGTTCAATGTTTCAATTCCAGTTATTTAATGTGTTAAACATGTTCTAGTTCTTCAGTTAGGGCTCAGATGAAGCCTAGTGCACTGTTGATTGATGTATTGCTAGGATAGTTATCTTGATGCCTGTTTTGCTTGAGCAATGGGAAGTAATCAGTGCTCTGGTATGTCTGTGATTGACTGTGCTGTCAAAAGACAGTCAATACTAGGGGCATATCAGTGAGCAAGCTGATTTTCCTCCCATTCTAATATATGCTCAAGGTCTTCAACTCAACCTAGAATTGCATTGCTTGATTAGGACACAAGGTGGAAATCAGTGCACAAACTCCTCCCTGCCCTTGGCTTACAGCCTTGGTTCTTAACTGTTTTGCCATATTGCTTTGCTGTTTTGGTTCTTAAATTTCATGTCATTTGCTTTGCTTTGTTAACTGTTTTCCCATCTTTTCCTTGCTCACTGCCATAGTGCTTTGCAACCATTGATAGCTTAGGAATGCTTCAATACACCCCAAGTCCCTGTGGAATGACCCTGTCTTGCACATATTACTACAATTTGACCCTGTGCACTTGCAGGTATCACTGTAGGCATCCATTCTTTTACTCTTATTTTCTCACATCTTTAAATGCCTACCAAGTTTTTGGCGCCGCAGCCGGGGACTTGGTGCTGTGTTGTTGAAGTTTTTCTTGCATCTTATCCCCAACTGCATCTGTTGTTAGCATTAGTTGTAACTTGCATATTGCATTTACATCATTTTTATATTGCATTCCTGCATCTTTGATTTACTGCTTTGACTAACTGTTTTGAATGTTGTTGAGTTCACCAGGTACCATCTTCTGGTGCTGCTGAACTGTGTTGCTGCTGCTGCCTGTTGCTGCTGCTGTTGCCAACTACTGCTGTGCTGCTCTGCTGCGCTTGCTGCTGCTCTGCTGCTGCTGGTGCTGAGCCTCTGGTGCTCTTCCTGTTGTTGCAGCCTACCTGTGCTGCCTGGTGCTGCTGCTATTGTGGTTGTTGCTGCTGCTGTGCTCCTGTTGCTGCTGGTGCTGAGCCTGTGCTGCTGCTGCTGCTTCCTGTTGCTGCTCCCTGCTGCTGCTGCTGAGTCCCTGCTGAAGCTGCTGCAGCTGGTGTAAGATAAAGCCCAACTGGGCTTGTGAAGTGAACTGATTTGAACCAAACCCAACTGGGCTGTAAGCTGCAGAAGGAGAAGAAAGACCAAAGCCCAACTGGGCCTTAAGTATTGAAGCCAAAGCTTAGGATGATCCAAAGCCCAACTGGGCTTTTTGCAACCAAACTGAGCAGCTGGGCTGTGCTTAAGCAAGTAAGCCTAAACCCATTAAGAGAACCCAACCTGTGGGCTTCCATTTTTAATTTGTGGGCTTGTAATAATTTTTTCCATTTTTCTGTTGGGTTTGTAATTAATTTCTTGTGGGCTTGTTTGTTTAATTTCTTGTGGGCATGGTTTTAGATTGATTTGGGCCTGTTGTTTAAATTAAAGAAAACTGAACTTTTGAAAGCCCAGTTGGGCCTCATATTTTAGTTAGTAGCTAGCCAAAGCCCAACTAAATTTCTGGGACTGTGGTCTTAACATCCATTTGAAAACAAAACATTTACACTGTGGGCTTGACCCAAAAACAGAAAACGTTTTCAAAAGCCCAGATGGGCCTTGACCTTTGGCTATTTAAGAGCCCAAATTTCAAATTGTTACCTGGGCTTGTTTCTGAACTGAGGGCCTGAACCAAAGTTCGAGTGGGCCAAAATTTCAAAAACCAACAACTGGGCTTTACACGCGAGCAGTGGGCCTATTTTTCAAAAACGTCAGCTGGGCTTCTTCTTCAAAACTCACAGCTGGGCCTCTCCAAAAGCACTAAAAGATCTACCCATTATCTGGGCTTTTTCCCGAATAGAAACCAAGGTTTCTTCATCCCATTTAAACCAAAAGTTTTTTCTTTAACCCATTAAAAACCAAAAGGATTTGCTCCCTTTAAAAAAACCAAAAATTTTCCTCATCCCATAAAAAACCAAATTTCTTTTCCAAAATTCCCAAGAAACACAAAGCTCTTTGCTCCCTTTAAATAACCAAAAGTTACCAAATGTCTCCCGACAAAACCAAATTTTTCCCAAAAGTCCAATCCCATTAAAAACCAAATTTTCTTGTAGATAGTTTCTTAGTTAAATCTTTTGTTTCTTTTGTATATATAGTGCTAATCCAATATGATCTCGGCTAAAAAAGTGTTGGATTTTTGCCTTGAATAATGGAGTTCTAATTTTGCTTTCGCCGAAATCGGGTATTCTCTTTCCTTTTTCTCTACTCAGCATAATCCTCTCCATATGTTGTATTATAATTCTTTACATCTTTTGAAACATTGAGGATAATGTTTAGTTTAGGTTTGGGGGTATAGAGTAGATACCACGATAATATGCCATAATTGAAAACAAAACTCCATCTTTTTGAAAAAATTGAAAAATTCCAAAAAAATTGAAAAATTGAAAAAAAACAACAACATAAAAATGGAGCTCATTTACCTTGAAATGTTGACTCTTGTGCAAATATGTAATTATTAGGAGTCTTAGTCTAGATATTTAGGCACCCTGATTCTAGCACAATTCACATAGTGATAAGAAACTTGCACGCGCATGATCTACCAATACATGTATAGCCTCGATCTTCAAGGTGTTTGATAGGAAGTTTGATTGCCAATCACTTTAGAATACTGAATGAGACTTGACTAGCTTGTTCTTTGGTTGGCTGGGATAGAAGTTGGAGGATACGTTAAGAAAAGCAACCATAGAATTTGACCGGATGCATTCGATAAGGGCCACCTCTTGCTAAGAGTCATGTAATTATGTTTTTCTTTTTGTTCATGTATCAAAAGTGTCACTATGTTGTAAAGATCAAAGTTATTTCATCAAAAAAAAATAAATAAAAAAAAATCAAGTATTTATTCCATGTTTTGCGATGTTAAAGACAATAGTTCTCTCTTGTTCCAAAAATAAAAGAGAGTAATCAATGTAAATAAGAGTCATGTAAAGAGTCATCTTTTTTTGTAAATAGTCTTGTAATAAACAAGGAGGGTGCATCCATCGATGTATAACGCGGGTAAACTGAAATATCACCAACTCATTGGGTGAACATTCACAATTCTCGTAAAGCCGGACATCTAGCTTGGCTTAGAATTCGGTTCTTAGCCTAAAAACTATCTCTTGGTGATTAGTAGTCATAACTTCAGGTCATTCTAGACACATGTGTAGATACACTTTACACTCTTATCACATGTCCTTTTTTGTTATCAGTGCTAGGATTGTGCCTTTGATAGCTAGATTGACATCTCCATTTTGCTGTGAGCTTAGACTGTCTTGCACATGTCACATTTGATGGAATCTGAGCTTATATTTTGACCTAGAACTTTGTAGGTACGTTCTAAGCAAACCTTCACGAGACTTCACTCGTCCACTAGGGACACTTAGTGGTTTAAAAGGCTTAGTGCATACGCTAAATGCATTCGAGAGACCAGCGACAGTGGCATAGGTAGGATTTCCTTAGTGTTGTTTTACTTGAGGACAAGTAAAATTCAGGTTTGGGGGTATTTGATGAGTGCTAAAAAGTGCATATTTCTATATATTTTTCTTGGCATTTAACTCATCTTTTGTGCATTAATTCTACATTTTATCCCATATTCTGTATTTTCTTTGTTTTCAAGAATAAATATTTTTATTAATTAATTTTGCATTTTTAGGTAATAAATAAAGTTTGGATGAATAACGGAGCAGAAAAGAGCAGAAAAGTGGTGGAAGCCGATAGGAATCACGCAAGGAAGCCGCGAAGAATGTTGTGCACAAGACCAAAAGGCTAGAAGTGGGCTTGAAGAGGAAGAATTGTTCTTAAAGAAGATATGGGATTGGCATACCCAAGGCCCAAAACCCTCACCCAAACCCATTTCCAATATCCATACCCGTCTTCATATTCAGCCGTCAGATTGGATCATCTCATCATCCTACGGTCGCTTCATCATAGTGCATCAAAATCTGAAGCTCTTGAAAAACACTATAGCACCTAACTCCATATTGAGCCGTCAGTTTCGTTGTACTTCCGCATCCAACGGTAGCTACAAGCTCCCTTGTATCTCGCCGTCAGATTGATCTATCAATTCCACATCCATCATCACCACCACGTTCACCAACTCTCTTTCCACCTATTTCATCGATTTCTCAACCCTAGTTCAACTGAAACCCTAGGATTAGAAATTGATGAAATAGATTGAAGCTAGAGACGAGTTGGAGGCATGGTTAGAAACAATTGAGGATGTAGCAGCATGGGTGAGCGCCATTGAGTGTCTAGCAGAGATTAGGTGAGTTTATATAATTTTGTGAAACCCTAATTTCTGATTTGGGGATTTTTGGGTTAGAGGATTGTAAGTATAAATAGGGACTACGGGTGTTTGATTGGAGGTATGCCTGGATTAGCCAGTGTGTCACCCAAGAGCACTGGAATAGCCAGGGTCTCAAGGGTTAGTGTTTAATTTTCAACTATCTTTGTTTTTATTCCATGTTTCAATTCTATTTAGTTTCAGTTCATGTTTATTCCATTGCTCTTATTTAGTTTCAGTTCATGTTTATTCCATTACTCTTGTTTAGTTTCAGTTCAGTTGCTCTTATTTAGTTTCAATTCAGTTCATGTTTTTGTTTTAAAGTCTTCTGTGTTTGTTTATGTTCAGTTCAATGCTCTGTTTATGTTCAATGTTTCAATTCCAGTTATTTAATGTGTTAAACATGTTCTAGTTCTTCAGTTAGGGCTCAGATGAAGCCTAGTGCACTGTTGATTGATGTATTGCTAGGATAGTTATCTTGATGCCTGTTTTGCTTGAGCAATGGGAAGTAATCAGTGCTCTGGTATGTCTGTGATTGACTGTGCTGTCAAAAGACAGTCAATACTAGGGGCATATCAGTGAGCAAGCTGATTTTCCTCCCATTCTAATATATGCTCAAGGTCTTCAACTCAACCTAGAATTGCATTGCTTGATTAGGACACAAGGTGGAAATCAGTGCACAAACTCCTCCCTGCCCTTGGCTTACAGCCTTGGTTCTTAACTGTTTTGCCATATTGCTTTGCTGTTTTGGTTCTTAAATTTCATGTCATTTGCTTTGCTTTGTTAACTGTTTTCCCATCTTTGCCTTGCTCACTGCCATAGTGCTTTGCAACCATTGATAGCTTAGGAATGCTTCAATACACCCCAAGTCCCTGTGGAATGACCCTGTCTTGCACATATTACTACAATTTGACCCTGTGCACTTGCAGGTATCACTGTAGGCATCCATTCTTTTACTCTTATTTTCTCACATCTTTAAATGCCTACCAAAAATGTATTTTCTAAATGCCTAAAACACCCTTACAGATCTAATTAGTATCAACACATTTAATATTACTAGTAATATGTTACTACATACTAATAGTATCAATATGGTCATACTACATATCAATATGTACTATATTAATAGTAAAAAGAATATGTTACTCGTAAATTAAGTAACTACTCTACTATACTAGTAGTAACATGTGTATTAGTAGACTAGTTTACTAGTAGTAACTAGTACTATACTAGTATACTAGTAGTACTAATAGTAACTAGTATTATACTAGTAAACTAGTATACTAGTATACTAGTAACATATTAATATGTAATATCAATATATAACATACTACATACTAATATGACACTACATATTACATATGTTACTAGTTACTACATATTACTAGTTACATATGTTACTACATATTACATATGTATACTAGTTACATATGTTACTACATATTACATATGTATACTAGTATACTAGTAAACTAGTATCAAGTAACTACTCTACTATACTAGTAGTAACATGTGTACTAGTAGACTAATTTACTAGTAGTAACTAGTATACTAGTAACATATTAATATGTAATATCAATATATAACATACTACATACTAATATGACACTACATATTAATATGTAGTGTCAATATATAACATACTACATATTAATATGTAGTATCAATATTAATATGTAATATCAATATATAACATACCACATATTAATAATGTTACTACATATTAATATGTAATGCCAATGTATAACATACTACATATTAATATGTAGTATCAGTATATAACATATTGATACTAGTAACATATGTTACTACATACTACATTTGTTCTATATATGTTACTACATATTTTACTACATACTACATATTAATACTAGTATACTAGTAGTTACTAGTATACTAGTATACTACTAGTTATTAGTTAATACATATTACATATGTTACTAGTTACTACATATTACTAGTTACATATGTTACTACATATATGTATACTAGTTACATATGTTACTACATATTACATATGTATACTAGTATACTAGTAAACTAGTATTAATACTAGTATATATGTTACTACATATTACATATGTTACTAACATACATAGTACATTATGTTAGGGTTAGTAGAGTAATTTTACTCTTTTCAAATCTTTTTTGGACTAGGGAGTAAATGTTGTTTCCCGCTGGACTAGCCACTAATCCGGATCGGGTATAGTGGACTAAACAGGAAATCTCTCTTTCAGAATCGCTTCATTTATCTAGTCAGTCAGTGCTGCCGAAATAAACCCTAATAAAGTCCGATTTCTTATCGATCTTCAAAGTGAGTTCATGGTTAGATCTTCCTATATTGGAAATAGTTGATTCGTTTTCAGGTTCGTTTTCGGGTTTCTGTCATAATCTTCATTATTTTTTTTAGTTATTTAGAATCAGAAAATCGAAAACAAAAATGGACTTAGTGAAAGGAGGTCATTAAGCACCACTTTTAGGAACCGCAGGTTTTCTACAGCCAGCCATTCAATTACTAGTCATGCTCATCTCACACTTTACTTTAAAACTTGTCATGGATCAAGAATTATTTTATTGTTTATTTAAATTGTGATTTTTTAACTTTCGGATGTTTTTATTGTTTATTGTTTATTGAATTTGTGATTTTTTAACTTTAGGATGAGTTCGAATCAGGGATCTATGGGTAACTTGTCTACGCCTCCTCCTCTTCCTGGTTTACGTGAGCTTAGTACGGCTAAGGGATATAATCAGAGGGAAATTCAGATGCTGCTGTATAAGCCTAATGTAGCGAAAGCTGAGGTTCGTCTTTCTCTACCTGGAGCGCAAGCTGATTACAAAAGTCTTTCTGAGGTTGACAATGTCAATAAAGGGGAACATACCAACCGAAGCCATCCACGCATACTTTCAACCGTGTTCCCATGCACCAACGGATCTCGGAAGTGAATTCATGATGGATATGCCATAACACTCAGGGGAGTTTTAGATCAACTTTGAACCCCTCGGAGTTATATAGGCGTTTGGAAGAAAGTTGCGCGAAAAGGGAAGTTATTATATTATGCATTGGAGGATAAAGTTGTTACTATGGTGAGGTAAATAGTCTCTTTAATTTTTATTTGGGATTTGTTTATTTATTTGTTTTGCTACTAGGAAAAACCGAACCAGTTTCTATAGTTATTTGTTGTTGTCTTGAGTTTAATCTTAAAAAGAACTCATACCGAAATAATGTTCGTTTTTGTATTATGCAGAGGTGTTCTGGATGCTTTAATATGTCTATTAAATCAAGGAAAGAGTATTGAATCAGTAACTTTAGACAACATTGTCTTTTTGGCCAATGATCCAACTTTTTGCCATCCGCTGATTATTGACTGTCTTGTCACCGACACAGGAAATGGTATTCATTCAAACTATGATTATTATGTTTTCTGTATAATTGTGTTTATGATCTCTCCCATTTTCCTTCATTTATCCTTTTTATTGTTTTTTTGTGTGTTTACAATATGTTGAAATGTAGGAGTGTTTGTAATCTAATTTTGCTTGGTATTGCAGTTAATGCCGACGGAAGTGCCGACTCTACCGTCGGATTTAACTCTTTGGCAGACATGATAACCACTGAGTTCACTCCTGGTTATCAAAACCTTATTAAATTTGCAAGTCCCGCTGTAACATCATTTATAAATTTCTTAAGAGGGTAAGAGTGTTTATCTGTGGTTTTATTCCTTAACCATTTAGTGTATTATATTTTTATTCTTTAGCCATTTAATATATATATATTTCTTTTATTTCTTTTTTAATCTTATGTCAGAGCTGGTAGTCCGCATTTGCATGGTGGGGATGCCGGGGCACGTCATGAGGTTATGTTGCTTTCGTATCCTCTTTTCCTCAGCCACGAACAACATGTTGCTTACGTTTGTAACTTGAGTGACCAGTTCAGATCTAACGCCCTCAATGTTACTCAACTGAAAGTAGCTGATATCATGGGAGTATGTGTGATCAGCTATTTAGAAACACGAACATTAGGTACACTGTTATGCATGATCAATACCAGGATTCTATTGCTAGGGTGCCGAAAGTCCAATATTATGCTCCACAATCTGTAACTGATTTGGTCAAGCTTTTCCGTGATCGCACCATACACGGAAATAATAATGATCCAGTGATATCAATAGAGGATTATGGATCGGCCATTGATGCGATATGCCCAGGATTACTTCCCCGCCTCTTTGAGCGATATTTGAGTAATTGTCACTTATAGTTTCTTTCTTTATTTATTTCTTTCTTTCAATTTTTTGTTATTAAGGGTCTTTTTTATCTGTATCACATCTGAATTTTTGGAATTGGTTTTTTAATGCAGGGTTTCTTCTAGTCGGAGGAGGATCGGCTCTAATCTAGGTTAGTTCAAATCCTTTTGATTCTCTTTAACTGCTTTACTGTTCCATATATTTTCTTTTACCGTGTGAATATGAAGTATTTACAATACATTATGATTGGATTCTCTAGTTCTTTTTGTTAATACAAGTAGTAGTTTGTTAAATCGCCTGCATAGACATGTTTTTTTTTCGTGTGGTGGAAATTGAGAGCTCATATATATATATATATAGTTGAAATCAGGGAAGCGAGAGCTTTCCCACCAATATGAGGGAATACTTCTTAGCATTATCCAGACAAGTGGTGAACACGTGTGTTGCACGTCGATGATGTTATTTTTCTACTCTCCAAATAATTCGGTGGTAATTCGACACCATATTTTTTTATTTAAAAATTATTATCCATTGTTTGTGCTTAAGAATCAATCACTTGTTTTGTTTTTTTCTTGTGGATTTTTTCAATTTTTTTCTAAGTTATGTCTAATTTTAAGCTACGGCTAACTTTTAAGGAGAAAACATATAAAATTTGGAGACATATAAAAAAAATTGAAAAACAAAAAGAGAGATTTCCTGTTTAGTCCACTAAACCCGATCCGGATTAGTGGCTAGTCCAGCGGGAAACAACATTTACTCCCTAGTCCAAAAAAGATTTGAAAAGAGTAAAATTACTCTACTAACCCTAACATATAATATACTATGTATGTTAATAACATATGTAATATGCAGTAACATATATACTAGTATTAATACTAGTTTACTAGTATACTAGTATACATATGTAATATGTAGTAACATATGTAACTAGTAATATGTAGTAACTAGTAACATATGTAATATGTAGTAACTAATAACTAGTAGCATACTAGTAACTACTAGTATACTAGTATTAATATGTAGTATGTAGTAAAATATGTAGTAACATATATAGAACAAATGTAGTATGTAGTAACATATGTTACTAGTATCAATATGTTATATACTGATACTACATATTAATATGTAGTATGTTATATATTGGCACTACATATTAATATGTAGTAACATTATTAATATGTGGTATGTTATATATTGATATTACATATTAATATTGATACTACATATTAATATGTAGTATGTTATATATTGACACTACATATTAATATGTAGTGTCATATTAGTATGTAGTATGTTATATATTGATATTACATATTAATATGTTACTAGTATACTAGTTTACTAGTATAATACTAGTTACTATTAGTACTACTAGTATACTAGTATAGTACTAGTTACTACTAGTAAACTAGTCTACTAGTACACATGTTACTACTAGTATAGTAGAGTAGTTACTTAATTTACGAGTAACATATTCTTTTTACTATTAATATAATACATATTGATATGTAGTATGACCATATTGATACTATTAGTATGTAGTAACATATTACTTGTAATATTAAATGTGTTGATACTAATTAGATCTGTAAGGGTGTTTTAGGCATTTAGAAAATACACTTTATAATCTCCACAAAGTTTTTGGACTAACGAGTAAATTTTTTTCGTGGGTGGACTAGCCATTAACTGGGTCATGAAAAATTGGACTAAATAGTAATTCCTACATTCTGAAAAGCAAGTAGCGTTTATAGGAGTATAATTATCCAATGGCCATAATACCCTCATGCGGAAATCAGGAGGCGACTCTTTCTTGGTTTATTTTTTCTTTTCCTTTGTTTGAAGCCTAGTTAGTAATTGTCCGACTCATTCCCGAATGATCCTCGAACGTATCCGAACTGAACGAATCCGAATGATACTTCCGAACTATTTGAACTCCGAACCTAGTTCCCGGATTATATGGACCTCACGAATGATTCGTGAACGTATCCGAACTGATCGAAACCGAATGATATTTCCGAACTAGAACTCTCATAGGTAACTCTCGGACCAGAATTCTGTTGTTTGGTTTTTGTTTGATTTTGTATATACATACAATTATTCAGTTAAAATTTTCTAGTTGCTTAACAAGTATTTTACGTGTTCATTTTTGTTTAAAAGTCTATAAACTCGTTTTATAATACATGTATGCGATTAAATTGTTTACTTCTTGTTAAATAATCATGTTAAAATATTTTTTCCATATTATAAATCATATACAAATAAAATTAGTCTCGTAATAAGGTCATAATACTTATCAATTTATCATATACATGAGCCGAATTTTGAGTGTTGAACTCACATTTATAAAATGCATATGCACGTACGTATGCCGTTCCGAACTACTGTCCGAACGACGAACCGTTGACCGGATTTTTGACCGAATCCGACCTATCCAAATCCTTATAATTCCCGTACGTATGCAGCCCCGAACTACTATCCGTACCCCGGATTGCTAACTAGGATTTGAAGCACTAGAAATAACCTTATTAGGGTTTACTAGATGTGCGCCCGTGCTCTGCACGGGCTCAGATTGGTTGCCCAAGCCTAAACTTAAAAAGAAAATGACCCGTGTATATCCTTTTTTACCGGTGTAACTTTTATTTTACTTAAAGTATTAATTTTTTACTTTAAGGAATTATTTTCCCGTGGGGACGGGTAAGATTTTCTTTTACTTAAGGTATTATTTTTTTAATATTTAAGATTTTTTGGTGGGGTCAGAAATTCTTGTTATTATTGGTCTAAATTTTCTCAAAAAAATTTATCAGCCGATATATTTTCTGGTGGGACCAAAAACTTTAAGGAGAGAGCTTGATTCAACTTTTAACCACAACAAAGAAAATTCACCTGAAATCATATTATTAATTAATATAATATGAAACACGTAGCCACATGATACTCACTACTAGGTTTTTTAGCTCGAAGATCAAGTATATACCTCCGAGTGATTGCAACCAATGAAGATCAAAGTTATAAGACTCAAAATGTATAAATTGAAGTTGTATGAATATAAGTATATAAGAAAATTATCAATCTTACATCTTACTTGAGTTTCTTCATAACAAATGAGATAACCTTGCCTGTCATATTATTTTTATTCCCAGTGTTGTTTAATGTTGCCGACAGAATAGTTACCTTGGTGTTTATGGGTGAAAATCATTTCTGCTGATTTTGGTAATTTCGTAGGCGAACGAGAAATAGATCTAAACCCTAAACAAATGTACTGCATGGGAGTACTTTAGATTCGAGAGATCAATCTATACAAATCTGGCCTAAACCAAGAAATGGCCGTACCCGATTTGCTTCGGTCACAAAGAGGAGGAGAAGAGATGGTTTAGGGAGGGAAGCGAAGAGAGCGTTGAGACCAGAACAGTTCTGGAAGAGTAGTACTTGACTTGTATCAGAAGGTGAAAGCTTTGAGAAACCTAGCAAAGTTGCCTTTCTGATTGTTGTATTTCTCCCTGACCAAAAACTTGTCTTTCGGTGGAAATATTTATACAAGTCAAAGTGAAACGTACTATGGCCTCGTAAGAAAATAAACGGATGAGTTAAATGGGAAGAGGTGGTAACGCCTGGTATTGATGAAATTTGATGGAATTGATGTTCCATAATGGAAGAGCGTTTCACCATTACTCCCTGCATTTACTAACTGTTTTATTTTTATGACACTATCTTGAAATGTGCATTTGTGTATGCCGCATGCTGTAGACCGCCAAACCAAAACCCTAATGACCATCCCCCAGTTTGTGACATACGTTTCTGATGTCTCGAGTGTTTTCGTGGAAAACATGTAGCATCTCGCTGGTGTTTGATAAGTTGAGCTTGAGAGACTTGTCGGCTGGCCTTTGATGTAGGCGCGGCACGCCAGTGCGAGGGTTTCACGACATGTGCCAATGGCATGTGTGGCATGCCTTGGCCTTAGGTTGCACGTCATATGCAAGTGGCAATGCCAATAGTGCAAGTGTTGAACGACATGTGCCAATGGCATGTGTGGTATGCCTTGGTCTTAGGTTGCATGTCGGGTGCAAGTGGCAATGCCAAAAGTGCAAGTGTTGCACGACATGTGCCAATGGCATGTGTGGTATGCCTTGGCCTTAGGTTGCACGTCGAGTGCAAGTGGCAATGCCAATAGTGCAAGTGTTGCACGACATGTGCCAATGGCATGTGTGGTATAACTTGGCCTTAGGTTGCACGTCGGGTGCAAGTGGCGATGTTTAAAGTGCAAGTGTTGCACGACATGTACCAATGGCATGTGTGGTATTCCTTGGCCATGTATTTGCACGGCTTGGCATGATAGGTTTCAAGGGTTGCATAGCATGTGCCAATAGCGCGTGTGGCGTCTTTGGCCTTGGTTTTCACGGCTTGGCATGCTAGGTTGCAATCGTTGCTTGGCATGTGCAAATGGCGCGTGTGGATGCTTTAGCCTTGGTTGGCACGGCTTGGCATGCTAGGTTGCAACCGTTGCTTGGCATGTGCCAATGGCGCGTCTGGCGGCTTTGGCCTTGGTTTGCACAGCTTGGCATGCTAGGTTGCAAGCGTTTCTTGACATGTGCCAATGGCGCTTGTGGCGACGTTGGCCTTGGTTTGCACGACTTGGCATGTTAGGTTGCAAGCGTTGCTTGGCATGTGCCCATGGCGCGTGTGGCGGCTTTGGCCTTGGTTTGCACGGCTTGGCATGCTAGGTTGCAAGCGTTTCTTGGCATGTGCCAATGACGCGTGTGGCGGATTTGGCCTTGGTTTGCACGGCTTGGCATGCTAGGTTGCAAGCGTTGCTTGGCATGTGCCCATGGCGCGTGTGGCGGCTTTGGCCTTGGTTTGCACGGCTTGGCATGCTAGGTTGCAAGCGTTGCTTGGCATGTTCCAATGACGCATGTGGCGGCTTTGTCCTTAGGTTTGCACGGCTTTGCATGCCCTAAGTTGCAAGGGTTGCTTGGCATGTGCCAATGGCGCGTGTGGCAATGATTGCGCGTTTGAGATTTTGGATGGTTGCCATATATAGCGCAATGATTGCGCGTCTCGGATTGGTCATGGTTTCCGTGAAGCGCAATGATTGCGCGGCTCGGGTTTGGCATGATTTCCATGAAACGCAATGATTGCGCGTTTTGGAATTTTGGGCATGGTTGCCATGCTTTGCACAATGATTGCATGGTGCGTGCAATTGCTATGTATTGCGTGATGATTGCACGGTACGTGCATTTGGCATGTTTTCCATGCTTTTGCACAATGGAAGTGCGGTATGCGTACACTTAGGTTTTTGTGTGTCGAAACCCTAATTTAGTATTTGAAAAAGGGTACCCTGGTAATTTTTACATGAGTGCGATAAATGCTCTAATATATGTGTTTAGCGTCCCCGGTGACGTCATGTTATATGTAAGGTTTTACGATTTTACCCCTTGTCTAAAAACCACCATCAACATTAAGTCCCCTGCTTATCTTGTAACATGGGCCTTGTTGCGAGGTAAGCATAAGATGGTGACAGACGAGGATATAACTGAGATAATAGGTCGTGAAAGAGGGATAAGGAGACTTGTCTGACCTTTTTCGAGATGTAAGTAGAATTCACATCCTCGCACCTGATAGCTTTGCACAAATCCCACCATGGCTAGGTGTCCTTGGGGCTATGTTTTGGAACGCGAGGCGGAGCTGCTAACATAGACTTGGTGTGAAAGGGACTTGTCATCATCAATGAGCTTGGAATGGGTGTGGGCCGTCTGCCGGAGCATGGCGCTTGCAAAGAAAGTATGACTGACACGGATTGACGCTGGAATGGGGAGCATGGCTGGCACGGACTGGCGCTGGAAGGGGAGCATGGCTGGCACGGTCTGGCGCTGTAAGGGGAGCATAGCTGGCATGGATTGGGCTGGAACAGAGGATCTTGGTGGTCTCAGTGCTAGTAAAGGAGGCGCGTGCGATTTTTGGGAAGTGACAAATCTTCCTATTGCGGGCCCGATTGCCTTTCTCTATGCACGGCTTTAACAGGGAATTCTTTCCTTATTCAAAAATATTTTTCGAGAGGTAGGTAGCATCCGTAATCCTTTCATCTGGTAGCTTTGCGCAAATCCCGATATGATTGGGCGTCTTCAGGGCTAGGCTTTGGAACGCGAGGTGGAGCTGCTAGCATAGATTTGGCATGAAAGGGACCCATTAGCACTGATGGGCATGGAACGGGTGTGGGCCGCTTTGTAAAGCGCTTGGCAAGGCATGGCGCTGGCAAGGGAAGCGCGGCAAGGAAAATTGCGGATTGTTGGCAGGGAGCTGGCGTAGGAAAGCATAGTGAAAGCGCAGAATGCTTGGCAGAGTGCTGGTGCAGATGAAAGCGCAGAATGCTTGGAGGAGTGCTGGCGCAGAAGAAAACGCGGACTGCTGGGCAGAGTCCTGGCGCAAAAGAAAGCGCAGATTGCTTAGCAGAGTGCTGGTGCATAAGAAACCGCAGACTGCTGGGCAGAGTGCTGGCGCAGAAGAAAGCGCAGACTGCTTAGGCACGACGCTGGCTCTTCTTCGCGGGCTCGCCTCTCCTCCTTACTTAGCCGAAATAGGAAATCCTCTCCTTATTCAAATTCCGAGAGTATTATGCTTCCTGCGTTCCTCACCAAACCCTAATCATCTTGTATGGACAGATGTGAAACTTTCCTCGTATCTTATAGTATTCTACCTATGTATGCGAGATGCAGGTGTGTTTCCAGATCCTCTTGGCTTCGGTGAATATGGAGGAAGAGCGGGAAGATGACAAAGTATCCTGGTGCATTGAGAGGCTCCAATGTAATAAAACTTCTTTACGACCAGATGTTAGGGCGGAATGGTCCGCCTCTCGGTTCAAACGGCAGCAAGCTGAGTTTGTAAAACTTGTAGGTGAAGGCCATCGTAACATCCCTGTTTAAGGCGGTGTCATAGTCCTTGATTCCGATACGGATAAATCGGAGAATCCTTTTTAAGAGGTTGCTGAGGAGATTTTTGAGAAAGATGACGCTGCGGTTGACGATAAACTGAAACAGCTTACGGAGCGCTCAACGAAACTGTTGCTGGTGACGCTGGGGAAGTCATGGTGTCCTATGCTGAGTCGGCTGTTGAAGTGGATGTAGAGAAGGAGACGGATACTTCTGCCACTGAGGCGGTTTCGAGGTGGGATGTTGAGGCGTCGTCTACTGCTGATACTGCTTTCGGATGGATGATAGACGCATTTTCGTGTCTAATTTGTCCTCAATGTTTCGTATTGTTATTACTTGTTTTTGTCCTTATTATGGTATTTTGTGTGTTTTTAGGTATTTTTTTGCAAATAAACATTTTGGAAAAATCAGCTTGAAAGTTGCCCAGGGCACCCTTGAAGGGAAATTGTTATTCGGACTCTCACTACTGGTTAAGGGGAACCTCAGTTGGACACCTGATATTCGCACCCCTAGTTTGGTTAGGGGGCAGTCATCTTCTTCATTTGAATTTAAAGTTTTGGCGGGAAAATATCTTTTCTCTCTGGCAGATTTGCCAATTGATTTTTGGGCGTGTTGGAGATCGATTCAGTGGCTGGAATCTTTTGGAAAGATTTGATTGATATTAACAGAGTTAACATGCGTGTTGGAATCAATCAAAATGGGCTGTACACGTTGTTTGATTCAAAACAGGAAATAATATTTTCATAAAACAGAGGAAGAGATACGGGGATTTTTTTGGTTGTATTCCGGGAAATATATATGTAGTAAAGGAAAGACATTGATTGTGGATTATACATTATTGATGGGGAGATATTTGAAGCACTTTCCAGCTTAAAAATGATTCTCGTGAACTGGCAGGAGAAGAAAATATTGAAAATATTTTCCAGAGTAAAGAGGATGATTCTCGAGTTATTGTGAATGATTTCTTCCTCCTGTTGTGTATAAATAGCATCTTGGGTTGGAAGAGAAGATGATGAAGATTTTGGGGTCGAGACAGAGCCGAGAGGAACGAGAAAGAAAAAGTTGCAGAGCTTGTCTCTGCTGCTGCCATTAAAGGAGAACACGAAGAACAAAGCACCAACAGAGGCAGTCGTTTAAGCTACAGTAACAACGACAGCCACCTGTGGGTCATATATACTACAACACTTTTCAATCATCGTTCTTTGTAACGGTGTTTGCAACAATTAAAAACGTTGCAAACACCCGATTTTCATTATTTTCTCCTTTTCATCATTTGTACACCTCCTTTGAGCAATGAAATCAACTTTTGAGTGTGTTTCCAATATGCGGAGCTAGAACCCGTCACTGGGACAATGGAGGAAGCAACTTTTCATGATTGTGGTAAATGAATTAATTCTTTATATGACTTTTTGAATAGATTTAATTGTTTAATGATTTCTATTAATTATTTGTTATTTTGTATGATGTCGCATGCTTAGTTTAAATTACTTTTGATGCGTCATGCTTACGACTTACAGATAATGTTTTAAGAAATCTAGTTTTGGCAAAGAATTAGAGTCACAACTTCTTTTGTTTGAGCTATATTGTCTAGAGTTAATGACTGAACCACAAGAATATGAAAAGTTGTGAAATCCTGCGTCCTAGTGTCTCTTCATCATGTGACAAATATTGTGTATATATTTTTGTTTTAAAAATCTTTTCAAGTCCGAGCAACGAACTTTTACTACCACTTTCAAGACTACAACAAAATGGCTCCGCCGACGCGGACTTGTATATAGATTGATTTTTTTTTTAGGTTTATTATTTTTTTTAGAATTGTTTGTTCCTTTTTACGTTTCTTTTTGTCTTTATTTTGCAGGTTCAAAGTGAAAATTAAGGACTTGGAGAGGAAAAAGCTTAAAGCGAAAAGCGAAAAGAGAAGAAAAGTGGACAATTTTAGGATTTAATTTTTAATTTTTTTTAGAGTGTGTGAGGAAAACTGTAATTTTATTTTATTTTATTTTTTTTATGTACTTTGGACTTTAAACACTTGGACATTATTTTTTTACCCTACGGAAGGGTATTTTAAATTAAAAAAAAATTATATTAAAATTGTGTGCAGAGAAGGACGATGATTACAATATCACCTCGGCCCCTCGGGTTCGCACACGGCATAGGAGTCGTGGCCCAAGTCGACGACAACGGTTCATCCCCCGTCTGGTACGGGAGGTAAGTCCATCGAAACACTCGCGAATCCCCTGCAAGCGAGTTACTGTACTCCTTAAGGTGCTAATTGTTTGAGGACGAACCAGACTGTCTTTATTTTCCTAGTAAGGGGCAAGGCCTGGCCTAAACAAGATAAGGGTTTGGATTTCATCACCGCTCCTTTCTTGCCCGCTTTAGGAGAACAAAACCTAACGCGAACCCAAGCTTTAAAATCTGATTATAAAGAGACCTATAGGGTATCGAGCTTGTTAGGAAAATTTTTCGAAGAATATTGGTCACTTTTTAAGCAATTCCAAAGTTCATGATGATTTCTGTGAGTTGAATGCGTGACTGCGCCGCCTTATACCGGTGAGGCCTTGGGTATCAAAGCTCCTCTGAGATTCCCTCGCCTCTATTCAACTTACTTTAACTCGAATTGATCCATAGGGGTTGCTCAAACTGTAACGAATTCCCCTTCGAGAGATAGAAGCTAGTCTAGAAACAATCTAAGTGAGCCATCATGCTTGTTGTTTGCTAGAAATCTCTAGGTTTGCTTTGGTGGAGTCGATTCGGCCTTGTTTGTGATTGTATAAAATCCCTCTGTAGTTTATATTTCATCGGTGATGAATCCTTTTGAGGAGACGCCACCTGCGATGACGTTGCGAGAATATATGTCTAGAAATTCTCGTTATCAAGAGACGTCTTCGGAAATGACTCTTGGTGAATATATGCGTGGGCAACGATATATGGATACTCCAACTTTTATTGAGAAATCACCTCTAACGATCTATGAGAAGTATTATAAACATAGACCATGTAGTTGGGAACAAAGCTTGAGACTTCGTGAATATAAATTATATTGTGATGATGATGATGATGAAGAGGATAGCGTTGATGAAGAAATTGGAACTGTAAATGACAAATCCGATAATGGTTTCGAGGAACCAGTTTATCTTGAGAGTACTGTTTTGGAGTCGAACGATTTAGAAGCAGTAGTCTTAGATGAACTCATAGAGATTAGTGAAGATGAACCTGACTTAGAAGAATCAATTGCCCATTTTCAGGAATCTGATAACCCAGAAATTAGGGAGATTGTGACCAGTCTATCTAGAGACGCCGAAAACTCTAAGTTTGGGGGTGATTATCGTTCTCAGTGTGCTTTAACTCTTAAAAAGGTCCCTCACTTGGGACTTGACATCAATGCCTCGACCATTCTAAAAAATTATCTTCATACACGTTTTCCTGAATCTAATGGTGTCCATAAGGAAGTTCAGTCGTCAGAAACCCATCCTCTGGTTGATGTGGTTTACCCAGGCTATGATTCCAAAATCGATTTTGTTTTCCCACCAAAAACTTTTCTACCAATTGTGGGAACATATGAATTTAAAATGTGTCAATTTTTAAGTTTTGAGACTAAACCTAATTATTTTCGGAGATTAGGGTCGACACATCTGTTTAAGAAAGACCACCACTCTCTTTGTGGTCAGCTGTATAAGTCAAATATTATTGACTTTAAGGACCCCCAGTTATTCAGGTTATTATTATTTTCAATTGAGTTTCTCCAGACTTTTAAACCTGAACTGTTGGATCTTAGCTCTAAGGAAGACTATCACTCTCTGGCTTGTGGCAGTCTCCTTTTGTCAGCTCTTTTTGGTTTTAAAGACCCACAGTTATTCCGATTACTGTTATACGGTTCGAGTTGACTAAACTTTTTCTTAATCTGGCTGAAGACTTTAAACTTAGCACTTCTTGGGAGGTAACCCAATCTCATGCAACACGATAATATCCTTCCTTAACTCTTTTACTTCAAATAGTAACCGTTTCTCCTTGTTCATGTTTTTAATTTTATCTTTAGAACATTGAGGACAATGTTAGATTTAAGTTTGGGGGTATTGGGAGAAACTTTTTAGTTGCGTAATAAATAAACTCCAGAGCCTAGAAATTTATGCATATTGAAGATGGCACTAACCAATCTAAGTGGATGGAAGCATTTTGGTTTTAGGAGTTGATGGACCAATCTGACTAGATGGAAACATCTAAAGAGTCTATTCATAATAGCACAGAGCTCAGGTGTTAGAAATAACATGATAGTTTCGCCATATCTCGTTGAGTCCTTTTCATTTCTGTTTCTATTTTATTTTATTTTTAAACTATGTTTCTCTAGGTGTTTAGGTGGGGCTCACGATTCAAGTTGTTACCACTGCTAGGGTAAAATAGAGTGACTGAGTATTAAAAAAAAAAATAATTGAAAAAAAAAACAATTGAAAAAAAAAAAGTTTTAGGCCAGACCATTTGACCAAACGGAATAAAATTCAATAAAGTCGACCACTGGAACCCTTGTATATGCCAGTTGTGTTGACCTAGAGTTAGGATTATCGAACACTGGTTCCCTTGTATATGCCAGTGATTTGATATTAGTCAGACTATCTCAGTCATTTAGGATAGGTTTATTTTGGCAGTGGCCTTCAGACAGGTATGAGAAACATCGTTCACCTAGTTAACATCAAAACCATCTATATTTTTTCTATATCCATCTCTTTTTCTATCCATATGATTAGTCTGACTCCGAATATGATGTCCATCGTGAAACTATCTTAGTAGAGCTCTGTAACTTATATGAATTTTAGTATACTTGGGTGCAAACTCGTATACAGCAATTGAAATTTCACATCAGGGTACTTCCTCCTATAGTCAATGATTGTATGCCAACCAAGGAGATTCTTTAGTGCCTTCCAAGGTTCTGCGTAGATAGCTAGAGTCTGGAGTATTGGTTTTGTGGGTACACCTCTGGTAAACCCTCCCGAGTTTATAACTCGGTCTTTTTATTTATTTTTGCTCGAGGACTAGCAAATAATAAGGGGGTATTTGATAGACGCATTTTCGTGTCTAATTTGTCCTCAATGTTTCGTATTATTAGTACTTGTTTTTGTCCTTATTATGGTATTTTGTGTGTTTTTAGGTATTTTTTTGCAAATAAACATTTTTGGAAAAATCAGCTTGAAAAGTTGCCCAGGGCACCCTTGAAGGGAAATTGTTATTCGGACTCTCACTACTGGTTAAGGGGCACCTCAGTTGGACACCTGCTATTCGCACCCCCAGTTTGGTTAGGAGGCAGTCATCTTCTTCATTTGAATTTAAAGTTTTGGCGGGAAAATATCTTTTCTCTCTGGCAGATTTGCCAATTGATTTTTGGGTGTGTTGGAGATCGATTCAATGGCTGAAATCTTTTGGAAAGATTTGATTGATATTAACAGAGTTAACATGCGTGTTGGAATCAATCAAATGGGCTGTACACGCTGTTTGATTCAAAACAGGAAATAATATTTTCATAAAACAGAGGAAGAGATACGGGGATTTTTTTGGTTGTATTCCGGGAAATATATATGCAGTAAAGGCAAGACATTGATTGCGGATTATACATTATTGATGGGGAGATATTTTGAAGCACTTTCCAGCGTAAAAATGATTCTCGTGAACTGGCAGGAGAAGAAAATATTGAAAATATTTTCCAGAGTAAAGAGGATGATTCTCGAGTTATTGTGAATGATTTCTTCCTCCTGTTGTGATAAATAACATCTTGGGTTGGAAGAGAAGAGGATGAAGATTTTGGGGTCGAGACAGAGCCGAGAGGAACGAGAAAGAAAAAGTTGCAGAGCTTGTGTCTGCTGCTGCCATTAAAAGAGAACACGAAGAACAAAGCACCAACAGAGGCAGTCGTTTAAGCTACAGTAACAACGACAGCCTCCTGTGGGTCATACATACTACAACACTTTTCAATTATCGTTCTTTGTAACGGTGTTTGCAACAATTAAAAACGTTGCAAACACCCGATTTTCATTATTTTCTCCTTTTCATCATTTGTACACCTCCTTTGAGCAATGAAATCAACTTTTGAGCGTGTTTCCAATATGCGGAGCTAGAACCCATCACTGGGACAACGGAGGAAGCAACTTTTCATGATTGTGGTAAATGAATTAATTGTCTATATGACTTTTTGCATAGATTTAATTGTTTAATAATTTCTATTAATTATTTGTTATTTTGTCTGATGTCGCATGCTTAGTTTAAATTACTTTTGATGCGTCATGCTTACGACTTACATATAATGTTTTAAGAAATCTAGTTTTGGCAAAGAATTAGAGTCACAACTTCTTTTGTTTGAGCTATATTGTCTAGAGTTAATGACTAAAATTAGTTGATAAATCACCCATTATAGTATTTCCTGAGATGAAACAAGATATGATTCGATTAGATGTTGCCTTAGCTTAGGACCAAGAAGTGGATTCAATGCCTTAGTAACTTCACACAGTTCTGCATCTTTTTCATTCACTGCTCTAGTTCAATGCCTTAGGCTCACTGCCTTTGTTTAACTTCCATTGTCACTATCACTGCCACTGTCACAATCATTGATTCATTAGTTCACTGCCACTGCTTAGCTTAGAGAACTAGCTTAGCTTAGGAAAGCTTCAACTCACACCCAAGTCCCTGTGAAAATGACCCGTATTTGCCCTGTATACAATCGACACCGTGCACTTGCGGTTAACAAGTAGGCTTCTTCATTGTCTTATTTTCTTACACTCTTATAGAGAGCCACTAAGTTTTTGGCACCGTTGCCGGGGACTGGTGCTGTGTAGTTGAAAAAAAAAATTGCTCTTGCCTTTCTGTTTTCCACCTGTAGTGTAACTTAGTATAGCTTTAATGTTGCTGTTTTAGTGTAGCTGTAATTTTGTATCTTTAGCTGTAACTTAGTCTAACTGTAACTTAGAGCATCTGCATCTATATATTAGTGTAATAATAAGCATCTTAGTTTAAGCATTTTTTCATTTCTTGCATCATCCTGCATTCTTTGCTTTCTTCCCTGTTCACTGCCTCTGTTGAGCTGCTGTGCTTGTGCTGCTGTGGTGCTCCTGCTTGTGCCAGGCCAAGACTGCTGCTGAGCTGCTGTGGCTGCTGTTGCAGCCTGTTGCTGCTGAACTACCCCTGTTGCTGCCTGTTGCTGTTGTTGAACTGTACTGCTGCTGCTGCTGAGTCCCTGCTGCTCTGCTGCGCTTGCTGCTGCTGTGCAATTGTTGCTTTGAACCAGGCTCTTTCACTGAATTGTAGCTGCTGGCTAGCCCTTGCTTGCTAGCTAGCTAGCTAGCTGAATCTGCCCCTGGTGCTGCCTTAAAGCCCCTGCTGCTAGTGCAAAGCCCTGAACTGGTGAAGCTGCTGAGCCTTGATTGCTGGTGAAGCTGCTACCTGCTGTTGCAAAGCCCTTGCTTGCTTGCTTTGTCATATTTGGGCTTCACCATTTTGAACCTGAACTGGTGCTCCTGCTGCTACTGAAGCTGCTGCAGCTGGTGTAAGATAAAGCCCAACTGGGCTTGTGAAGTAAACTGATTTGAACCAAGCCCAACTGGGCTGAAGCTGCAGAAGGTGAGGAAATTGAACCAAGCCCAACTGGGCCTTGAGTGTTGAAGCCAAAGCTTAGGATGATCCAAAGCCCAACTGGGCTTTTGCAACCAAACTGAACAGCTGGGCTGTGCTTCACATGTAAGCCTAAACCCATTAAGAGAACCCAAACTGTGGGCTTCCATTTTTCTTGTGGGCTTGTAATATTAAACCCAACATTTGGGCTTATATTTTTTCTGTTGGGTTTGTAATTAATTTCTTGTGGGCTTGTTTGTTTAATTTCTTGTGGGCTTGTGGTTTTAGATTGATTTGGGCCTGTTGTTTTAATTAAAGAAAACTGAACTTTTGAAAGCCCAGTTGGGCCTCATATTTTAGTTAGTAGCTAGCCAAAGCCCAACTAAATTTCTGGGACTGTGGGCTTAACATCCATTTGAAAACTAAACATTTACACTGTGGGCTTGACCCAAAAACAGAAAACGTTTTCAAAGCCCAGTTGGGCCTCGACCTTTGGCTATTTAAGAGCCCGAATTTCAAATTGTTACCTGGGCTTGTTTCTGAACTGTGGTCCTGAACCAAAGTTCGAGTGGGCCAAAATTTCAAAATTCCAAAAACCAACAGTGAGCTTTACTCACCAGCAGTGGGCCTGTTTTTCAAAAACGTAGCTGGGCTTCGCAAAACCGAACAGTGGGCTTGGTCTCCTTATCCCATTAAAAACCAAATGTTTTTCTCCCATAAAAACCAAAGTTTTCCAAATGTTTCCCTAAAAACCAAATTTTTTCTTTTTTCCATCAAAACCAAATGTCTCCCGACAAAACCAAATTTTTCCCAAAAAGTCCAATCCCATTAAAAACCAAATTTTCTTGTATAAAATCTAGTAGATAGTTTCTTAGTTAAATCTTTTGTTTCTTTTGTATATATAGTGCTAATCCAATATGATCTCGGCTAAAAAAATGTTGGATTTTTGCCTTGAATAATGGAGTTCTAATCTTGCTTTCGTCGAAATCGGGTATTCTCTTTCCTTTTTCTCTACTCAGCATAATCCTCTCCATATGTTGTATTATAATTCTTTACATCTTTTGAAACATTAAGGACAATGTTTAGTTTAGGTTTGGGGGTATAGAGTAGATACCACGATCACATGCCATAATTGAAAACAAGAACTCCTTCTTTTTGAATTCTTTTTGAAAAAAATTAAAAAATTGAAAAAAAAAAAATTAATTAAAAAATTAAAAAAACATAAAAATGGAGCTCATTTACCTTGAAATGTTGACTCTTGTGCAAATATGTATTTTTATTAGGATTCTTAGTCTAGATATTTAGGCAACCTGATTCTAGCACAATTTACATAGTGATAAGAAACTTGCACACGCACAATCTACCAATACATGTATAGCCTCGATCTTCAAGGTGTTTGATAGGAAGTTTGATTGCCAATCACTTTAGAATACTGAATGAGACTTGACTAGCTTGTTCTTTGGTTGGCTGGGATAGAAGTTGGAGGATACGTTAAGAAAAGCAACCATAGAATTTAACCGGATGCATTCGATAAGGGCCACCTCTTGCTAAGAGTCATGTAATTATGTTTTTCTTTTTGTTCATGTATCAAAAGTGTCACTATGTTGTAAAGATCAAAGTTATTTCTTACAAAAAAAAAAATATCAAAAAATCAAAAAAATAAAAAATAAAAAAATCAAGTATTTATTCCATGTTTTGTCATGTTAAAGACAATAGTTCTCTCTTGTTCCAAAAATAAAAGAGAGTAATCAATGTAAATAAGAGTCATGTAAAGAGTCATCTTTTTGTTGTAAATAGTCTTGTAATAAGCAAGGAGGGTGCAGCTATCGATGTATAACGCGGGTAAACTGAAATATCACCAACTCATTGGGTGAACATTCACAATTCTCGTAAATCCGGACAGCTAGCTTGGCTTAGAATTCGGTTCTTAGCCTAAAAACTATCTCTTGGTGATTAGTAGTCATAACATCCGATCTTTCTTTACACATGTGTAGATATACTTTACACTCTTATCACATGTCTTTATTTGTTATCAGTGCTAGGATTGTGCGTTTAATTTCAATTTCAATTATACTGTCAGTACTTGTTCTTCACTGTTAAACTCTGTTCTGATGTTATGTTCATGTTCTTGGTGGCTCTCTAAAAGAGTCACAGAAATGATACCTGCAAGTGCACAAGGTCTGTTGTAGTGAGTGTGCAAGGCAGGGTCGAACCACAGAGACTTGGGTGTGAATTGAAGTGATGAAACAAGTGACAGTTAACAAGAAAAATCAGTGGTAGTGAATAAGAAACAGTGAAACAAAGACGAACAAACCAAGGCTGTTAGCCAAGGGCAGTGACAGAACTGAAAAACAGTAGCATGTAAAGCAAGTAAACAGGAACATGGTAGGGATTTTGAATCCACATCTTGATCATAAACTAAGGCAGATCCTAATCAAATCATGTTCTTATTTCATCTCAGGGAAGATTATGGATGATTTAACTAATCTTACTAACTTACCCCTAGCATCAACTGTCTTCTCACAGTACAGCTGATCACAGGCTTGTTTGCTCAACCAGTTATCTAGCAATCCGCATTAGTGGAAGGTTAATCCCCTAAGTTCTCTAGTTCACCCCTAGCATTGAGTGTCTTCTTACAAAACACTCAATCACAGGTGCATTTTATCACTAAGTTTACTAACTTCCCTACTTCAATTAAGCACAGTCCTTCAAATGGACTGAATCCTTGGCTACTCTCACTCTTACACCCCTAGAATCAATTGTCTTCTTACAGCACAGCTGATCACAGGTGCATTCACTCAACTATCCAATTATCAATCCTACTTAGTTTCAGCACTACAAGAACAGTGACATGAACAAGGACTATCCTAGCTTACAATTCAAGAGTATCATCTAACCCCTAGCAAATGGAGTTAGAACATAATGAAATTAAATGACAATGGAATTGAAATTGTTTAAAACATTGAACTGAACTTGAACTGAAATTGAAACAACATTAACAGTTGAGGTCCTGGCTATTCCAGGCCTCTTGGTGGTGCTCTGGCTAATCCAGGCATGCAATATACAACACCCCAAGACTCTAAGTTATAGTCAATTACAATTCCCCCAAAATATTCCCAAATCAGAAAAACTAGGGTTTGGTGAAAATCAAAATTAAATCAAAATAATCCTACCTAATGTCACTGAATCTACTCAATAACACTTACCCATGCCTCTATTTCTAGTTGTAATCATCAATTCCTAAGAATCCCCAATTTGTAAAATTAGGGTTTCCTGTTGAGAAATAGGAATCGAAATTACTCACCTAACAACTCTGATTTCTTCCCAATAGTCTCGACCCATGCTTCCTTATCGTCTTCTGTTCTTTCCCATGCTTCAATTACATCCATATCATCAACTTATTTCACCAACTCCACAGCTAGGGATTAGAGGTGTGAAAATGGGTGAAATTAGTCGTTGAGAGGGATATAGGACATGATATAGGGGATGGGTTTAGTTGGTAGGAGCCATGATGGCTTTGGTGGTGGATGTGGTGGTGGCAGACGGAGCAGGTGGTGGTGATGGCGACAGCGTCGCTGTGCAGAGAAGGGAGGAGAAGAAGATGGGTTCGATATTTTTGGAGTAGGGGGTGTTTGGTTGGGTTAATAGATTTGGGTTCTTGGGTGTTGTGCAGACTCATCAAGTCTTGATGTTTGGATGGTGAAAGACGTAGGATGAAAAGATGAAAGAATGCTCCAACGGCTCGATGGAAATGGATATGAAGCGACCTTTGGATCTGGGATACATCAAAACTGACGGTCTGAGATGGAGTTAAGTGCTGTAGTGTTAGACAGGAACTTCAGAGTTTGATGCACTGACGATGCTGCGACCGTAGGATGCTGAGATGATCCAATCTGACGGCTAGAAAGGGAAACGGGTATGGATATATGAAATGGATTTGGGTGAGGGTTTTGGGCCTTGGGTATGCCAAGCCCATATCTTCTTTAAGAACAATTCTTCCTCCTCAAGCCCACTTCTAGCCTTTTGGTCTTGTGCACAACATTCTTCGCGGCTTCCTTGTGTAATTCCTCCCGGCTTTTCACCGCTTTTCTGCTCTTTTCCGCTCCGCTATTCATCCAAACTTTATTTATTACCTAAAAATGCAAAATTAATTAATAAAAATATTTATTCTTGAAAACAATGAAAATACATAATATGGGTTAAAATGGAGAATTAGAGCACAAAAGATGAGTTAATTGCCAAGAAAAATATATATAAATATGCACTTTTTAGCACTCATCAATGACTGAACCACAAGGATATGAAAAGTTGTGAAATCCTGCGTCCTAGTGTCTCTTCATCCTGTGACAAATATTGTGTATATATTTTTGTTTTAAAAATCTTTTCAAGTCCGAGCAACGAACTTTTACTACCACTTACAAGACTACAACAATGGAACCTTTGTTGCCCGAGAGATTGTTGGGGAAAGTGCTTGAAGAATATATGACAGAGGCGTCGGCAACTCGTGTATTTTTTTTCGATGACCAGTTTCCCTTTTTGCTGTTTCTCTTTGTTCCATAGACATCTTGATGCTTTCGCAGACTTACTGTTATTTTCTTCATATTCATGGCGAAGTTAGGGTTTCTCCAATTAGCATCCCGCTTGTGGTTTCACATCTTTGAATAAAACTTCTTATTTGAAATACCTCAATCTTCCATTAGATTAGGTTGTTCGACCTTCCAATCCATTCAGAGCTCTTGAATAATTGAATAAGGCATTTCCTGTATATTTTCGGATTTTATGGTCGTGATCTGATGGCTGATCGTGTCTTTTGAGCTTCGACAGTGAAGGGATCTTGTGTATGTTCCCAGTCCCCAAGTGTAGTTTGCGTGTTTCCATCTTGTGTGGTCAGTGGGTTGACCATGAGAAGGATATCACCATCGTGTATTCGTACTTGTGATTTTGTTACTTCTTCCACGCGTAACTAAAATATGGAGGATTACGGGTTATCTTTACAGTGATTGTTTCTATGGTGAAACTCTGGCTGGTATCGACAAACGTGCGGCGACAGTTCTTGGCAGCAGATGTGATCAGAAGATACTGACCATGGAAGTAAATGGATTGTCAGGATGCGTAAGTGAGCAAACTTGGAAGGAAGGAGTGGCGATTATAGCACGACCCTCGGCAAGGAAGAGCGGCGGCCACGACAAGATCCTTAGAAAGAAAGAGCAGCGGCTACGACACGATCCTTGACAGGAAGGAGGCGTTGAAGTGGCTTCGGTTCTCGGAGAGAACGTTGAAACTTCTGGAGTAAAAACGTTGAAGTTTCATCTTCGGATCCTAAAGCAGCTTATGGAGAGAAAGCTGATGCGGGGCGGCTGTTGGAGCGGATATTAAAGCGGAGCGGCTGCTGAAGCGAGCATTGAAGAGGATCCGCTGGAGAGGCTGCGTCAATCAGTGTGCTGTAAGTCTAGACGCCCTTCAAACGGACAGTGGTTAGGAGTCCCCAGTTTCATCTATCCATCGTGCTCTTCCAAGAGAGGTTGGGATTTGGGAACGATTTCTCTGGTTGGAAAAGGTTGTTTCCCTGATGCGGTGCGGTTGAGGGCTGCAAATATGTCTTGATGTTGTGCCTTGGGGAAACATATAATTTCACATAAATGTTTCATCATGGACCGCATAGTTTTGTGGGCGAAGTCCCCATAAATCATGCATCTCTTGACAGGAAGAGAGTCTTCGTGAACCCAGGGGGTTTACTGATTTTCCTTGCTTTGATTTTGGAGAAGTCGTTCCTGATCTTTACGTGTGATGGAATTGGATTGTTGATTCCCTACGTGGTGTTCAAGTGCAACGCTAGAAGGATGCAAGCTGCTAGCGCTGGGAAGATGCAAGCTGTTGTAAAGATCCAAGCTGCTGTAAAGATGCAAGTTATTGTAAAGATCCAAGCTGCTGTAAATATGCAAGATGGAAGTGCAAATGTGACACTGGAAGGACGCAAATTGTTAGTACTGGAAAAGATGCAAACTTCCGGCGCTGGGAAGATGTAAGTTGTCGGCATCAGAAGGACGCAAGCTGTCAACGCTGGAAGACGCAGGTTGCCGGTGCTGGAAGGACGCAAGCTGTCAGTGCGCTGGAAAATATGCAAGCTGCTGGACCTGGAAGGATGCAAGTTGTTAGCGCTGGATCTTGTTGGAACGAGCGTTGGCTTGGCATGGACGCTGGCTTGGCGTGGGTGCTGGTTCCGACGTTGGCGCTGTCTTGGCGTGGCGCGGTAGCAATAAAGTGGGCCAGCATATTCCAGGTATGTACTCCAGTGTTGTCTTATGTTGGTGCAAACCCTATCCATATGTATGCCTCCCATAAATCTTTAGAAATATTGTTCTTCTCTTCGAATATTACCGTAGAAGCGTCAGCTATCTCATGAATAGTGACTGGTAATCGTTATGATGTAAAGTAGGTACACATGGGCATGCAACTGATTCCAAGAAGACTGGGCGTTAGGGTTTCTCTGAGATCCAAGGTTGCAGGCCAAGGTGACCAAAGGTCCTTCTGCGGACGTGGTCAAACAACAAGATGCGGAGGTTGTCCAAAGAGTTGGAGCTGAGACATGCGGTCCTCCAAATGACGAAGGACTTCTTCTTCGAGAAGAGCAAACCATTGTTGAATGGATTCCTTTGGATGCACTTCTGTCTTCTGAAATTCTTCTTTATTTTTAAAGGCAAATGAAACACCTGGCTTATGGTTTTGATTTTCTGGATTTCTGGGTTGATATACAAGTGCTGCATATGAGAGTTTTGGGTTATTATTCAGGATGAACGTTTTAGGATGATGTCGTTTTTTGGTTATGATTGTAAGCGGTACGAACATCCCAGGGAAGATATGGAATCGTGAACGTTGCGTGTTGGTAGATGACATGAGATGAAACATAACATGGATATTGGTTTTATCATTCCCGTGAAAACTTGAAATTGTAAACCATATATTCTGTCTAGGAAAGACTTACTCGGTTTCCCGGATCTCCTGATGAAAAAAGGGATCCTCCGTGTGTAAGATCATGTTTTGTGGGAAGCACCGCCGAGATTGTGGAAAGTCCCCAATCGTTTTGAGTCATTTGATGACTGGATCGTTTGCTTTCGGTTTTTTTGAAGTCCCCAGCCATCTCTTGCGGTTTGCGACTGGTAACCAGGTTGTTTGGTATTCGAGTTGTGGATCTCTGAACAGATCGCTCGCTTCTGCCGTCCTGATGTCTGGATCGAAGTATGAGATCGAGGATTGAAAACTGACATTGTAACTGAAAGATCAATCTCCCACTGTGGTTGCCAATTGTTTATGGGTGAAAATCATTTCTGCTGATTTTGGTAATTTCGTAGGCAAACGAGATATAAATCTAAGCCCTAAACAAATGTACTGCACGGGAGTACTTTAGATTCGAGAGATCAATCTATACAAATTTGTCCTAAACCAAGAAATGGCAGTTCCGGATTTGCTTCGGTCACAAAGAGGCGGAGAAGGGCTGGTTTAGGGAGGGAAGCGAAGAGAGTGTTGAGACCAGAACAGTTCTGGAAGAGTAGTACTTGACTTGTATCAGAAGGTCAAAGCTTTGAGAAAGCTAGAAAAGTTGCCTTTCTGAGTGTTGTATTTCTCCCTGAACAAAAACTTGTGTTTCGGTGGAAATAGGTAAGACCTATTTATACAAGTCAAAGTGAAACGTACTCTGGCCTCGTAAAAAAAATAAACGGATGAGTTAAATGGGAAGAGGTGGTAACACCTGTTATTGATGGAATTTGATGGAATTGATGTTCCATAATGGAAGAGCGTTTCACCATTACTCCCTGCATTTACTAACCGTTTTATTCTATGACACTATCTTGAAACGGGCATTTGTGTATGCCGCACGCTGTAGACCGCCAAACCAAAACCCTAATGAGCATCCCCCAGTTTGTGACATACGTTTTTGATGTCTCGAGTGTTTTCGTGGAAAACGTGTAGCATGTCGCTGGTGTTTGATAAGTTGAGCTTGAGAGACTTGCCGGCTGTCCTTTGATGTAGGCTTGGCACGCCAAAGTGCGAGGGTTCAGGGACTTAGGTTGCACGTCGGGTGCAAGTGACAATGTCAATAGTGCAAGTGTTTCAAAACATGTGCCAATGGCATATGTGGTATGCCTTGGTCTTAGGTTGCATGTCGGGTGCAAGTGGCAATGCCAAGAGTGCAAGTGTTGCATGACATGTGCCAATGGCATGTGTGGTATGCCTTGGTCTTAGGTTGCACGTCGGGTGCAAGTGGCGATGTTTAAAGTGAAAGTATTGCACGTCATATGTCAATGGCATGTGTGGTATGCCTTGGCCCTGGGTTTGCACGGCTTGGCACGCTAGGTTGCAAGGGTTGCATGGCATGTGCCAATGACGCGTGTGGCGGTTTTGGCCTTGGTTTGCACGACTTGGCATGCTAGGTTGCAAGCGTTGCTTGGCATGTGCCAATGGCGCGTGTGGAGGCTTTGGCCTTGGTTGCTTGGCTTGGCATGCTAGGTTGCAAGCGAAGAGAGTGTTGGAACCAGAACAGTTCTGGAAGAGTAGTACTTGACTTGTATCAGAAGGTGAACGCTTTGAGAAAGCTAGAAAAGTTGCCTTTCTGAGTGTTGTATTTCTCCCTGAACAAAAACTTGTGTTTCGGTGGAAATAGGTAAGACCTATTTATACAAGTCAAAGTGAAACGTACTCTGGCCTCGTAAAAAAATAAACGGATGAGTTAAATGGGAAGAGGTGGTAACGCCTGGTATTGATGGAATTTGATGGAATTGATGTTCCATAATGGAAGAGCGTTTCACCATTAATCCCTGCATTTACTAACCGTTTTATTCTTATGACACTATCTTGAAACAGGAATTTGTGTATGCCACACGCTGTAGACCGCCAAACCAAAACCCTAGTGAGCATCCCCCAGTTTGTGACATACGTTTTTGATGTCTCGAGTGTTTTCGTGGAAAACGTGTAGCATGTCGCTGGTGTTTGATAAGTTGAGCTTGAGAGACTTGCCGGCTGGCCTTTGATGTAGGCGCGGCATGCCAAAGTGCGAGGGTTGCACGGCATGTACCAATGGCATGTGTGGCGTTCCTTGGCCTTAGGTTGCACGTCGGGTGCAAGTGGCAATGTCAATAGTGCAAGTGTTGCACGACATGTGCCAATGGCATGTGTGGTATGCCTTGGTATTAGGTTGCATGTCTGGTGCAAGTGGCAATGCCAAGAGTGCAAGTGTTGCACGACATGTGCCAATGGCATGTGTGGTATGCCTTGGCCTTAGTTTGCACGTCGGGTGCAAGTGGCAATGCTAATAGTGCAAGTGTTGCACGACATGTGCCAATGGCATGTGTGGTATGCCTTGGCCTTAGGTTGCACGTCGGGTGCAAGTGGCGATGTTTAAAGTGAAAGTGTTACACGACATCTGTCAATGGCATGTGTGGTATGCCTTAGCCCTGGGTTTGCACGACTTGGCATGCTAGGTTGCAAGGGTTGCATGGCATGTGCCAATGACGCGTGTGGCGGTTTTGGCCTTGGTTTGCACGGCTTGGCATGCTAGGTTGCAAGCGTTGTTTGGCATGTGCCAATGGCGCGTGTGGAGGCTTTGGCCTTGGTTTGCATGGATTGGCATGCTAGGTTGCAAGCGTTGCTTGGCATGTGTCAATGGCGCGTGTGGCGACTTTGGCCCTAGGTTTGCACGACTTGGCATGCTAGGTTGCAAGCATTGCTTGACATGTGCGAATGGCGCGTGTGGCGGCTTTGGCCTTGGTTTGCACGGATTGGTATGCTAGGTTGCAAGCGTTGCTTGGCATGTGCCAATGACGCGTGTGGAGGCCTTGGCCTTAGGTTGCACGTCGGGTGAAAGTGGCAATGCCAATAGTGTAAGTGTTGCACGGCATGTGCCAATGGCATGTGTGGTATGCCTTGGCCTTAGGTTGCACTTCGGGTGCAAGTGGCGATGTTTAAAGTGCAAGTGTTGCACGACATGTGCCAATGGCATGTGGGGTATGCCTTGGCCCTGGGTTTGCACGACTTGGCATGCTAGGTTGCAAGGGTTGCATGGCATGTGCCAATGGCGCGTGTGGCGGCTTTGGCCTTGGTTTGCACGGCTTGGCATGCTAGGTTGCAAGCGTTGCTTGGCAGGTGCCAATGACGCGTGTGGCGGCTTTGGCCTTGGTTTGCACGGTTTGGCATGCTAGGTTGCAAGCGTTGCTTGGCATGTTCCCATGGAGCGTGTGGCGGCTTTGTCCCTTGGTTTGCACGGCTTGGCATGCTAGGTTGCAAGTGTTGCTTGGAATGTGCCAATGGCGCGTGTGGCGGCTTTGGCCTTAGGTATGCACGGCTTGGCATGCCCTAAGTTGCAAGGGTTGATTGGCATGTGCCAATGGCGCGTGTGGCAATGATTGCGCGTTTGATATTTTGGCATGGTTGCCATATATAGCGCAATGATTGCGCGTCTAGGATTTGTCATGGTTGCCGTGAAGCGCAATGATTACGCGGCTCGGTTTTGGCATGATTGCCATGAAACGCAATGATTGCGCGTTTTGGAATTTTGGACATGGTTGCCATGCTTTGCGCAATGATTGCATAGTGCGTGCAATTACTATGTATTGCGTGATGATTGCACGGTACGTACATTTGGCATGTTTGCCATGCTTTTGCACAATGGTTGTGCGGTATGCGTAGACTTAGGGTTTTGTATGTCGAAACCCTAATTTAGTATTTGAAAAAGGGTTTTGTATAAATTACCTGGTAATTTTTACATGAGTGCGTTAAATGCTCTAATAAATGTGTTTAGCATCACCGGTGACGTCATGCTATAGTAAGGTTTTACGATTTTACCCCTTGTCTAAAAACCACCATCAACACTTGGATAAAAAAAAGAAACCAATTGGGGGAGAATCAAGAGAAATGGAAGCTAACATAAGGTATTATGCCATACATAAGGGCCTCCAAAATTCTCCTGATAAATCATGCACCAAGATATTTGTTTACATGGATAACAGGACCTTTTTCCAGCGTATAAATTTATAATAAATTGTTCAATTAATATGGCAATCCAACTAAAAAATTCAACAAATTGTGATCTTCGTAACTATACCTTTAAGACTGATGATGACCTGATCGTTGATGTTAATCTTTAGTTCTTAGCTAGGAAGATGCTGCGGGAAAGAAAGTGCATCTGAACTTTGCAAGTTCATTGCACAATACATGGGAAACTATCTTCATGTAATAGTCCTTTCTGTTTTTTGTTTATTTTGCTACCGCTTGTAGCTTCTTGTATATTTCTCCTCATCTAATAATATCTTCACTTTCGATAAAAAAAAAAAGAGAGTAATATTGGATTGATTTCTGACATAGCCAGTGATGAATATTCTAAGCGGAGTGAATACCTTGTATGGTTAATCGAGATATATCATGGAAAACACAGATATACAAGAATATAGAATGGGTAATCATTAAAACCATCATAAAACCTGGTATTAGTTTGAAGTGGTAGACCCCAAAATCAAAATACAACCAATTAATTCATTAAAAAAAGAAAGAAGTAAACAAACCCCAATTCAGTTTCACGATTATGTTGACGATTCAGTTCACGAGAATCCGATCGAAAGCTCGTGATGATTACAATGAAATTCAAACAAAAGAGACAAAATATTTTCCAGAGAGTAAGATAAGAACGCTGAAACGTTTATGTTTCTCTTTGGATTCTCTATGTACCTACAGAGAGCGTCGAAAATGGAGGAGAAGAATGAGCGCGCGGGGAAGATGAGGGGATGCGGTGGAAAAAAAAGAGGAATGAATATTTAGGGTTAAAAGCTTTACACCATTGTCACGGGTCACCCGCACAGAATCCATGGGCAACAGAAACGGGCAAATGAGAGCCAATAATTCCTATTGGTCTAAATTTTCTATGATGGGGCCAGAAACTCTAAAAATCGAGCTTGATTCAGCTTTTAACCACAACAAAGGAAAATCACCTGAAATCATATTATAACTAGTGTTGAGCCCGTGCGTTGCACGGGTTTAAGTCTGTCATACCGAATTTGTTACTATGATATAAATGCATAAGTTAAGTAATTCAATGTTTTTATATTCGGGGATTTTGCTTAAATTTTGTAATTTTTTCCCAGTTCTGAAATTGTACTAATCATCTTCAGTTACCAATTGACAAATATTTTCAAGATATGATTAGATTTTCGTAATAAAAAAAAAAAAAGAAAATTATTACTTTTTTTTACAGATTCAACTTGGTTCGGAGAGATTATCAGTGGAATCTAATTAATGTTTCTATCGAGTTCTAATCCAAGGAAAAAATGCAACAGTAACAAATTAAAAGTTGCTATCATAAAAATTATAAAATAGTTAAATCGTCATCACTCTCATCACCTTCATTTTTACCATTACTATGGTCGATAAATATTTTATATATAAGCGCCCGTCCGTTGCACGGGTTCAAATTGGTTGTCCCAAAGGTAATTAATCCATGTAAGCGTATAGTTTTTTATGTAAAAAATAGGTTATGTATATTGAAAGTGATTCGGCGCTCATTTACCTACTCATTCTATTTTCCTACGTCAATCCCACGATTCTTATTGGTCGGGGGCCAAGAGCATGATTCGACGCTCATTTACCCACCCGTTCTATTGTGCTACGTCAATTCTTGATTCTTATTGGTCGGGGGCCAAGAGCATGATTCGGCGCTCATTTACCTATCTATTCTATTTTGCTACGTCAATCCTTGATTCTTATTGGTCGTGGCCCATGAAGAGCATGATTCGACGCTCATTTACCCACCCATTCTACTGTGCTACGTCAATCCTTGATTCTTATTGGTCGGGGGACAAGAACATGATTCGGCGCTCATTTACCTATCCATTCTATTTTGCTACTTCAATCCTTGATTCTTATTGGTCGTGGCCCAGGAAGAGCATGATTCGGCGCTCATTTACCTATCCATTATAATTTGCTACGTCAATCCTTGATTCTTATTGGTCGTGGCCTAGGAGCTCTAGAATTCGAGCTTTTGGTCTAACTTTCAATGTGAGGCCAGCAATTTCCACTCAAATTATATATAAAGTGATTCGGCGCTCATTTACCTACTCATTCTATTTTTCTACGTCAATCCCACGATTCTTATTGGTCGGGGGCCAAGAGCATGATTCGACGCTCATTTACCCACCCGTTCTATTGTGCTACGTCAATCCTTGATTCTTATTGGTCGGGGGCCAAGAGCATGATTCGGCGCTCATTTACCTATCTATTCTATTTTGCTACGTCAATCCTTGATTCTTATTGGTCGTGGCCCATGAAGAGCATGATTCGACGCTCATTTACCCACCCATTCTACTGTGCTACGTCAATCCTTGATTCTTATTGGTCGGGGGCCAAGAACATGATTCGGCGCTCATTTACCTATCCATTCTATTTTGCTACTTCAATCCTTGATTCTTATTGGTCGTGGCCCAGGAAGAGCATGATTCGGCGCTCATTTACCTATCCATTATAATTTGCTACGTCAATCCTTGATTCTTATTGGTCGTGGCCCAGGAGCTCTAGAATTCGAGCTTTGGGTCTAACTTTCAATGTGAGGCCAGCAATTTCCACTCAAATTATATATAAAATTATTATTACTAGTTTGTCATCCGTGCGATGCACGAGTTTATTTCGTGCATATATGGAATTAATAGTTAATATTTGAGTTGGTGTGAGAAAACAATATATCGGACCTGTTTAGGTTACTCCCATATAAGAAATTTTTTTCCATGAACTAAAAATAAGTCGATTCAAATTTCAAAGGATAATGCGGAACATATATATTTAACAGACTTAACTAAAACGCCATGCATTGAAGTTTAATTGATTTTTACTTTACCTATAAATCAAACTCACGATTACTCTATATATATTCAACCCTTCAAACACCAGTACTTCGTCACTCACTGCTCTCATTATTTCCGGCATTTTTACAGTTTACCAACTTTCTTTCTGACAACTTCTGCCAGGTTATTGAAGAGAATGATTGTCTACCAATTTTCAATAAATTGTTAGTTCATGGTGATAGCTATCAAATTCATATTCATATCATCTCTTCTTCATTTAAGAATGTCCTATATTTATCCATAATATTTTGAACCATCTATTTGGTTTTTTTTTATGCTCGATCAAAATTCAAGGGCGGTTGTCTGAGTGTGATTTGACAATTAATACTTGTTGTCTCGCATGTATTCACCATACTGATTTTGCAATTGATATCAATTTCAGTCCACCCGATTTAAAAGAGGGAGAGAGGAGATATAAAACAAATTCGATGTCGTCCCTACCAAAACATGCAATCGTATGAACGGAAAATATATGTACATCCCCACAAATGTGTAACAAATAATAGAAATACGTATTTTAGAATAATCCTATATAATCACATAAAACCACTTAAAAATTGAATCTCAATAAACTTCAAATCGTATCCAATTAATATTTTCAAACTACTAAAGTGTCACTGATTCCACATCGTGTAGTATTTTTGATTTCACATCCACCATTCATTGGTGATCAATGTACGATTCATGGTCCCGACACTGAGACTGCTAAAAAAGCATACTAACAACAAATAGACACCAACCGAAAAGGGAAAAAAAGATGCACCACACTGCGACCGCAACAGGTGCCATTGGTACAAACAAATGGGGAAAAAATTGAGTCACAAAATAACTAAAAAAAGCCGATCATGAGCTCTTATTTGCATCAAGAAATTATAATAAATTCCTCCTTCATAGTTCCAAGAGCCATTACATAAAAAAATCTTTGAGCTATCACCAAAATAGCTTAAAATTACATATCAATCATAGCATAACAATGTGGACTATATTTAGCAAATATCAAAAAGAAATTAATGAATAGTCAGGAATTGATATCTTTGTAGAGACGGGTAAAAGAGCCATGAAGAACAAACAAAAAACAATCTTAGAATCAAAATCTTGTTTAAGGAATTTCTTTTAAGAAAAAATTAAAAAAATCAGCATCTCCATGTCATGAAGAAGAGCTAATAGAAAACAAAGAGGCAAATTATCCACTTCAAAAAACATGAAAATTGGGGAGTTATGTTCTGATGTAGTTCATTATTCAGCCTTGCGCCACATTCTACTGATTCTTAAGTTGTTTGTTGAAAATTCTTGATGAAGAAAACAATTATTTTACAACATGATCCCATCACAAAGAAAACAAAATATGCAAAAGAGAGATTTAAGTGGAACAAAAGCTATAAAACGGGACTGAATACCCATAAGCGTTAATGATATTCGGCGAAGCCAAATTCATGGACCATAACTGGTAACCCATTCTTAAGTTCCTCCATAGAGGATGGTCTTTAAATTATTTATTTAATTTAATTTCTTGGTCACCATCTTACACTTAACAAATAAAGAAGATGATAAAATGCATAAAATGAAAAAGGTGAGAGTCAAAAAGCACAAAATAACCAATTTTGATCGCACTTCTAACACCAGAGGCTATAAATCAGTAATATAGTGTATCGTAAGTTATAGTTAGACAAATATGTTTATTTTAATCACCTTGGTAGCTAAGCTACTGCGGTCTGTAAACGAAAAAAAAGACAGTTGGGTGTCATTTTATTGTAAAATCAATAAATCAAAAGGAGGAAATCATTGTATCAGTAGAAGTCAGACAAAAGAAAAAAAAATTACCTTTATCGTATGAGTTACATTTTATAAAATTTACCCATTTTAGGGAACAATTATTGAGGGTGTATAATCTCAACCCGAAACTACCCACTAATCCTTAAACTAAATCGTTATGATGATAAGAGTTTCTCCAATAGCTTGTGTGTGGAGATAAATTTCAAAATCCACCTAGGATGCACATCCATTTTCTCTAAAATCTTTCTCCAACCCGGATGTCATAAATCAATGTATCCATAGTTTAGATAGAAAATGTCAAGGGGAATGTCTAGTTTCCCACATTCCCCTTGACATTGTCTATCATCCTAGTCAGCTTTTTTAATTAAAAATATATTTTATTTACTAAAATTAATTCTAATACAATAAATAATAATTTTTAGATCCAATAAAATCTTAAAACTACTAAACATAAAATTTACATTGAATAAGAAAATGATCAAAAACAACACCATTGGAAATGAATAACTTTTTTCACCTAAACTTAAAGAAAATTTGGAATAAAGATGTCTTGTTTGTGTTGCCACATAGGAAATACATACAACAACCAATGGAGAAGCTTTAAGATAAAAGAGATATATAAAGTGGCAAGAGAGAAAATACGTTGAAAAATTAAAAAAGTTACCAAAAATACTTGGATTATGATTAATTTGATGGGGAACAATAAGAAAATAACGATACAAAAATAGTTTTACATGTATGCTTCTTCATTAGAAACGAAATTGGGACCTGCACTCCCGGCTGCAGTCCGAACAGAAAACCTATATATTAACAACAACAAAAACAGAATTGTATATAAAAACAAATTTTATATTTAAATGATGAAAGAAAACAAATAAGAAAACTAAAAATATGATTACCAGAGAAACATAATCACGCAAACGATGAAAATATGGAGCAATGCTCAATTCTATAGTCTTATACCCTTTATGTATATAACTGAGATTTAATTATTAAGAAAACTCCTAAAAGTATATACTGTTCGAGATACCATACCAATATCACCTAAAATTGACATAAGGTCTTAAAATGGAAGTCATGGACATCGATAATTAAAATAGCAATTCGTATTTAATAAGAACGGAAATATCTACATTTGTTTCTCTAATTAGGTTTAATAAGAACTGTAAGTATGCACATTTAAGAACCTTGGATTTGTTTCTCAAAATTATAGAATATATGCATATGTTTACATTACAAAATTCCTTAAAACTATAATTAAAGAAAAAATTATTCACGTAAGATAAACATGAAAAACAAATTCGCAAAAAACATTCACGTAAAAAGAAAAAAAGATTCCTTAAGAAAAAAATTCCTTTGACCAATTAAAAAACTCGAGATTCTTTATCAAAAAATATTTTCGTATAAAGTTTATAATTTTTATTTCTTTTAACAAAACTCGATTTTTAATAATTATCTTTAGTGTCTAAATAACTCATATCCTTATAGCGCAACCGTTGATCATAACTGTATATAAAAAAATAAAATAAAAACCAATAGGATATCAATTTCGGAATAACCGATACTAATATACAAACCTGTCTATTGAAGTTGTTAATCAAATTTAAAATATCTAATCTTACGAATACAAACAAATACAAAAATTACAATTCAAATGCCACAAAAAAAAATATATTAATAGACGATCAAAAAAAAAATATGACCACCTTATCAATACATGTCACTATCCCATCTGTTCATCTACATCAATGTAGCAAGAAGAGGTACAACAACATTTGCGGATCAAAAAGCACCGTTAACCGATATAATGTTAAAAAAACTGAAAAATAAAAAAGCAAAGTCCTAGCAAAAAAAAAAATCACAAAAACGGTGACACCTTACCTTTGCTCAAGTGCTTTATATAGAGAGCATCCATGCAAAGAATTTTCAGAAGAAATAAAATCTCGGTTTAGCAGAAAAAAGTACCTAGTTTATGAAACAATATCCCAAAAAATAAGAAATTTTTGTAATTTTAGATAGATAAATTATTATAAGAGCTAAGAACTAAGAACTGACGCCAGTTTGCAAATCCACAATCCACCAAAAAAAATAAAAAATTTACCTATTTTTTTTTATAAACTTGATCATTATATGCATGGTATAATTTTATTATAAGAGATTGGTGCACAAATAAATTACGTATAATACATTGCGGAATGGTCAGTCCGTTCCTCTTCGTTAAGGCATCATTCAGAATCTTGGAGTCATGAGTAGACCCTTCCCACCCATTCAAGACATATATAAATTCTAAATCAAAGTTGCATGCAGCTAAAATATTTTGAGATAATACTCCTTTACGATTACGGTAAGCACTCACATCCCCACCCTTTATCATTGCTGGAACATGTGTACCATCCATAGCTACGATGCAATCCTAAACAAGTTTGGATTTGCATGTTATTACAGTATATATATGCACGCACATAAAATGTAGTTCTTGTTGTTACCTTTAGATACGGATAAAATCGTGTACTTTTTTTTATCTTAGCTTGAGTTGTTCTTAACGGGCTAACCATCATATGCGGCGCTAAAGTATTCAAAGGCCCTCAGCATTCGATTAAAGTTTGAGCTGATCGTCCAACGAGATCGAGAAAACGTATCACGATCAACCAACCGCATACCGAGAATTATGACCAACAATAAGTAAAAATGTGCCAAGCATTTCTTCAACAGAGATGAAACATGTATCTTGTACTGGCGTTCTTTCTCTAATTAAATGGCAGAGTTTTCGAAATACAAATGGATACATTCGATATTCTCGCCGGAAGTCTTCAGGATCATCCAATAATGCTGTGTATATAGCTATTCCCAAACCTCGTAATTGGTCTACGAGGTATTGGTCTTTCAATTTGGCTTATGATTTCCATCAATTTCATTATCATCTTCAGCAAATTAAACGATGCTAAGAAGATAATAAAAATAATGGATAGTTCTTCATCTTCTTCCTCGCTTTCGCTTCCCATTTCAGAATCATCATCTTGACTTTCTTCATCATCACTAGTTTCTTTCTCTTGGCTTTCTCCATCAGTTTCTTCATCACTTTCTTCCTTACTCCAATCTTCCTCATCAAAAATTTCTTCTAAACTAAAGGTCTCCATGCCTGAACAAACAAACAAAAAACATATATAAATATGTATGTATATATATATATACTTGGGTGTATCAAGCAAACAAGACATGAATGTAAAGAACACCACACCATATAAATTAATAATTGATTAAATAGTAGTAGAAAAACTTAGCATTATAAATAAAATACTCAAAACAGAAATATCCAAAGCAGAAAGCAAAATGAAACCAAGAAACTATTGCCAACCGATTATTCTATCAATCCCCTAAATCCTAACGCTCGCGGAAGACTTAAAATCTTGTCCTACTTGGAAAATAAAATTGCATTCACTTGTTTAACTTAGAACGAATCCAGTCATTTCGATCATCTGCAGACAGGTGCATAAACATCTTTTTCTTGCTTTTGCTGTTCAACATCTCTACTGCTTGAAAACGTTCATCTGTAGTAAGATTTGGTATTTCCATGATGGCAGCATATACACTATCACTTTCACATTGCTTCTTCCTTTGCTGTCTAATTTTCTCCAACTTTTCCATACGCCTATCGACAGATTTTTCTTCCGTGATGGCACGAAGGGCCTCATATGAGATGCAATGGAGGTAACCCCAGCAGAAACATTTCCCATAAGTCCAGCTTTGCCATCAGTTGCTGGTGTAATAGTGTCAGATTCATTCCGTGCTCTTTTTTTTTTGGACCTGAGTTTTCATTTTGGTTTCCACTATTTGGTTTTGGCAAGATGGGACTGTAAACATCTCCATGCTCAGCAGATACAGGTTGGGTCGAAAGGGGATAATAAGGCTCTTCAAAGTTTCCAAGACCAGAATCCACATAATCTTGTATAATCTTGTCTTCATTTTCACAAGTTCTTGCAGTAGTAACATTTTGGCTCACATCCACAGTAATTCTTCCCGTTGCCGCCTTACCACCGAAAATGATGCATATGTCGTTGTAATCATCAAATGCAGTTGTTTTGATCCACTTATGAGGCCTGTGGTTCTACAACAACAAAAAAAAAAAAAAAGATGAAGATAATTAACATACATAACTAATATAATATTAGATTTAACATTATACTCAAAATGTAACATAAATCATTCCACATACCGTAACAACAAAGTAGTCATCCCATACTTCTTCTGGGGCTTCTAACAACCCATTATCTGGGTTTATCCCAAATCCAGAACCAATCTTAAAAGCTTCATTTACCACATCAAATCTATTTCTAAACCATTTCATAGCACCTTTGTAATTTTCGTGAGTCTTATTGCAGTTGCATTTCTGGTTTAGAACAGGTAAAATACTTTTCTCTATGGTTCTCTTGCTAAATGAACCATTCTTGTCCTTCCATCCACGTTTTGTTGCATCTACCAGCAGACTCAGAAGTTCTTCCCTCTCTTCGTTTGTCCAAGAAGAGTAAGCATTCTTTCCTTTGTTACCATTAGAATCACCTTGGTTAAACTTCAACATAGAAGTCACTAACAAGCTGGTTAGGACAAGATTAGGAAATTGATGTAATCCTAAGGGAATTAGAAGTCATCTAGTTCTAAGAAAAGGAAAGACATGTAATAAGGTAATAAGACTAGGAAAAGGAATTCATAGTTCTATATATATGATCACCAAAGTTGTGGTTGATCATATGAGCAAGATTAGAGCTTGTGTTTAGTTTTGAGAGATTTTCTAAACATCAATAAAGAGAGTTGTCTTTATATAAGCTAAGTTTCATCTTGCAGTTGCCATCAATTGATATCAGAGCTTGTTTCTGAGCCATGGAAAACGAAACCACCATTGTGGGTGCAAAACAGTTCACGCTACCATCAATACAAGTTCCAATCCTCAACGCCACAAACTACACAGTATGGGCCATGAGAATGAAGGTATTGATGAAAATCTACAAAGTTTGGAAAACAATTGATCCTGGTACATTGGACCCAGACAAAAACAATGTTGTCATTGGATTACTCTTTCAAGCAATACCAGAATGTCTTGTTCTACAAGTTGGTGAACAGGAAAATTCAAAGAAAATTTGGGATGCAATAAAGGCACGTAATCTCGGAGCTGATCGAGTTAAAGAAGCCCGTCTGCAAACCTTAATGTCTGAATTTGAAAGAATGAAGATGAAAGACACTGATACTATTGATAGCTTTGCAGGAAAGCTATCAGAGATAGCCTCACAAGCTGCGTCACTTGGACAATCCATTGATGAAGATAAACTGGTAAAGAAGTTTCTCAACAGTTTACCAAGATCCAAGTATATTCATATCATAGCCTCTCTCGAACAAGTCTTAGATTTAAAGAAGACTAGCTATGAAGATATAATTGGAAGATTGAAAGCATATGAAGAGAGAATCCTTGATGAAGAAAACAATGGAGAAACTCAAGGAAAACTCTTGTACACAAACTCTTACCAACAAAACTCTGCGACAAGAGGAAGAGGTCGTGGAAGAGGTGGTAGAGTAAATAGAGGCCGAGGAAGGGGAGGAAGGTTTAACTCACAAGATTAAGCAACAAGTCAGAATGATCAAAACCAAGGGAAAGAAAAGAAGGATATATCAAACATTATTTGTTACAGATGTGATAAACCAGGACACTTCTCCTCTGTATGCCCTGAAAGAATACAAAAGATGGAAGAAGCAAACAAGAATGAAACAAGGGAAGCAGATACAACTCTTTTCATGCACGAAGTTGTATTCTTAAACGAAGGGAAACTAATACCAAAGAACTACGAATCAAAGGATGGAGAAGAAGGAATCTGGTATTTAGATAATGGATCCAACAATCACATGACTGGTAAGAGACACTACTTTTTAGAACTCAATGAGAAAATAAAAGGACAAGTGAAGTTTGGTGATGGATCCTCTGTAGAAATTGAAGGGAAAGGATTAATTCTATTTCAGAGCAAGACCGGAGAACAGAAGCTTGTCACAAACATCTACTTCATCCCAAACTTACAAAGCAACATTCTAAGTTTAGGACAAGCTACAGAAGTTGGATGTGATGTTAGAATGCGACAAAATTATCTAACAGTTCATGACCCAAGTGGAAGACTTTTAGTTAGAGTCTCACGCTCACAGAATAGACTCTACAAGCTAAGTCTCATGATTGGAAGGCCATTGTGTCTGAATATGAGACTGGAAGATCAGACATGGAAGTGGCACGCAAGGTTAGGACACATAAGTTTCGGAACCTTAAAAACTATGTCTCAGAACAAGATGGTTCGAAGGCAACTCACAACACCATATACACCACAACAAAACGGAGTGGTGGAGAGGAGAAACATGACTCTAATGGAGATGACAAGAAGTTCTTTAAAGGCTATGCAGGTACCTAATTATCTATGGGGAGAAGCTGTACGACACTCCACATACCTAATAAACAGGATACCTACGAAAGCTCTGAAAGACATGACTCCATATGAAAGTTCCAAAAGCTCATCAACACACCCAAATTTACCAAAAACAGTAGAATCGATTTTTACCCCAAAACAAACTGGATCATTAAAGTTGAAGGTACGTGTCTTTTCAAATTGGAACGTTGTTGTGACTGTTGGAGGCGCCATTACGATTGTATAGGAAACGACCATGAATGATTTTGCTGCTTTTCACATGTACATAGCACAGAATATATACTCTCATGATACTCTCCTATATTTCAGGAATACCCAATACAACATCCTTTGCCCTTCAATAAAATTACACCGTCCATTGAGGAAATGGTCGAAGAGATGTGTAACTTAAGGTTACCAAGTCATTATGCATTCACTTTAACATTCCAAAATGGTGCACTTTCACAATTTCTTGATTAGTGACTCTTCAAAGTTTCCTGTCTATAACAGTGGCGACTGTTGGAGGGGAGCAATAACGTGACATGGAAACTCAATGCTGACAATCACTGTGATAGCCAATCAGGTAGCGATGATAAGGATTGTTAGTGCTGATATGGCTTCACCAAAAGCAAGAGTAATTATGGTATCGAAATGTGACGACTTGAGGGTCCCTTATTATAAAGAAATATACTAACCTCCTTATGGTTGGTATGTAAGTGAGCAACCACAAGTATTGGAGGATAGTTACACTTCTAATCTTTTATCCTTCTAAAGGTGAGGAAAAACTTGATCAGTTAATTCTTCATTTAAAGGCCAGTTTATCCATGCTGAAACCATTTAATTAACAACCAAGCATGGAGAATAATATGTCAACTGAATCTTACCCCGGTATATCCAACCCAACTCCTGATCCTTTTTTATTATTCGCATATTCAAAAGGATGAGACTTGGGAAGAAAATCATGTGGTGCATGAATGTGTATGTTTTGAAGAATGACTTGATCAACTGATCTAAGTGATGATGCAACATCAACAATATTTGAACCAATATACAAAAGTGTTAATAACTCACTCCAACAACTTCAATGAAGTGTCAAAAACTTAATAAGAGACCTTGATAAACTTAAAGAAAAAAGGAATAAAGAAAAAGTTTGGTATCAAAGCCAAAACTATTATGGCATTCCCATGGATAATTATTAACACTTGATCAACCTCTCGAAAGTCCTTGTAGCAGTGATAAAGTTATTTCATTTCCGTATCATAACAAAAATCATGCTCCTTTTCAGAAGGAGGAGACAGGGAATGATATATTTATATTGATTAAGGAATGATTTTGCGAACCGTGGCTATAAAGTTCATGAACCGATTCGAGTGAATCAGATCGTTTTTGCTTCGATTGTGTCTTGTGAAGTTAATAAGATCTAAGCAATTGAACAACTCTATAACTAGTTCATTTGAGTCATTCGAACTAGTTATGGTAAAGTAGAATATGGTTGATATGAAAGTGATCATATGGCTAACCATTTGGTTAACTATTGTTGAACCAGCTAATGTACAAGTTTGGGTATGGTTACACGATCCTAGAAACGTGCATTTTATTTGTGTGTAACAAGTTATGTTTACGATCTAACGGTTAATAAATATTATCTTGAATCTAATAAGGTTTTCATTTGACGGTGAATATTGAATGCTTTGTTACTAAGCTAACATTAATTGAAAATCCTGATTTGAAAGACTATATAAGGGAGAACTCTTGCAACTGGGAAACCTAATTCCCACACCTTACGTGTGATACTAGTTGTATATAGAGTCGATTCTCCTGTAACCTCTGATTTTCTTTTCTCAAACCGGGTTAACGACTTAAAAATTTCATTGGGATTGTGAATCTAGACCGATACTACTTTCTTGTAGTTGTGTGATCTGATCTTGTTGTTTCTATCATACGAGTACAATTGTAATATTGGTTTGAGATTTCTATCTCCGATAGGCAAGATAAAAAGTAATCACAAACATCTTCGTCTCATCGTTTGTGATTCCACAACATCTTGTTTCGCTACCATACGATTAAGATTGTTGTGAGGTGATTGATAACTCTAGGCTGTTCTTTGGGAATATAAGATAGGATTATCAATTGGTTCCTGTTCACCTTGATTTATCAAAACACGGAACAAAACTCTTGGGTATTTCTGTGGGAGAAAGAATTATTCAATCCAGTAGACTATTCTGTGTGACAGAGATTTGTTTATTAAAGTCATTGACTTTGGGTCGTAGCAACTCTTAGTTGTGGGTGAGATCAGCTAAGGGAATCAAGTTCGTAGCATCCTGCTGGTATCAGAGACGTATGAGCATAACTGTACCTTGGATCAGTGTGAGATTAGTTGGGATTCAACTACAGTCCAGACCGAAGTTAGTTTGTAGTAGACTAGTGTCTGTAGAGGTTTAATACAGTGTGTGCTCAATCTGGACTAGGTCCCGGGGTTTTTCGGCATTTGCGGTTTCCTCGTTAACAAAATTCTGGTCTCTGTGTGATTTCTATTTCGTATTATATTGTTTATCTTTACATTGAAATATCATAGGTTGTGCGTTAGAATCAATCAATTAGAATATCCGAACTTTTGGTTGTTGATTCAAATTGATTGATACTTGGATATTGGTCTTTCGTACCATCCAAGTTATCTCTCTTTGATAAAGACTCGCAGGTTTCTAGTTGCTTGAGTAAAGATCAAATCGAGAGATTGAGATATAAACTCTTTGATATACTTTTCCCTAGATTGAATCTGACTGTCTAGTTGATTCTTTAGAAAGTATATTGGAGTTTGTCCATACAGATTGCTAAGCGAAATATTGGGTGTGGTTGTTGTACCCCCGCTTTTTCAATTGGCATCAGAGTAGGCAAACACTCTAAACCTAATAAGTTTGTGTTTGTATGTCCCTTGAAAATTGTCCCATGGAAAATTTCTTTGAAAAACTTGCACTTGGCATCTGTAACGCGCGCCAGAAATCCTTAAAGATTGCTCAAAGAGTATTATGGTCAAAACCTCTAGTTTCTCATGATAGTCTCTATTCATCTAAACATGAAGATTTAGATGATAATTATCAATCTAAAGGAAAAAATAAAAAGAAAGAACGATTGAGGAAACGTTCGTCACACTCAAAGATATGGAACCTCATTAGATTAATTCTTTATCTCTTTGAGGAATACTCTCATAATGGATCAATTGATAAAGATCTATTCAGAGGTTTCAAAGGCGTTTTTAAATTCTTAGAAAAACTTAATTATGTTAAGCCTAAGAATTACTACGAAAAAGGCTCTATACATGTTAAACCATCAAATAATATTGTACAACCTAGAAATCGGAAAGATCTTCCTTCTAGACACTTCAATCGAAGGATAGGAAGCTCTGATTGCCCTGACTATCATCGTTACTTTGATTATGTCACGGAAACTGTTCACACATATCAACCAGAAATGTTGCATGAGAATTCCTCTGCACATTATGCCTCTTGGTAACAAGTCTAGCGCTACCTTATTTGTATATATCTTGAAATGGGGCAAGAAAATTGGTTTGACTTGTGTAAAATTTTGTTATTCTTTTAGAGTATCACATATAGCTTTCTTCTACATCCATCGTCTCTCACAAAGTGTGTTGTTACGGTATGTATAACCTTTGATATGCAAGGGTCTAAGAAAACCCCACTTTTCGTTTGTGGGTCGCGGTACGCAAACGGGTCCAAGCCCATTATTGGTCTTATAAAGAAGAAGTTCGCACACTCTCTTCTTCATCACCCGTCCGCGTACGTGAACCTTTAGGGTTTTGTGTGTTTCCTCCATTGAAGCCTCCTTGGAGAAATTGAAAGAAAGGGTGTTCAAGAGTCACTCCAAGTAATTAAATTTCTCTTGTTCCATTAAATTTCTTAGATCTCATGATGAATTCTAAGGGCTCAAAAAGGAGTTCCAAAAGCTCAAATACCTCTAGCCTAGATTTTCCTTGTGACAAAAACTCTCTTAGGATTAGGTTTGTGGATGATTCTTATGATAGAATTTATGATCTTTCTAGTGGACATGGAGTGGATTTAATTTGCTTCAAAAAATTCAATCTTGGAAACATTTTTGATGGTTTTGGTCAAGGTTTTGATTCTCTCACAAGAATTTTCTATGCCGACATTCATGATGTTGATCTTAATAAGATGGAATTCAAATCCATAGTAAATAGAGAAAGATTTCTTGTTAATAGAGAATTTATATCAAAGATCACCAATATTCTGTTGGGAAACGTGTGTCTTCCTAGACCAATTGAAGAACGTCCATCATATGATGAAATCTCTCTTGGGCTTTGCGGAAAGAAGGTTGCTTGGAATCAAGGAAAATTTCCTACTAATGATCTTAGTATTCCGTTGATGGCATTTGGAAAAATTGGTATCCCCAATCTTTGTCCCTCCACAATTGAGAACTTTTGGTGGAGTCATGAGTTTGCGGAATTAGTCTATTTCCTTGATTCGGGTGTTCAAAGTCTTGATATTTGTGGATTTATCATTTATCAAATGACTTCAATGACATCACCCACCAAGATGTTAGGTTACCCTTGCTTGATTGGACAAATTTGTCGTGATCGTGATCTTGATTCGATTGGAAACTCTCTGGGGGTTCCCAAACTGGTTCGTCCATGTACCTTCAGACGCATAAGGGAGAATGTATGCAAAAGGCAAAGAGATGATTCACTTAATGATTGTGACCCTACCACCTTGAGTCTTCTTCAAAAAATCCATAAGGGTGTGTGTAAGGTTGATTCAAGGGTGAAGTGTGTCTAAGAGCAATTGTCTTTAGTTGCAACGAAGTTTTCCGAGCTCAAGGAAGAATTGGACACAATTCAAGCATCTTGGAGTATCTCCGATGAAGAAGAAGATAAGTAATTTTTGTTCTTATTGCCTAGTAAATCTTCCATTTTTTTTTTCTTTAGAAGAATAACTAGAGGTTGGAATAGCCATTATTGTGATCACACATAGCTATGTCCAACATTTTTATCTTCATGTTTTTAGGTTTATTTGTTTGAATTATAAAAAAATATTTGGAAGATGATTTTTACAGTATTAATGTTTATGGTTTCATATATTGCAATATTGTTATGGGATATGTGTGTTTACGTCCGTGAACTTGATTGTCCCATACCTTGTCAAAAGTAAAGTCTTTCGTATGTCGATATGCATGTATTGATAAAAGAATGAATTGACTTTGGACAAATACAAAAGTTAAGCCTATTATGTCAATATTTGATGGAAGATAGGTTAAAATATTTTGTTTGCAAGGATTATGTATATTGTATGTCATTATACAAATAGTGATGGAAAATAGAATGCGTCCTTGATTATTCCACGGTATTAGGTCAATCTCCGATCCACATTTTTGTCTATATACTGTGATGTTCCATAAAGTGTCTTGTGTTGAGCTCTATCAACTGAGTTATTGTTTTAGCTTAGTTGTTGTTCCATAAGATACTTTATGTTGAGCATTACAAACTAAATTAATCATCTTGTTTGGTTATTTAGTTATGACTCCGTAAGTTTTCTTATGTTTGAGCATTTTTGACAGGGTTGATTATTTTCTCATGATTAACTTAGTCATTGCTCCAATCATTGCTCCATAGATTCTCTTATGTTGAGTATGACCAATTAAATTGATTACTTTTTGTGGTTAATTTGGTTGTGTATTCTGCTTAGATTATTTATGAGTTCTCTTGTGATTAATCTAATGGAGTAATTTCGAGTCTCCATAAGTTTTCTTATGTCGAGAATGATCAATTAAATTGATTACTTTTGTGATTAGTTTGATTTTGTATTCCGATTAAATAAACCATGGGTTCTCTTGTGGTTAATTTAATTGAGTTTCTTGGATTCAAATTCATACTTGTATGTGATTTGTTATGCCCAAAGAAATCCTTCTTTTCTTTTGAAATTAAGGTCGCTCTTGTTGTTCTTTCGGGAATGACATCTTATGGGGGAGAGTTCTTAATTGAACTTGTGCTTAATTGACAAATCTTTGTGGGGAGTGCGGATGTGGAATATTATAGGGGTTATCTTGTATCTTTAAACTCCTTGATGAATGCATTTAGATTCGGCTTTATGATTGCATCTAAAGAACAAGTTGATATATGCTTTCTTTTGGTCATAAAATATCTCTTTTGGAAATTTCATTAGGATCACGTTCTTGTACCTTTGCCAATTTTATTGACAAAAAGGGGGGGAATTAATATGTAGTTCACACTATAAATACATATGATTTTCGGATCATTATGTAAGGGGGAGTGGTTTCCATGTGAGATGGAGTATTGACTAAGGGGGAGTGATACATATCACCATAGTATTGTTGTCAAAGTTGTGATACAATTGAACTTTAATAATATGTAATGATATTATGTCACTGTATAACAATGATCGATAACTCTTTTTCTCATTGTTATAGCTACGTATTTTCAACAACGATGATGCTAAACTTACAACCTTTGGGATCATTGGAGTACTTGGAAGTGACGAAGATTTCGAGTAATGTTGAATATTAGGCATGTGGAATAGGAGCTTCAAAAATTTATTTATCTTTTTTTGTATTCCATATGTATTAATAATTTTGCCATTAAAATTGACAAAGGGGGAGATTGTTAGAACATTGCTCGGTCGAACTCGCATGCGTTGCTATCTCAAGAATGTTTGTCAGTGTTAGTGATCAAAACTATAAGTATTGATTTCTAGTCTACTATAGCTAAGGTCTCAGACTAGGATAGAAAGTGTAATTGAGCTCAAGAACTCCATGGCGATCATCATACAAGACGAAGAAATACTCAAGTAACTGGTGAAACTTCATCGACTAAAAGGTATGTGGAGACTTTAACTTATCTATCACTCAAAAGTCTATTTATCTCCTATCTTGAGACAAAAGTCGTTTTGCTATAAAGACTTAGATTATACACATTTGATATTTCGAGCCGAGTTTATCTCGCCTATCTATTTCTCGAAATATGTGTTCGTAAGCTTTTGCTTTAACCAAAGTTCATCTTTACCTAGTGACGAAAGTCATGTTATGTTTCAATCACTTTGAAAATTTCTCTGACGAAAAATGGTTTGTGAATAACAACTATATACGTTCTCTGAGAATGTTTCAATGATTGAAATGAGAGTTTAGATTATATAACCATTGATGGATATAAGCATTGTTACGGAAACACATATATGTATAAGTCTTATTCCTTGATCCAAAGTTTGAAAACATTGTTGATCAAGAGAACCAGAAGTTTTTACAATTTGCAAACTCAGTCCGCGAACTGGCGGAAGTTCTCGACCCGAGAATATTTGCTGGAGTTTGATAATTAACTCAACAAACTCAGTCCGCGAACTGACGATAATTCTCGACCCGAGAATATCTGCTGGAGTTTGAAAACTCTTTCCGGAACTTAAGTCCGTGAAACCAGTTCGCGACCTTGAGTAGGTTATATCTAAAAATGATTGTTCTTGAACTCATCTTTATATTGATTAAGGAATGCTTTTGAAAACCGTTGCTATAAAGTTCATAAACCGATTCGAGTGAATCAAATCGTTTTTGCTTCGATTGTGTCTTGTGAAGTTACATAAGATCTAAGCAATTAAAAAACTCTCTAACTAGCTCATTTGAGTCATTTGAACTAGTTATGGTGAAGAAGAATATGGTTGATATGAAAGTGATCATATGGCTAACCATATGGTTAACTATTGTTGAACCAACTAATGTACAAGTTTGGGTACGGTTACACGAGCCTAGAAATGTGCATTTCATTTGTGTATAATAAGCTATGTTTTCGATCTAACGGTTGATAAATATTAGCTTGAATCTAATCAGGTTTTCATCTAACGGTAAATATTGAATGCTTTGTTACTAAGCTAATATTGATTGAAAATCCTGATTTGAAAGACTATATAAGGGAGAACTCTTGCAACTTGGAAACCTAATCCCCACACCTTACCTGTGATACTAGTTGTAGATAGAGTCGATTCACCTTCAACCTCTGGTTTTCTTTTCTCAAACCGGGTTAACGACTTAAAGAATTCATTGGGATTGTGAATCCAGACCGATACTAATTTCTTGTAGTTGTGTGATCTGATCTTGTTGTTTCTATCATACGAGTATAATTGTAATAATTGGCTTGAGATTTCTATCTCGGATAGGCAAGATAAAAAGTAATCACAAACATATTCGTCTCATCGTTTGTGATTCCGCAACATCTTGTTTCGCTACCATACGATTAAGATTGTTGTGAGGTGATTGATAACTCTAGGTTATTTTTCGGGAATATAAGACCGGATTATCAGTTGGTTCCTGTTCACCTTGATTTATCAAAATACGGAATAAAACTCTTGGGTATTTCTATGGGAGACAGAATTATTCAATCCAATAGAATTTTCTGTGTGATATATATTTTTTTATTAAATTCTTCGACTTTGGGTCGTAGCAACTCTTAGTTGTGGGTGAGATCAGCTAAGGGAATCAAGTGTGTAGCATCCTGCTGGGATCAAAGACGTAGGAGCATAAATGTACCTTGGATCAGTGTGAGATTGGTTGGGGTTCAACTACAATCCAGACCGAAGTTAGTTTGTAGTAGTCTAGTGTCTGTAGCGGTTTAATACAGTGTGTGTTCAATCTGGACTAGGTCCCGGGGTTTTTCTGCATTTGCGGTTTCCTCGTTAATAAAATTATGGTGTCTGTGTGATTTCTATTCCGCATTATATTGTTTATCTTTATAATTGAATTATCACATGTTGTGCGTTAGAAATAATCAATTAGAATATCCGACCTTTTGGTTGTTGATTTAAATTGATTGATACTTGGATATTGGTCTTTGGTACCATCCAAGTTATCTCTCTTTGATAACGACTCGCAGGTTTCACTAGTATTCTATTACGCTAAAATTTGTGTGAAGCTGTTATTGAAATTGCGGATTTTTATTTAGGTGGATCCTTGGATATTCAGACTGTTAGTGTACGGGATGATAATAAAAATATTGGGATGACGATGTTAAACCAAGCGCTACATGGGAGGCATCCCATTTTGTAATTATATCCCTTTGTTTTTAATTTTAGTAGTCTATCATATTTTTCATTCTCATATTACAGAGTCCTTTAATTATAATGAAAGTTTTGACGAAAAACAATTTCCACAAAAAAATTATGAATGCGCAGCTAGAGCTGTCAATTTCTAACCCGGCCCGCGGGTTGGACCTAGCTTGGCTTGTTTTAACCCGGCTCGGCTTGGCTTGTTTTCTAAACAAGCCGGGTTAGGGTTTTCATATCTAGCCCTAGTAAAAACAAGTCGGGATAGGGGTCAACCCGCGGGTTACCCGCCAACCCGTCAATTTTATGTGAGTTACTAATTTAGGAACTTTAAGTTACTAATTTAAGAATTTTAGGGTTTTGTGTTAGAAATCAAAGTTCATATTTCCTTAAATGATTTAATACAATCCAAATTTCATTTGATTTAGGGTTACAGAGTAGTGATGCCTCTGCCCACTAAATTTTTTATACATTTAAGTGATTTTACGTTTCAACCACCCCATTTAACAAGCCAACCCGCAACCCGTTAGAGCCAACCCGTCTAGGGCTAGGGTTGGGGTTTTTGGCTTGTACATGAATAGTACTAGGGCTAGGGTTGGGGTTTTTGGCTTGTACATGAATAGTACTAGGTCTAGGGATGACCCTAACCCGTCCATGGCTTGTCAAGCTAGGGCCGGGTTGACCCTAGCTTGCCCCGTTGACAGCTTTATGCGCAGCATTTACCAAAACAATTCTGGAGACTTCGTTCAGACTCTGATTTGAGTGGTTGACCCCAAATTTTAAAGAGAATAGACTTACATTTCTTTTCAAAAACCCATTCAACTGTTTGGTCAAGGCCTGGTCCATTGGGATGACCAGGTCATGGTCAACAAAAGTGCACATATATGGTTCATTATATATGAATTACTCAGGCCGGCCCATTTATAATGAAACTATTAGCATATAGGCCCAAATATATTGTTAACCCTAAAGTTGGAAATTTTACATCCAAAAAACAATCATTACCATGCCCGATGATGATAAATCTTTTGCAGAAGATTCAACTAAATGTTGCTCCAAAGATAATAAAATTTCAAGGTAATCCAATGGCCAGATAATAAGATATTTATGATGTCGTATGACTGTTCCAATTAACTATCATATACTTTTGAGTACTTTTTATGGTTGGATCTTTATGAAATTTTTTCAGTAGATCAATAAGGACAAGATATAACATATACGAAAATACAACATAATACAATAGTTGGAACTCTTAAAAATTAGGTTTTACGGCGTTGTTACAAATAATGATTTTTCTGCACGTAGACAGTTTAATTAAAATCGGGTTTTGGAGAATGCATCATGTTCCGATCTTTTTAAAATTTTAAATGAGTGCTCAACACATGATTAAGTTTAATGCATATTAATATTTCATGAAAATATAACAATGAAATCTCTATGTTCGATAAGCATACATCCATGGAACTCCAGTATATACTATTAATATGAAATTCTTTTGTTAAAAGAGAATACCTAGTAACATAACCATAATATGAAAACAATAAAATCAGAACCACGCTAATCTTCAAGAAGTAATCCGTCAACAGTATCAAACGATAAAAAAGTTGCACAATTGATAGTTTCGTGTTGATAACGTGTCGAATTAGGATAGAACATGGAATAACATATGAAGGAGAATTATTATTCATTAGATATAAACGTTACATATCACATAGGTCTAAGCCTTTATATATATATATATATATATATATATATATATATATATATATATATATGTATATATATATATATATATATTAGGGTGTAAACCCTGGTTACATATAGATGGTTGAACACATGGGTCAAAGGTCATATAACATTTAAATATTTAATTGTTAATTTGTTCGAAGTTTTTTATTTTATTCAATATTGATTTTTATAAAAATATTCAATCATCACTCAGCAGTTTTCAGTTAATCGATCGATAAACACTGTACCGCCAATGGCTAGTTTATCCCCAACGACCTTTAATGGATCCCCTATATATACTCACCCATCCCAATTCCAAAATCACACCTTCTACAAAAAGAAATCTACTCTCAATATAATCTCCAGAAATATAGCTAATCCTAAATTTTATCTAGATGAAAATTTATCTCTTTACGGAAACTATGTAATAGATTAAAAGAATATGGGTTAAGAGCGCCAAAATGGTTTAGTCAGGTAAAGTTCATGAAACCCTCTGCAATAATACAGGTAACATGTACAACATGGATATTGCATCATTATTCTGTCGATTTTTTTACAATAGGAAAATAAGTTGAAGAATTTTTTTATAGCTTTAGTTCGGATTGTAAGTCGATATAAACTTAGGGATGAAACCTAACTTGATGAAATTTTGTACAATCTCGAGAGGAATGACAAAGATATAAAAAAAGGAATTTCGAATACGAATCTTATTTCCACATCCTCAGAGAGTTTCTCATTACTATTATGAGATTTTGCATTAAGCTCTATGCGATAGGCTATGAGCGACGAGTTCCAAATGTAATAGTGTAGTAGGGTAAAAACTGATTCTGCTGAAAATGGTAAATTGGGTGTGTCGATGAGAAACGAATTCAAACCTTAAACAAATGTACCGCACATGAGTACTTTAGATTCGAGAGATCAATTTGTAAGACTCTGGCCTAAACCAAGAAATGGTCGTTCCATATTTAATTCGATCACAAAGGAAGGAGAAGGGTTTGATCTTAGGGAGGAAAACAGAGAAGGTGTTGAGATGAGAGTGATAACCTCTGTACGGTGTAGTTGTTTATGATTTGTTTCAGAATGTAGAACCTGCTTACAGAGTGTAAGTTGTAGGTTCCAGATGGTTTCTGAGTACTTGTGCTGATAACCAAAAATTGTTTTTGGTTGAAATAGATTGAAAATATATTTATACAAGTCATAGTTGAACACACTGATCTCATAGGAAGTGGGGATAGTTGAGTGGTGGAGAAGTGGGAATCGTGTAAAAGTGGTGAGAACCATGTCCCTATCATGAAGGGAATCTGGTTGATTTTACACCCACTACTCCTCTACTGCCATCAACTTCCCTCCTTTTCCTGACATTTTCTCATAATGGGCGTGTTGCACGCCGCACGGTGTAAGCTGCCAGACCAATACCCTAATGATTATCTCTCAGTTTGTACATGTTTGATGTCTCGAGTATTTTCGTGGGAAACATGGAGCAAGTTACATGAAGAGTGGAACAGGTCCTTCATTATAGTTGCTGAGAGGGTCTTGCTGACAAGACCTGATAATTTCGACCAATCACGTACAAGCTAGGCGGTAGGTGGTCATGTGTGATAAGCCAAGTCGTGTAAATGATACTTGGTGTGAGTTAACACTCAAAAATAGCATACGGTGTTTTTAGGCTAAATAAATAATTCATTAAATCGATATTTAAGAAATATCTCTTGTAATCGATGCATGTAAAGCATCGCTTACAAGCAAGCAACTCAAATTAAATCGATACATACGAAGTGTCGTTGTTAGGGGTGCAACCACCCTTCTTTGGTCGAATGGTTGGAGGCCAAACAAATAGACTAAAGACGGAAATCATGGCGTCCCATTGGTCGCCTAAGATTGGATCTAAGCCGGTCAAATCACTAGCAAAGTTGTATGGTTGAGATGATTTGCGGCAGTTGTTGATTATCGTTAACTTATTTAAGACTCTTATGAGTAGCGTGGCCAACATACTTTGAGCAACTTCCATGAGCCGTTTGGGTAGGGTGAGGATAAGTCGATCAGTCCTTATGGAAGAAGAGGCGACCGGCGATCACGACGACACCTTATTGGTCGCCCAAAATCAGATCTAGGTCGGTCGATTCGGCTATCCAAGTTGGACTGCCGAGATCGTTTTGCGACAACCACGTACTGATGTTATTCGAATTCAAGGCTTTTAAATCCGTGTGACTAACCTACTTTTGGTGATCGGTTTGAGGTGTTGCTGGCTGGTTGGGAGCAACGTGATTGGCCGGGACTAAAGGAGAGTCGTCGGTGATCACGACGTCACCTCATTATTCTCCTACAATAAAATCTAAACCATCCAATTAGGTTGGCTAAGTTGGATGTCCACGATGGATTTAAGACTTCCATGGGCAGTCTTAAATCGTTAAACTCCCTTTTTCAACTGCGTAACTAGCCTAGTTTGGTCTAGGGATCATGGATGCTTCCTGCATGCTAGAAGAGATCTGATTGGCTAAAATAAATATGGGCCCGTTGGTAAGTACCATGGAACTTATTCGGTCGTGTTTGTAATACCTAGGGTTAGCTAACGGAGCTTACCAAGTCGTGTGGTCTGATAGACGCATTTATGTGTCTATTTTGATCTCAATTGTATATATTTTTAGTGCTCGATTTGGTACTTATTTGGTTATTTTATGTCTTTGTAGCTGTTTTTGGAGAAATAAGATTTTGCGGCGAAATTGGCTTGAAAAATGGCTTTTCCGCTCGTGGGAGGACATTTTCTATTCGGACTCTTATTATGGATAAGGGTTAACCTAATTACTAAGGGACATCCCATTTCCAAGCAGCTACTAATCGCACCCCTACTCTGGTTAGGGGCAACCCATCTTCTTCACGTTTAAAGTTCAAAATTGGCGGGAAAAATACCCTTTTACTGGCAGCTTAGGTGCGCGTGATTTGGAGGAGTTTGAGGTCGACTAAACCTATGATTTTCATAGGATAGAGTCCTTATGGGTCTAGGAATCTAATATGGGTGTTGAACTCGAGTAAACTGGGCTCAATTGGCGGATTTTTATCACAATAGCAAAAAAAGGAAAGTCACATGTTTGACTTGTTTTAGGAAATTTTAGAGAGATTAAAGTGCTATAAACCTTTCCAAATATTTATATCTAAGGAAGAGTTTGGAATCAAAAGGAAAGCTCAGAAATGCGTGGAAATTCTAAAACAAGAAATTGCCGCAACATTGCCGTGAAGAGAAAGGAAGAGATTTTGGAAGATTTTGGAGAGATTTAATCGGTCTTTTTGATATAAATAGATTGGTTAGGTCATATATAAGAGGTGGGAATAGTTTGGGGTATTTTATAGAACCACAGGAGACAAAAAATCCAAATTACAGACATTCTTTTCTGCTGATGTAGAGGAAGAACACGAAGAACATCAACCCACGGTGAACTGTCGCAGAAAACTGTCGTTGTTCTACAACACTTCACTTCTATCGTTCCTGTAGCAGTCTTATTTTTCTGTTTCCCTTGTAACAGTCGATCTGCAACGCATATAAATGTTGTGATTGAACTGTTTTACTCCCTTTGAGTCTCTTCACCTTTGAAAACACCTTTTGAGCAATGGAAAAATATTTTGAACCTGTTTTTGATATGAGGAGCTAAACCCCTTAGCCGAGGCGACAGAGGAAGTCATTGTTCCATGAGAAGTGGTATATTTCTATTTTAATTAATTCTTGCAATTTCTTTTATGATTATTTGCATGGAACTAATATTGGAAAATTGATTTTTATTGAATTATTGTGATCCGTTTTGATGGAGCATGCTTAGTTTAATACTTTTGATGTTTCATGCTTGATGTATACAATTGCTACTTCAAAAATCTACTAAAGGCAATAAATTAGAATCACTTTAAACGCAAAGAATTGCATGAATATTGATTAAAATAAATCACTTAATTGGTCAATGGTGGAATCCTGAGTCTTGGTGCTTTTTATAATCTTGATAACAACAACTTCTTAAGTTTTCTAATAAAATCGAATCTTCACAAGTCTGAGAATAGAAACTCTTTTTACCACTTTCTACAACAACTTAAAAATCACATCATGGTCATAATTAGTTTGCGACTAATCTGGAAGGACAAGATTTAATTTCTTAAGAAATTAAGAATGTTGACCAGCCAATTTCCACCTTTAATTAAAAGTGCAGTCTGCCACTTTGAAGGGATTTGATTGGCCGATGGGAAAGAGGGGCCGACAGACTGTATGGGGCATGGCCGGTTGGTGATGGGTGTCGCCAGCCAGGGAAAACCGACCGGCTAAGTGGCGTGGCCAAGGCCCTTTTGTTGCTTCCCATATCTGCCGCAGTTCCTTTATTTTTATTATTTTCCAACTTTTGATAGGATTCTGCTCCTACTAGTTCCATGATGGATCAATTTCCAAGTTTGCCTATGTTAAGTCTTGACCAATATGGATCGGGATATTGTGTAGGCTTCGTTTAGGGCCAAGACCTAATTTTTGTAAATTGATAAAATTAAGTCAAAAAAATTGAATTTCATGAGCCGACACAAAATTAATCAGTTTTGACTAGAGTTGTCAATTTATAACCCGGCTTGCGGGTTGACCCTAACCCGGCTTGTTTCAACCCGGATCGGCTTGGCTTGTTGTCTAGACGGTCCGGGTTAGGGTTGGCATATACAACCCTACTAGAAAACAAGCCGGGCTAAGGCCAATCCGCGGGTTACCCGTCAACCCGTCAAAATTAATAAATATATTCCTCAATCCCACCAACTCTTTAAAATCCATGATTTGCAAACATATATTAGAATTAGTTAATTTTAAATCAATAAATAAAGCTAATTTTGGCTCTACCCAAACAAATATAACAATTTTTAGATTTTAAATAATCAATCAATAAATTAAATTACAACTTAGATTCATCAATCACATATTTATTCAGGATGTCCTAAATTGTAAAAATACTAGCATAATTTAAACAGTGAGTTAGTCTTACTCACATTAATTTAAACTTATAAAATGATAAAAAAAAAAGTAAAATGCTTAGTTGATGTTAGGGTTCTCTACCTAAGAAAACTAAAGCGTCGTAACCGGTTATATCGTTGATTAAGTGGCAATAAAAATGTCCACTTTACAACTCAGTGGTGGGGCTTCTAGTTAAACACCAAACTGACCTAGGTTCGACCTTTACTAAATGAATAATCCTAAACAATCCTAAATTTTAAATTTAATTTTTAAATTGATAACATTAAGAAGCCAACCCGCCAACCCGTCAGGGTTGACCCGTCTAGAGTTAGGGTTGGGGTTTTGAGCTTGTTCGTGAATAGTACTAGGGTTAGGGTTGACCCTAACCCTAGTACGGGTTGGCAATCTAGGGACGGGTTGACCCTAGCTTGGCCCGTTTGACATCTCTAGTCAAAACTTTCATTATAATTAAAGGACTCTGTAATATGAGAATGAAAAATATGATAGACTACTAAAATTAAAAAAAAAGGGATATAATTACAAAATGGGTTGCCTCCCATGTAGCGCTTGGTTTAACATCGTCATCCCAATATTTTTGTTATCATCCCGTACACTAACAGTCTGAATATCCAAGGATCCACCTAAATAAAAATCCGCAATTTCAATAACAGCTTCACACAAATTTTAGCGTAATAGAATACTAGTGAAGATATTATTTGATGGAATTTTCCGCACACTTAGTCCTTTTTACACTCGAAAGTGTATAAAGAACATTGAATGTGGAAACTAGAATAGGTTCCTTCCGCCAAACCTGGACTATGATAGAATTAAACACATCAAGTGGTGGATACTAAGAAGCGAAATAATTCTTAAGAACTTTAGGGGCACATATACATAACCATAAATGAGGTAGTTTCTTAAAAATTGGATAAAAAATTCTTTGGGGAACTACTTCAATCAGGGAAGAAGGATCAAAAGATATAGAACCATGCACAAGGATTATTAGACAAACCTTTCACAATCTTTTGTATTACGAGATCCTTATCCTTCTAAAAGAATTATAAGGAACTATTTATCTCGTGTGCATTGCGGTCTAAAAAAAAGGGGTACAACAACCACACCCAATATTTCGCTTAGCAATCTGTATGGACAAACTCCAATATACTTTCTAAAGAATCAACTAGACAGTCAGATTCAATCTAGGGAAAAGTATATCAAAGAGTTTATATCTCAATCTCTCGATTTGATCTTTACTCAAGCAACTAGAAACCTGCGAGTCTTTATCAAAGAGAGATAACTTGGATGGTACGAAAGACCAATATCCAAGTATCAATCAATTTGAATCAACAACCAAAAGTTCGGATATTCTAATTGATTGATTCTAACGCACAACCTATGATATTTCAATGTAAAGATAAACAATATAATACGAAATAGAAATCACACAGAGACCAGAATTTTGTTAACGAGGAAACCGCAAATGCCGAAAAACCCCGGGACCTAGTCCAGATTGAGCACACACTGTACTAAACCGCTACAGACACTAGACTACTACAAACTAACTTCGGTCTGGATTGTAGTTGAACCCCAACCAATCTCACACTGATCCAAGGTACATTTATGCTCCTACGTCTTTGATCCCAGCAGGATGCTACACACTTGATTCCCTTAGCTGATCTCACCCACAACTAAGAGTTTCTACGACCCAAAGTCGAAGAATTTAATAAAAAAATATGTATCACACAGAAAATTCTATTGGATTGAATAATTCTGTCTCCCACAGAAATACCCAAGAGTTTTGTTCCGTCTTTTGATAAATCAAGGTGAAAAGGAACCAACTGATAATCCGGTCTTCTATTCCCGAAAAATAACCTAGAGTTATCAATCACCTCACAAAAATCTTAATCGTATGGTAGCGAAACAAGATGTTGCGGAATCACAAACGATGAGACGAAGATGTTTGTGATTACTTTTTATCTTGCCTATCGGAGATAGAAATCTCAAGCCAATTATTACAATTATACTCGTACGATAGAAACAACAAGATCAGATCACACAACTACAAGAAAGTAATATCGGTCTGGATTCACAATCCCAATGAAGTCTTTAAGTCGTTAACCCGGTTTGAGAAAAGAAAACCAGAGGTTGAAGGTGAATCGACTCTATCTACAACTAGTATCACAGGTAAGGTGTGGGGATTAGGTTTCCCAGTTGCAAGAGTTCTCCCTTATATAGTCTTTCAAATCATGGTTTGCAATCAATATTAGCTTAGTAACAAAGCATTCAATATTTACCGTTAGATGAAAACCTGATTAGATTCAAGCTAATATTTATCAACCGTTAGATCGAAAACATAGCTTATTATACACAAATGAAATTCACATTTCTAGGCTCGTGTAACCGTACCCAAACTTGTACATTAGTTGGTTCAACAATAGTTAACCAAATGGTTAGCCATATGATCACTTTCATATCAACCATATTCTTCTTCACCATAACTAGTTCAAATGACTCAAATGAACTAGTTAGAGAGTTTTTTAATTGCTTAGATCTTATGTAACTTCACAAGACACAATCGAAGCAAAAACAATTTAATTCACTCGAATCGGTTTATGAACTTTATAGCAACGGTTTGCAAAAGCATTCCTTAATCAATATAAAGATGAGTTCAAGAACAATCATTTTTAGATATAACCTACTCAAGTTCGCGAACTGGGTTCACGGACTTAAGTTCCGGAAAGAGTTTTCAAACTCCAGCAGATATTCTCGGGTCGAGAATTATCGTCAGTTCGCGGATTGAGTTTGTTGAGTTAGTTCTCAAACTCCAGCAGATATTCTCGAGTCGAGAACTTCCGCCAGTTCGCGGACTGAGTTTGCAAACTGTAAAAACTTCTGGTTCTCTTGATCAACAATGTTTGCAAACTTTGGATCAAGGAATAAGACTTATACATATATGTGTTTCCGTAACAATGCTTATATCCATCAATGGTTATATAATCTAAACTCTCATTTCAATCATTGAAACATTCTCAGAGAGCGTATATAGTTGTTATTCACAAACCATTTTTCGTTAGAGAAATTTTCAAAGTGATTGAAACATAACATGACTTTCGTCACTAGGTAAAGATGAACTTTGGTTAAAGCAAAAGCTTAGGAACACATATTTCGAGGAATAGATAGGCGAGATAAACTCGGGTCGAAATATCAAATGTGTATAATCTAAGTCTTTATAGCAAAACGACTTTTGTCTCAAGATAGGAGATAAATAGACTTTTGAGTGATAGATAAGTTAAAGTCTCCACATACCTTTTAGTCGATGAAGTTTCACCAGTTACTTGAGTAGTTATTCGTCTTGTATGATGATCGCCATGGAGTTCTTGAGCTCAATTACACATTCTATCCTAGTCCGAGACCTTAGCTATAGTAGACTAGAAATCAATACTTATAGTTTTGATCACTAACACTGACAAACATTCTTGAGATAGCAACGCATGCGAGTTCGACCGAGCAATGTTCTAACAATCTCCCCCTTTGTCAATTTTAATGGCAAAATTATTAATACATATGGAATACAAAAAAAGATAAATAAATTTTTGAAGCTCCTATTCCACATGCCTAATATTCAACATTACTCGAAATCTTCGTCACTTCCAAGTACTCCAATGATCCCAAAGGTTGTAAGTTTAGCATCATCGTTGTTGAAAATACCTAGCTATAACAATGAGAAATAGAGTTATCGATCATTGTTATACAGTGACATAATATCATTACATATTATCAAAGTTCAATTGTATCACAACTTTGACAACAATACTATGGTGATATGTATCACTCCCCCTTAGTCAATACTCCATCTCACATGGAAACCACTCCCCCTTACATAATGATCCGAAAATCATATGTATTTATAGTGTGAACTACATATTAATTCCCCCCCTTTTTGTCAATAAAATTGGCAAAGGTACAAGAACGGGATCCTAATGAAATTTCCAAAAGAGATATTTTATTACCAAAAGAAAGCATATATCAACTTGTTCTTTAGATGCAATCATAAAGCCGAATCTAAATGCATTCATCAAGGAGTTTAAAGATACAAGATAACCCCTATAATATTCCACATCCGCACTCCCCACAAAAATTTGTCAATTAAGCACAAGTTCAATTAAGAACTCTCCCCCATAAAATGTCATTCCCGAAAGAACAACAAGAGCGACCTTAATTTCAAAAGAAAAGAAGGATTTATTTGCGCATAAAAAATCACATACAAGTATGAATTTGAATCCAAAAAACTCAATTAAATTAACCACAAGAGAACCCATGGTTTATTTAATCGGAATACACAATCAAACTAATCACAGAAGTAATCAATTTAATTGATCATTCTCGACATAAGAAAACTTATGGAGACTCGAAATTACTCCATTAGATTAATCACAAGAGAACTCATAAATAATCTAAGCAGAATACACAACCAAATTGACCACAAAAAGTAATCAATTTAATTGATCATACTCACCATAAGAGAATCTATGGAGCAATGACTGGAGCAATGACTAAGTTAATCATGAGAAAATAATCAACCATGTCAAAAATGCTCAAACATAAGAAAACTTACGGAGTCATAACTAAATAACCAAACAAGATGATTAATTTAGTTGGTAATGCTCAACATAAAGTATCTTATGGAACATCAACTAAGATAAAACAATAACTCAGTCGATAGAGCTCAACACAAGACACTTTATGGAACATCACAGTATATAGACAAAAATGTGGATCGGAGATTGACCTAATACCGTGGAATAATCAAGGACTCATTCTATTTTCCATCACTATTTGTATAATGACATACAATAGACATGATCCTTGCAAACAAATGATTTTAACCTATCTTCCATCAAATATTGACATAATAGGCTTAACTTTTGTATTTGTCAAAAGTCAATTCATTCTTTTATCAATACATGCATATCGACATACGAAAGACTTTACTTTTGACAAGGTATGGGACAATCAAGTTCACGGACGTAAACACACATATCCCATAAGAATATTGCAATATATGAAACCATAAAGATTAATACTGCAAAAATCATCTTCCAAATTTTTTTTTTATAATTCAAACAAATAACCCTAAAAACATGAAGATAAAAATGTTGGACATAGCTATGTGTGATCACAATAATGGCTATTCCAACCTCTAGTTATTCTTCTAAAAAAAACAAAAATGGAAGATTTACTAGGCAATAAGAACAAAAATTACTTATCTTCTTCTTCATCGGAGATACTCCAAGATGCTTGAATTGTGTTCAATTCTTCCTTGAGCTCGGAAAACTTCGTTGCAACTAAAGACAATTGATCTTAGACATACTTCACCCTTGAATCGACCTTACACACACCCTTATGGATTTTTTGAAGAAGACTCAAGGTGGTAGGGTCACAATCATTAAGTGAATCATCTCTTTGCCTTTTGCATACATTATCCCTTATGCGTCTGAAGGAACATGGACGAACCAGTTTGGGAACCCCCAGAGAGTTTCCAATCGAATCAAGATCACGATCACGACAAATTTGTCCAATCAAGCAAGGGTAACCTAACATCTTGGTGGGTGATTTCATTGAAGTCATTTGATAAATGATAAATCCACAAATATCAATACTTTGAACACCCGAATCAAGGAAATAGACTAATTCCGCAAACTCATGACTCCACCAAGAGTTCTCAATTGTGGAGGGACAAAGATTGGGGATACCAAGTTTTCCAAATGCCATCAACGGAATACTAAGATCATTAGTAGGAAATTTTCCTTGATTCCAAGCAACCTTCTTGCGGCAAAGCCCAAGAGAGATTTCATCATATGATGGACGTTCTTCAATTGGTCTAGGAAGACACACGTTTCCGAACGGAATGTTGGTGATCTTTGATATAAGTTCTCTATCAACAAGAAATCTTTCTCTATTTACTATGGATTTGAATTCCATCTTATTAAGATCAACATCATGAATGTCGGCATAGAAAATTCTTGTGAGAGAATCAAAACCTTTACCAAGACCATCAAAAATGTTTCCAAGATTGAATTTTTTGAAGAAAATTAAATCCACTCCATGTCCACTAGAAAGATCATAAATTCTATCATAAGAATCATCCACAAACCTAATCCTAAGAGAGTTTTTGTCACAAGGAAAATCTAGGCTAGAGGTATTTGAGCTTTTGGAACTCCTTTTTGAGCCCTTAGAATTCATCATGAGATCTAAGAAATTGAATGGAACAAGAGAAATTTAATTACTTGGAGTGACTCTTGAACACCCTTTCTTTCAATTTCTCCAAGGAGGCTTCAATGGAGGAAACACACAAAACCCTAAAGGTTCACGTACGCGGACGGGTGATGAAGAAGAGAGTGTGCGAACTTCTTCTTTATAAGACCAATAATGGGCTTGGACCCGTTTGCGTACCGCGACCACAAACGAAAAGTGGGGTTTTCTTAGACCCTTGCATATCAAAGGTTATACATACCGTAACAACACACTTTGTGAGAGATGATGGATGCAGAAGAAAGCTATATATGATACTCTAAAAGAATAACAAAATTTTACACAAGTCAAACCAATTTTCTTGCCCCATTTCAAGATATATACAAATGGGGTAGCGCTAGACTTGTTACCAAGAGGCATAATGTGCAGAGGAATTCTCATGCAACATTTCTGGTTGATATGTGTGAACAGTTTCCGTGACATAATCAAAGTAACGATGATAGTCAGGGCAGTCAGAGCATCCTATCCTTCGATTGAAGTGTCTAGAAGGAAGATCCTTCCGATTTCTAGGTTGTACAATATTATTTGATGGTTTAACATGTATAGAGCCTTTTTCGTAGTAATTCTTAGGCTTAACAGAATTAAGTTTTTCTAAGAATTTAAAAACGCCTTTGAAACCTCTGAATAGATCTTTATCAATTGATCCATTATGAGAGTATTCCTCAAAGAGATAAAGAATTAATCTAGTGAGGTTCCATATCTTTGAGTGTAACGAACGTTTCCTCAATCGTTCCTTCTTTTTATTTTTTCCTTTAGATTGATAATTATCATCTAAATCTTCATGTTTAGATGAATAGAGACTATCATGAGAAACTAGAGGTTTTGACCATAATACTCTTTGAGCAATCTTTAATGATTTCTGGCGCGCGTTACAGATGCCAAGTGCAAGTTTTTCAAAGAAATTTTCCATGGGACAATTTTCAAGGGACGTACAAACACAAACTTATTAGGTTTAGAGTGTTTGCCTACTCTGATGCCAATTGAAAAAGCGGGGGTACAACAACCACACCCAATATTTCGCTTAGCAATATGTATGGACAAACTCCAATATACTTTCTAAAGAATCAACTAGACAGTCAGATTCAATCTAGGGAAAAGTATATCAAAGAGTTTATATCTCAATCTCTCGATTTGATCTTTGCTCAAGCAAATAGAAACCTGCGAGTCTTTATCAAAGAGAGAGAACTTGGATGGTACCAAAGACCAATATCCAAGTATCAATCAATTTGAATCAACAACCAAAAGTTCGGATATTCTAATTGATTGATTCTAACGCATAACCTATGATATTTCAATTATAAATATAAACAATATAATACGAAATAGAAATCACACAGACACCAGAATTTTGTTAACGAGGAAACCGCAAATGCATAAAAACCCCGAGACCTAGTCCAGATTGAGCACACACTGTATTAAACCTCTACAGACACTAGCCTACTACAAACTAACTTCGGTCTGGACTGTAGTTGAATCCCAACTAATCTCACACTGATCCAAGGTACAGTTATGCTCCTACGTCTCTGATACCAGCAGGATGCTACGCACTTGATTCCCTTAGCTGATCTCACCCACAACTAAGAGTTGCTACGACCCAAAGTCGAAGACTTTAATAAACAAATCTCTGTCATACAGAAAAGTATACTGGATTGAATAATTCTGTCTCCCACAGAAATACCCAAAAGTTTTGTTCCGTATTTTGATAAATCAAGGTGAACAGGAACCAATTGATAATCCGATCTTATATTCCCAAAGAACAGCCTAGAGTTATCAATCACCTCACAACAATCTTAATCGTATGGTAGCGAAACAAGATGTTGTGGAATCACAAACGATGAGACGAAGATGTTTGTGATTACTTTTTATCTTGCCTATCGGAGATAGAAATCTCAAGCCAATATTACAATTGTACTCGTATGATAGAAACAACAAGATCAGATCACACAACTACAAGAAAGTAGTATCGGTCTAGATTCACAATCCCAATGAAATTTTTAAGTCGTTAACCCGGTTTGAGAAAAGAAAACCAGAGGTTAAAGGAGAATCGACTCTAGATACAACTAGTATCACACTTAAGGTGTGGGAATTAGGTTTCCCAATTGCAAGAGTTCTCCCTTATATAGTCTTTCAAATCAGGATTTTCAATTAATGTTAGCTTAGTAACAAAGCATTCAATATTCACCGTCAAATGAAAACCTGATCAGATTCAAGATAATATTTATTAACCGTTAGATCGTAAACATAACTTGTTACACACAAATAAAATGCACGTTTCTAGGATCGTGTAACCGTACCCAAACTTGTACATTAGCTGGTTCAACAATAGTTAACCAAATGGTTAGCCATATGATCACTTTCATATCAACCATATTCTTCTTTACCATAACTAGTTCGAATGACTCAAATGAACTAGTTAGAGAGTTGTTCAATTGCTTAGATCTTATTAACTTCACAAGACACAATCGAAGCAAAAACGATTTGATTCACTCGAATCGGTTCATGAACTTTATATCCACGGTTCGCAAAATCATTCCTTAATCAATATAAAGATGAGTTCAAGAACAATCCTAAGATCTTCATTGGAGTAAGTTACCCCATTTATAATAATAAATATATCATTCCCTGTCTCCTCCTTCTGAAGAGGAGCATGATTTTTTTTATGATACGGAGATGAAATAACTTTATTACTGCTACAAGGACTTTCGAGAGGTTGATCAAGTGTTAATAATTATCCATGGGAATGCCATAATAGTTTTGGCTTTGATACCAAACTTTTTCTTTATTCCTTTTTTCTTTAAGTTGATCAAGGTCTCTTATTAAGTTTTTGACACTTCATTGAAGTTGTTGGAGTGAGTTATTAATACTTTTTGTATATTGGTTCAAATATTGTTGATGTTGCATCATCACTTAGATCAGTTGATCAAGTCATTCTTCAAAACATACACGTTCATGCACCACATGATTTTCTTCCCAAGTCTCATCCTTTTGAATATGCGAATAATAAAAAAGGATCGGGAGTTGGGTTGGATATACCGGGGTAAGATTCAGTTGACATATTATTCTCCATGCTTGGTTGTTAATTAAATGGTTTCGGCATGGATAAACTGGCCTTTAAATGAAGAATTAACTGATCAAGTTTTTCCTCACCTTTAGAAGGATAAAAGATTAGAAGTATAACTATCCTCCAATACTTGTGGTTGCTCACTTACATACCAACCGTAAGGAGGTTAGTATCTTTCTTTATAATAAGGGAGCCTCAAGTCGTCACATTTCGATACCATACGAAGCCATATCAGCACTAACAATCCTTATCATCGCTACCTGATTGGCTATCACAGTGATTGTCAGCATTGAGTTTCCATGTAACGTTATTGCTCCCCTCCAACAGTCGCCACTGTTATAGACAGGAAACTTTGAAGAGTCACTAATCAAGAAACTGTGAAAGTGCATCATTTTGGAATGTTAAAATGAATGCATAATGACTGGGTAACCTTAAGTTACACATCTCTTCGACCATTTCCTCAATGGATGGTGTAATTTTATTGAAGGGCAAAGGATGTTGTATTGGGTATTCCTGAAATATAGGAGAGTATCATGAGAGTATATATTATGTGCTACGTACATGTGAAAAGCAGCAAAATCATTCATGGCCGTTTCCTATACAATCGTAATGGCGCCTCCAACAGTCACAACAACGTTCCAATTTGAAAAGACACGTACCTTCAACTTTAATGATCCAGTTTGTTTTGGGATAAAATTCAATTCTACTGTTTTTGGTAAATTTGGGTGTGTTGATGAGAAACGAATTCAAACCCTAAATAAATGCGCACTGCACGAGAGTATTTTTAGATTCGAGAGATCAATCTGTAAGACTCTGGCCTAAACCAAGAAATGGCCGTTCCAGATTCAAGTCGGTCACAAAAAATGAAGGAGAAGGTTGACCTTAGGGAGGGAAGCGAAGAAAGTGTTTAAGATCCGAATGTTAAATTATGAAGGTGTGGTTGTTTATCACTATATACGTGAAAATTGGGTCTCAGGAAGCAACTCTAAATCATTAAGGATAGAGATTGGATTGAGGAGAACAGAATTCCAGAGAGAAAGATAGTTTTCTTTACTAATTTTTCATACCTAGCTAATACATCAGAAATGTTCTTATAAATACATGAACATGACTCAACAAGCAACTCGTGAAAAGAACGTGCCATCAACACAGATTTGCTAATAATCCTATGGATAAGGCTACCCCAAAGCTATAACATATGACAAGATAAATGGCTTCCCTAAACAAGTGAAGTACGCCATTAACTTTTGTGACAAATCCCACTCCTTCAAATTATCCTTGTCCTCAAGGATATGAGATGAAAAGTTAACTTGAGTACTGGAGAGAGACTCATTACAAGACCAGAAGCACACTACTGAGAAAACCGCATCCGAGGTCCTTAAATCCACCTACCGTTTCTCTGCGACTGTTGGTTACTGCTTGAAAATCGACCAGTGAACTTGACTTTCTTTCAAACATAGAACTTCGCTGACTGTCAGCGGCCTGTCCACCTTGATCATCAAAACTGATCCTTTAGTTGAGTGCCATGAGTAAGTACCAGTATACCTTCGGCCTGAGTAGCTGGTCTCTCAGTGAGTGATAAAATCTCATCTAGTATAGTTACAAGTATGTGAACTGATGATAAAAACACTTCGGTAGAGCCCAGATTGTCATGCTTCCTCATTTCAGCCAAGGCTTGAGTGTAAATATCCCTTTCTTCCTCCTTGTAATTAAATCCAGAAGCACTTGGAGCTGAATATAATGATGTCACGCGACTAGTGGTGATATTCATATAATTATCATACCTGACTAGGAGTCGAACTCCTTGATATATCCGGGCATCTCCAGCTCGTCCTTTTCTCCCCTGTATCTCTATTAACTTGTCGTCCTTCGCTAAGATAACTTGTTCGCAGTTGACTCTTCCCATGCAGAAGTGAACTCCCCATGCTAGTTACACTGATCCAGTGAACATTTCATGCACCCCAGAAGTCCCACGGAAACGACTTCAATTCCAACATTATGCATATCACCAGGAACAACACAACTGGAATGTGAATTATGGTGATAGTGAGTTGTATTCTCATTATTCTCTGATAGCACTGCAACTTTATAAATGCTTCTCGAACAGTAAGACTCTCATACAACACAGATAGAGGCATTCGACCATATACGAACAAACCCATCCACAAGAACCAGAAACAACTTCTAACAATTGTGAGAATCAACACAAGAAAACATGCCTGGAGTCTAATCCAATCATCATTCAACATAACCAGCAACTTGCGTGAGAACTGCTTACCAGCTGGTACATAAGTTGCTCTAAATAATATTACATGATGCAGAAAGCTTTTGGGTTGCTCTGTAGAGAACCCATGATGGATAGTAATAGCAACACCATCGTTAGCTGACATCCAGACTATTGGATCACTAAAAAACCAATCTAACCAACACATATATTCATCAAAACACATACTACCCTCACCCCATGGCTTTTCCAAGTAATGAGCATAAGTATTAGGATGCACTAGACAGAACTCATGACATAAGATAGTTGAAATACTGACTCTACAAGAATTAAGATAATATGCAAGGTCAGATGTGGCCGGACAACTCCAATTGGGATTCTTAACTGCCATTAAATATCTATCTTCAGCAGCTCTATCTATTGGGATCTTTCCGAAGTATTCTGACGCACTATGAACTCCAAGTAAATGAACATAACTAGCCAGAAAATATGTGTAGGAAGGAAACACAACTCAGGATGCACATTGAATTGCCTAAGTACCCTTTTCGTGACTTGGAAAACTCACAAGAGAACAAACATGTAACTCTACAGGATCGCTATCTGAAATCAATACTTTAAGCAACAGGGTAGAAAATCGATAAAAACAAACATCACCATCAGTCCCTAGCTGCAGAAGTTGATAAACAGAAGCATGAAGATACGCATGGAATAACCCATGAGAGTGCACAACTGAAATATTGAATGAAAGCGGCTTTATGCATTGAGCTCTGAGATCGAAAAAGCAACAACAACGGTAAAAATAGAAATACCCTGTACTATCTAACACCTTTCCTCAATCAAATACCTTTTGAGAATAATCCAGGATATTATATAAACAGTCTCCCCTATTTGTAATCAAATGAACAAACCCCAATTCAAAATTACAATCACAAGCATAACCAGTGATGATGTTTCTGAGTGACATTTTTGCAAACTGATTTTTCTAGGAGCCACTGTCACCATCTTTAACCAATATAAACACCGCTGAATTTGTAAACTCTGAATCTAGTTGGTACCCTTGCTAAAGAACAAATTCATAAACAGATTCTTCATAGATTTCAGAATTATCTTCAACGTAATAAATATACAATTTAATAACCCCAAGCTCTTTTCCAGGTGTAGGTGGTCTGAAATCTCCAACAAGTGGTTGCTCAAGTAGTGCTTGAACATTCTCAAGCTTGTTTTCCCTTGCCACTTGAAGTATCGCAGTAACATATAGGACCTTATCCTGCTGAGGTATTTCCTCCAACAGCTTGTTGTCAACCCACCTGTCTCCACTTTCAATAAACTCCAACACATTTGAAATCCCAATTAACAAAATTAATTGGTACCCCGTTCAAAATTCAGTTGATAAGCAAATTTTCCGGCATAAACATCCATGAAATTCAACCCATTAGAAACAAGCAAACAATAAGTAATGCAGAATTTGGAAATGGTTCTATCATCAGAAGAACACCTCATCACAGATTCAATTTCTTTACCACGATCAAATAGCATACGACTGTAATCAGGAATTGGTAACAACTAGCACGACAACCACAGAAGTAATTTGAATTATGTGTAGGATAGATAATGCCTCAGCATTTGTAATCCTTCTAACTTGAAAACCCACATCGTCATTATCAGATTTATTATCAGGATTGAATGGCTTACCCTCTTGGTAATTCAGAAATTTCGACTTCACTTTGTATTTATTAAATGAATTGGTAGAACTGACTCCATCAATATCAGTAAAATCAATTTTGGGTGTAGATCGACAATTATCTTCTTCTTCTGAATATGTATGTATAGGAATTGAAGAATGGAAAGTAAAATTACTCACTGATTTAGTAGGAAAGCTAGGGTTAGCTACAAAAACTTCAGAGAGATGACTTGATGATTTTAAGTCAATGGAATTTTCTTCCAATTCGGCGTCGATGGCGAGTGTAGATACAGATGAGGGTTCTAGTAAATCTACATCAGGTTTCAGTTTACTTGGACACTCTGTGAAGTCCTTCAACTGAGCTGTGTAATCCTCCATAACATCTCTCCACTCAGCAAATGAATTCTTCCATGAAATTTTCAATTTAACTTCAAACTGATCGATATGGTTCACCATTTTCACTCGGTCACAAGAAATTGAGTGCTTTGATACCATTTGTCACGATCTACGTGATAATTGGGTCTCAGGAAGCAACTCTAAATCTCTAAGGATAGAGATTGGATTGAGGAGAACAGAGTTCCAGAGAGAAAGATAGTTTTTTTTACTAATTTTTCATACCTAGCTAATACATCAGAAATGTTCTTATAAAGACATGAACATGCTTGTTGCGTCATGTGAAGTCTGCCATTAACTTTAATGACATTGTTTTATGACGTATATCAGAATATGGTTTCTGGATACCTGTGTTGATAACACCTCTGTCTTCGAAGATAGGTTGGAAACCTATTTATACAAGTCATTGAGCGCACTCCTGATCTCGTAGGAAGTGGAGGCGGTTAAGTAGTGGAGAAGTGGAGTTTTGCAAAAAGTGGTGATCATCACGTTTCCATTATATAGGAAGGCCGGTCACACTTTCACCCACTACTCTCATTATCGTTAACCGTCCAAGCTTTCCTGAAACTTTCTCGTAATAAGCGCGTTGCCCGCCGCATGCTGTAAACCGTCAGACCAATACCCCAGTAAGCATCCCTCAGTTTGTGACATGTTTGATGTCACGAGTAAATGGGTCAAGTCAGGAGACTTGCCGCTAAAAGCAGCATATAGTGCTTCTTAGGTTAAGTAACTAAATTATTTGTGAAACCGATATTCATAAAATATCGTATGTATTCAATGCATGTAAATCATCACTTTTAAGCAAGCAGCTCAAAATAATCGATGTGCATGGAGCATCGTTGTTTTAGAGCCTGTTTAGATTAGTCGCGAGTCGATCGTCTTAAAAATAAAAGTGTGACCGGACACTTTTGGGCGATCGTTTGGTAGCTCTAGGAACGAGGTATTGCTTGGCCGACCACTCCACGTAGACGAGTGATGGATAGTAGCCACTCTAAAATCCTACAGGTTGATCTAAATTGGATCTGGATCGCTCAAATAAGCTAGCTAAGTTGAGTGGCCGAGACTATTTGCGGCAGTTATTGACTGTTGTTGAAGCAGCACGAAGGACCATCTTTGGGCGATCGTTTGAGGATCATATGGGCTAATTGTAGCTTGGCCGATTGCTCCTCATGGAAGGGGGTCACCGGTGATCATAGCGTCGCCCTATCGGTTATCTAATATCTGATCTAAACCGTCCGACCAAGCTAGCGAAGATGGATGGTCGAGATCGTTTGGGGAAGCTATTTGTTGTTGTTGATCCAAATTAGGGTTCGGAAGCCGTGTGGCCAACCCTAATTTGGCTGATCAAATGAAAGTGTTGGGCGCTAGTTTGAGAAAGCCGATCGGTCACGTGAGAAGACGGGTTGTTGGTGTACACGCTGACATCTCTTCGGCCATCTAAAATTAGATCTAAGCCATTCGATTTAGCTGGCGAAGATGGGAGGTCATGATCGATTTGTGACAGTAACATGATTTTTGTTAAAGGGAGAGCAAAATGTGATCCGAGGAACGCAAAAATCGTAGCTGACTCGCTAACTAGACTTAACCCCATATTTATTTTTGACTCGGTCTAAAATACCCTTACTAGCCACACTCGTTTCTCATACATGTTCAAAAAACTCAAAAACTTTCTATGTTCCGTAAGTTATGAACCCTATTCTTCCGTAATAGAACATGAACCCTAGAAAATCAATCTACCTTAAATTTTTTGAATCTCCACTTTCATAGTAGCGAAACAAAAAAGGCTTAATATTAACCCACAAGTTCTGAATAAGGACTAACCTTGCACCATATCTTAGCGTTGAAGGAGCTTCATGATCATATGGTAATGGAATCGTGGTTTCAAATACGGACATCGTTCCACTTAATGGGCAGAAACAAGTTTTATGGAGCTTGAACAAACTTACTTAACAATATCTAAAAGAAGTAAATATAATGAGACGAACTCAAGCGTCCTTTTTCCAGTGTAAGCCCACTTCCCACCATGTCGTAGTAAATTCCTAAAATGTTCTTCAGACACGGCATATTCAGAAGTTTTTCCTTTTTTTTTTTCACGAAAGAAGAAGACGATAAGAAAAATGTTCAATGTATATTTTCGGCATGTGTGTAGGGTATGTGCGATTAGTAAGGATACTTTAGGCGTAGGAAAAAAAATATGTTGAGTTAACTCTAATTATTGAGTCAACTACGATTTTTGCACTCCTCGGATCGCATTTTGCTCTCCCTTTAACAAAAATCCAGTAACATACTGCTGCAAACACAAATTAGGGTTTCAAAGCAGCCGCGCCCGCCCTAGTTCGACCGAATGGTTTGATGCGTCATTGACTTTCCATGAGCAAGTCGATCGACTTGAAAGAAAATTGGGCCGCCGGTGAACACATTGGAACCTCTTTGATCTTTCGAGATGCGATCTAAGCCGTCCAACTAGGCCGACTCAGTTGGACGGATGCGATGGGTTTTGAGACCGTTTTTGCCGGTCTTAGTTTGTTTTGCTAATAGCGCGATCACCCACATTACGGTTAATCGTTCGAAGCGCTGCGGATTTACTAGATGGAATCTGCCCGTGTCACTATAATGTCTGTGTCTCAGTCCTAAGAGTTTCGATACTTTCTGATGCGCGTTTGAGCAACATTTTGAGAAAATATGAAGGATTCAGGGTTTTGCTGAAACTGAGGAATCTTCGTGAGATGATGAAAATAATTAATAAAATAGGGGATTGCAAGGTGTGGGACCGGCACATCTAGGACATGGTCGACCAACCAGCAAGCTCGCTCCCGCAACACCTTTCCTAATTTTATGTATTTTGCCTGATGTGAGCGAAATACCATAAAACCGAGGAGTTTCATGAGATCAAGGAATTTTAATGAAATTATGAAAATATAATAAAATAGGGAATCATGAAGTGTGGGACCGGCCATGGCCAAGGCATGGTCGGCCGGCCAATAAGCACGGTCCCATAACATTTTATCTAATTTTATATTATTTTCATGACTTTAGGGAAACATCATGAAATCAAGGAGTTTGTTGAAACTAAGGACTTTCCTTGAAGTGAATGAGTTTACATGAGATGAGGGAAACAAATAATAAGACACGGGCGTGTGGGACCGGCCACGTCTAAGGCATGGCCGGCCGGGCAATGAACTCGGTTTCGTGAGCTTTCCTAATTTTATATTATTTTCATGAGTTGAGGGAAATATCATGAGATCAAGGAGTTTGTTGAAACTAAGGATTTTCCTTGAAGTGAGGGAGTTTCCATGAGATAAAGGAAACAAATAATTTTAAAATAATTGATACAAGGGCGTGTGGGACGACCACGGCTAGGGCATGACCGGCCAGCCAATGAGTCCGGTCCCGTGATATTTTCCCTTATTTTATGTAATTTTCATGAGTTAAGGGAAATATCATGAAATCGGGGAATTTTCATGGGATGAGGGAAATAATAAAGTAATAAGGAGTCATGAGGTGTGGGACCGGCCACGGCTAGGCATGGCCGGCCGGTTAGTAGGCCCGGTCCCGCGATACCTTTCCTAATTTTATTATTTCTTTGATACGATGAAACACCATGAGACTGGGGAGTTTCCTTGAGACGAAGGAGATTTGTTCAAATTAAGGGATTTTCATGAGATCAGGGAAAAATTAATAAAATATGATAAAATATAGAATTGGGCGTGGGACTGGCCACGACATGACTGGCCGGACGGTGGGCCCAGTCCCCTAGCGCCTTTGCTAATATTTTTATTATTATTATTATTATTATTTTTCTTCTTATTTTGCATAGGTTCATCGTTCCTTCGTTTTTTGGAATGCTCATTCGTGCATTCAGATGCTCGTTTGTGCATTATTGCTGAGTACACTTGCACCATTTTAGTCAGGATTTACTCGATAGCTACTCAGATGCTTGTTCATTGAATGTTTATTACTAACCCCATGGAATTCTGCTGGGAAAACCATGAACTGAAGTAACGAAATATTACGAAGAACATAGAATGTTTCCAGATATTCAGCTAATGAATTTAAATATTATAAATAATTAATTAATGACTCTATACTAGCAGGCATGCTGTCCAGGGAAAACATTGTTACATCCTGAAGACGTTATTGTTCTATACTAGCAGGTAAGTCGTCTAGGAGCCGTCTAATATTCTCAGTCATAGATTCATGCGGCATGAGCTTTCATGCTTCAATGAGAGACATGAGCCTCGATACTCATCTGATTGCTGGATCAGGAGCATGTACTATTATGTTTTTTCATATATACCCATATTTATTGTACATAGGTAATTGTATTGGAGATAAGACGAAGGGTAAAACAAGAAAAAACATATAAAATTATGAATCACATGCAATTTTCTTAATTTAAGAGAATTGTCTCTCTCTCCGTATATATATGTGGGACGGAGGGAGTACGATATATCAAAATTACATCGACAAAAAGAAAAAGAAATATCGACTTAGTCATCGCACATGGAAAATCCACTTTGTGGTTGATAGATGGTTTCTTGTAATAAAAAATAGAAACTGGTTATAAAATCACATGATCTTCATCGAATGTATGAAGATACCAAACTTAATTGGACGGAGATTTATGAACCATGCATGTAATTAACCGTAATGGTAACCAAATTGCGATAACACAAATATTTTGTGATTACAAACTTTCAAGTAACATGTAATAACAAACTTTAATTACATAAACCAAAGAATATTAAATTAAAAATCAAACTGTAAAAATCTGTTCAAAATTTTGTTTGAACAGATAAATCTCATTTTTAGGTTTTTTTTATTCATCTTTTGTCGTGTACCAACTTTTGGTGGTAGAATCTTAGATTCCGTATAGGTCATAGCCCAAGCCTATAAAAAAACCAATAGCAGAAAACTGGTTAGAATCCGATAATCAAATCAAAGAAGAGAAAAAAATAAAAAGGTTAGATATAGATGTGATTAGTCTCCCGTGATTATTTTTTGCCGAGCAAACACGCTGATAACGTCTTGTGATACGGAAGACAGAGAACAAAAGACACAAAATAAAAGTGAAGAAGAAGGGAGAAATTTCATTAATGTGTATAAAATACAAAGGTTTAAAATTCTATTTATAGAGTTTACATACTTGGCTCCTAAATAATAAGGTTCCACTAAAATGCGCATTTATATAATAAACTGCCGTTTATAACACATTAATCACTTATTGCAATTTACAAAAAATGGCTATACAGAGGTACAAAAAATGGCTATATAAAGGACCTCCCTCGCTATGCAAAAATGGCTAATTTTAGGATTTAGAACTGGAACCGAATCAACCAGAGTGACCGGGTCACCGGGTACTGGGGGACCCCTTTTAATAATCAGTGCCCTACTCAAAATATGTTGCGCCTATATCAAATCTATATTTTAACGGTAGATCCCTATCCTTAAAAATCAACGGCGCATATTAATTCTGTCATCCCGTTTGTAGGTTTAAAATGTTTACTATTAGGGTTTCCATAGTCGGTCTTTCCAAACACTTCAGAAAACCTGCGGGAGAGGAAGACGAAGAACTAAGCTATGGGTAAGCTTATCCTTAAATCCCATGCCTGCTCATGTCCATATTCTTGAGATCTCAACATACTAGTTATAATCTGTAGTTTCTTGAATCTGGCTTTGTAATGCTAAGGTTTTTTGTATCCTTGAGAGTGTTTTTTCTAGGTTCTATACTATAGAAGTGGTGCTTGGATTTATGTTTCATAGAAAAGAGCTGTGGGGGTTTGTTAGATTTGGTTTTAATCTGTTTGATGTTATTAGAGGTTAGGGTAATCCCTTATCCGTATTTGTGATTAGGGTTTTTTCAACTGTTTCTCCCTTACATTAGTGACTAGAAATGGTGCTAGGATTGCTGTGGGTTTTGCTTAGATTTGTTTGTAATCTTCTCAATGTATGCAGGTTATCCTTTATTTGTATTTGTTATTAGGGTTTTGTATTGTGTAGTTCATTGTGTTTCTTTGGCTTTGTAGCTAAAAATGGTACTTGAGTTCTAGTTTTGTTGGAGAAGAATCGTGGGGTTTTGCTTGAATTTGTATATTTTTGTGTATTATCTGCTTAAAGTATGCTTTTAGAGATTAGGGTTTCCCCTTTTAAAATGTTCTGTATTTCTTTGATGAACGTTTTGGGATTAATGTTTGTAATGGCTGGTGTTTTTTTTTGGCAGGTGCTTACAAGTACGTGTCAGAGTTATGGAGGAAGAAACAATCCGATGTGATGAGGTTCTTGCAGAGGGTGAGGTGTTGGGAATATCGTCAACATCCTTCAATTTGCCGTGTTACCCGTCCTACTCGTCCTGATAAGGCTAGGCGTTTGGGTTACAAGGCCAAGCAGGTAAATGAAAAGTCTTAAATTTCAGCTTTACTTGCTGTTTTCAGTCCATTTGATGTACACATTGTGCTTAGCTTTTGGGATGATGCAAATACTTAGTAAAAGCCGATGCTAAATCTAATGGAGATCCTTATTTTTAACTAGGTTTTAAGTTAGGTAATTTTAAATATATTGTTAGCCAAGTCGTGTGGATTGTGAGATTTTGCATGAAGCTGTAAATGGGTTAATTGCCCCCTTTTCTGTTTTTTTTGCATTGCTTGAATGGTGTTAGGCTTCGTTTCTTCTGTTGTGGGTTGTAGACTTCAAAAATGTGAAGAATTAATATTTTAGAATGGCTTGCTCTTTTGTTAAAAGCATTAGCTAATTGTCTCATTGCAAGCATGTGTTTATTAATCAGAACCCCGTGTCATGGGTTTGAATTCTCGACACAATATCTTTGTTTGTTCCTATTCATGTTATTGTGTATCTCTTCAGGTACAGATATTGTTGCTTTGTTATTTGTGTTTATAAGCATTTTCCGAGTCATGGGAATCATTTGTTACTTGCTCTTCAAGTGCAGCATACATTGGTTGTCTAATATATTTGTTGGATGTCTCGCTTTGCAGGGCTATGTCATTTATCGTGTACGTGTTAGACGTGGTGGTCGCAAGAGGCCTGTTCCCAAGGGTATTGTGTACGGTAAGCCTAAGAACCAAGGTATTACCCAATTGAAATTCCAAAGGAACAAGAGGTCAGTTGCTGAGGAACGTGCTGGACGTAAATTGGGTGGTCTCAAAGTTCTCAACTCCTACTGGATCAATGAGGTTTTTATTTCTTGTAATGAATTATCTTTATGATGTTTTCTTGCTTCATTCCTGATCTTTTTCTGCATGGCCAATGTGCAGTAAAGTTTGTTTCTTTATTCATCTAAGCTAGTTTTTTTCTTCTTTTCTATAATGTAGGATTCTACCTACAAATATTTTGAGATCATTCTTGTGGATGCTGCACACAATGCTATTCGTAACGACCCCAGAATCAACTGGATTTGCAATCCTGTTCACAAGCATAGGGAACTCCGTGGTCTCACATCTGCTGGAAAGAAATACAGGGGTCTGCGAGGTAGAGGACATTTGAATACCAAGGCAAGACCATCACGAAGGGCCACCTGGAAGAGGAACAACACTGTCTCTCTTCGTCGTTACCGTTAGATTTTGGTTGCGTGCTATCTTGTTGTGGATTTCTATGGTACTTCTGAATACTCTAGTACAATTTTATAGATTGCTATTACATCTTGATGCTTAAGCTACCCTACTTTTGAAGTGAAAATTAGATACTATTTTTTTTTCATTTAAGCAATTTAACTTTAGTGTTCATTTGCTTTGTTGCGGTATCATTAGTTATAATCTCTCAAATGAGTGCTTGGCCTGTGTCATTGACCTTGTTGGCTAAATTTAGGACGGAAACATAACACTGCTGTTTTTCAAGTGCAAATGAATGTTGCTCATCCCAGTAGTGTCCGTGTTGTATTTTAGAGTATATACCTTCTATTGGGTAATGATGGAACAATTTTGAGATTCTATCAAACAGGGTTGTTTAGGTAGTGCAACTTACCAATGATCATCGTATTGCCGACTGCATCATAATGTTTCAATGTTGAGGCCTGTTTCAGCTGGTTTTCGTATCATAAGAAGCTATGAGTATTGTCTGGCAGACTAGGAGGAGCACCTTTTTTGAGGTTAAAATGTGGTAGGAATAGTTGATCAATGTCTGTTTGAGTATGGACTCTTATTCAATTTTCATTTTGGCTGGGCGGTTGAGATGGGTAATTCCTATGTTGTCAAAGTTTTGTAAGGCGGCGCCAAAGTGGCCTTATTCTGAACTTGGGCGCCACCCAAGGGGTAAAGAGATGCCACTTCAAAAAGTGGCACCTAGGCGTAGCCTTTCTAGGCGCTTAGGCCAAGGCAAACTGGCGCCTAAGTGGCATTTTGTGCCAAAAAAAAAAATGGAAAAAATATTGTCAAAATCTTTTGAAAATCTTGTTCATTTAAGTCATACATTAATATTATAAAACCTAAGCTAATCATGTTAAGAAACAGATCATTTTATGTTAATTACTTTAACAACAGTGAAAAAAAGATCTTTTTGCAAATCTTTTTCAATAAAATTTACAAGCTAATCCCAAGCTAACCGCGGCTTTGCCGCCCATCGGCTCGGGATTTTACACCCGACGGCATGCGGCGCCTTACGCCCATGACAACATAGGGTAATTCGAGTCTGGCACTGAGCATCTCAAAAATATAAATCTTATTTACAGACAGAAAGTAGTACTTTTCCTAGTGATAAGAACCAGTGTGGGTTTGATGATAGGAATACATAGTAATTCTCAAATTTTACTAGGCAGAATAAAAGCTAGTCCTCACAAAAATTTAATGCTCACAACTTCAAGATACTCACAAACACCAAATGTACTAAACATGAGGGTTGTAATTTCTTACAGAAAAAAAGGAAAAGAAACACAACAAAAACCCAAAAAGAATATCAATTGAGTGATAAATATTTATAAACATCTAATAATCCTATTCATTTGTGTTTTCGTTTGGATCGCCATTCTGCTCTTGCTCGTACGATCTCAGCTTTATCTTGTTGCATTCTGATTAGGTGCGTGCTTCTAAAATCTGCTTTGGTTTTGCTTTCATTGTTGGTTGTTTCTTCAGCTTCAATTACTTCCATGTGTGTTAAAGACTCTAGCAAATTTGATTGCCGGCACTCGCGTCGAAATTCTAGAGTCATACTTGTGAGATTGTAGTCTTCCAATACATTTATAGGTACACTCTGCAATAAGAGAAAATTTTCGAATATCAGTACAGAATTGGCAGATACATAATGTACAGATAACTGACAACGGAGGGAGTTACCTCTAAAATCCATCCGATATATTTCACATTGTTCACATGTTGATTGGCATCCATGTCGCTCCATCTAGGCTGTAATTTTGCACATAGACTAAGAGTTAACTGCGGAAGGGGGTTAACTGTAATGGCGATGTGAGTAAACACACAGACGTATGGTATTTTCTTCGTTAATGGAGTATCAGACATCGAAAAGCATTGTGGTATTTAGGCATATGTATGCACTTACTGCTAAACCCGAACGGATGCTCTCAGCAGTATCATTACTGAGCTTATCAATTTTAGCTGTATCATCTACTGCTTCACCGATTGCAGCTCTATTCAGGTAGAAGGGTTTCACCTCTTGCCTCACTTGTTCTGGCATCTTAGACAACCTTCTTGTTTCTCTATTCATGACCACCCATGTACTGATTGGATTGCATATAACCAATTATTAGCATATCAGCATACAAACTGGTTGTAAGATATCTTTATTTTCATTTTATGTATGCTTAAAGATTGAAATTCACCTTGTAGCTCTTGTTATTATCTGTTGCGTCTTATTATCCCGAATTTCCCATTCCCTGCGCATCCCATTCTTTCCGGCAGCATCTACCCAAGTGTTAACCTCCACCACATCTCCCCTGTTATTCACAGGTTACATTGAAATATCCATTTAGCTCTATTCTTCATTTCTTTTAATGATCCAAGATGAATATAAGTGATATGGGTTGGCATGATTTATCAGGATTGGCATTTCAAAAAGAGCAAATCATACCAGGAGCTGTATTTCTCAACTTGGATGTGTATGCGGGTGACAACCCAGATAAGTTTTCTGAGGCTCATCTCATGAGTTGCTCCAAAACCATCACCAGCTAGGCCAGAGCTCATTACATGATTAAGGGCCGTTTCCTGCACTCACCACAAAACAGAATTATCACAACTACTTGGCTTTCGGCAAAACCAAACAAAATGTTGCATAAGGCTGCAAAATGAATGTTAAAGACTATAGACAAGATAAGCAACCTGAAGCAGATTCATGAGAGTTTCCATTGTAGCTGTTTTGTCAGGTCCAATTTCATAAGACCTGATAACAAATAACTGTCTATACACAAACCGTCCTTCGACGAATCTACCCAGCTGGAACTCATGAACAGGCGCACCATCCCAACTATTGCTTTCTTGTGCCCGATCGTAAGTCCTTTCGATGCACGTACCGTTCACTTTTCTGCCATTAATCTTCTCTACCTTTTGATATCCGCTGCTACTAGCTTTCAGAACAAAACATCTTCGTCCTTCCCTTTTATTACATCTCATTCCCACCATGTTCCGAATCCCATCTCTCGCGACACCTTCAGGTCTCCAGATCTCTGGCTCATTACACAAACCATGTGCACGGTTCGAAACGTTGCACGATAATGCAGTCATTGCTTTGTGTCTCTGGGATACAGAGTTATTATCATCCACTGCTTACAAAAGAAGCCACAGAAAATGGATTTAAGCGCCAGCTTCGCTTTTATGGGTAATGTTTGTTCGATCAAGCTTTTCTTTATTAGTAGGTTGAACCACTTATATAGAAAACAAAGCAATCAAGACAAGTTTTCTTTTGATCAAGTGGAGATTTATACGTACAGGGAAATAACAAGGAAAAATGGAGTTATTTTGGATTTGGTTTGTGCAGCAGCTCAACAACTTTCAATGGATGGAGGAGAATTATGGTACAAAGATTAAAATTTATTAATTAATTATAGGTATTTACTTTGATTAATGAATGATTTACCACATAAATCTGCTAATTTATGTGTTTGGAGTTTTTTTAGTGATTGAGAATCATAAAGATTATATTTAGGTTTTCTAAACGAAGGAGTGTTGGATTATAGGTTTACCTGCTGCCCTCTCTAGAATTTGACAATATTTCTTTTGTATATTCCGTTCATCGAAGTCAAAGGTTGACGGGGTTGTCACACGCAAGAATATATGGCATATCCCGATGGAAGTGTTCAATGTACCATATTTAACTTAGACTGTTGATTCTGCACATTGTTTTTACAGTTACCAAGGGAGAACCACGTGGTTCTTGCACTTGTTCTCATGTGGCTAGTTTGGATTTACGTGAGTGAATAATGTAACTTTTGTTAATCCTTTTTAACATGGTGAGACCGGGGTATACCCAGATTTATATGTACATAATGTCCTTACTAAGGGGAGGTTAAATATGGGTGAAGTTACAATATCCTTATTCTTCTTCTTCTCCTCAACCTCTACCTTGTCGGTTCTTCCTTCCCCACCATTGAAAACTCGTCGTAATCGTTGATTCGAAAATTTCGATTAATCTTCAACCATGGAATCGCCGAGGGCTAGTAAGATGAAATAAATAAATAGAAAGAGCAATGAATTTAACCCTGGAATTCCAAATTTAGTTCAAAGAAAAGTGAAGAAAAAAAAAACCGTCGAAGAGGAAGAGATCCACGCCGCTGAAACCGAAGAAATGACGCGATTAAGAAAGTAAGGGCCTACTTAAACTCACTCCAGTACTTCAATTTCATTTTCACATGTCAAATTAGGTCAGAAAAATCGAATCTTTGAATTTGCAGTTATTTAGCAGGCAAGGTGTTTGTTTCACGACCTTGCCGACATTTCATAGCTAGGTTTGGTCGGCAAGCTCTTTGGTTGAAGATCTTGTCGTCTGTTTAGTATTTGTAACTGCTACTTACAGATACAACAATGATGATGATGATGACGATGTTGAAAGAACTCCGGCTGCTGGAAGAGGCAACAATGATGATGATGATGGTGATCAAGACATGCCACATGTTGGAGGAGGTAATAATGACGATGATGATGGTAATGGAGATCAGGATAAGGATAGAGAAGATGAAATTGTTCAAGAAGAAGAAGAAGAAGAAGAAGAAGAAGAAGAAGGAGGAGGAGGTGGAGAACAAACTCAAGCTATTGTTCAACAAACCGAAGCTTCAACTTCAACTGAAACCAGAAGACCAAAGAGGGTTATCACCAAACCAACTGATTCCCACATGCCTCCCCATCACTTGATGGTTAGACTGAAACCAGGTGAGCCTCCAAAGGGGACCCCAAAAGATGGTGGAAATGTTCTTTTTTGATACAAAGACTCATGGGCATGTACGATCCATAATACTATAGTAAGTAATCTCAATCCGTATTAAGTGTGTATTTAAGTATGTATCTATCTTAAATTTGCGCCAAGTGTTTGTATTTCTTTTCATTTTGTTTTTTTGGTATTTAGGATCACAAGCATGCCATCCGTCTCATGAGGCGCCAAGCTTCATATCTAGTGACTAAGAATTGGGATCTTGAGGATGAATGTAAGGAGGTGAAAGTGATTGTGAAGAACTCCGGGTTGTGGCCTGCAGTGGAGAGTTCGAATATTGAGCATGATAGAGTTACTGTATCTGCATTCAGTGAGAGGTTCTACGGAGAGACTGATACAATGTTATTCCCATTCGGTGAGATGGCGATAACTCTCGATGATGCTCATCCAATTCTAGGCCTCGAGGTTGAGGGAAAAGAAATCAGTGAAGGCTTCGATAATAAGATTTACAAATTGGCCAAAGATTTGTTCGGTTGGAATCAGGTTGAGACGGAGTCTATGCTTGTGATGAAGGATGGTCGTCTAAGCAAGAAATTTAATATGATGCATTTGAGGGACACATTATCTGGGACCAAGAAAATATTTGATTAGGAAGGAAGGGTGAACTCGGTGCGAATCAATGCTACCACGTTAGCTTATTTTCTATACGTCCTGGGCAAATGTATCTTCCACGACAGTTCCGGAAGCTTGGTCGACGCCAGTTATATACAACTATTGGATCCCTTAGATAAGATGCATGAGTTTTCTTGGGGTACTGCGGTGGTCTCCTTCTTGAACAATGAGTTGACAAAGGGTTCAAGGGCAATCACTGCGCAAGTTAACGGAAATATATGTCTCTTCCATGTAATTTTATTGTCTAAATCATTTATATTTGCAAAATTCTCGTAAGATAAGATTCTTACTAAACTTTGTGTTTGCATAGGTTTGGATATATGAGCACTTCCCTACTTTGGTGAAGGAAAACTCTACATCAAAGTGGATGCGAATGTTGCGATTGATAAGCCAAGAGGGCAAAGATACAGTTTTAAGGGTGGTCAGGATAAGGAAATACCGCAACAACTTCTCAAAATCCGAATTGCCATCCACAAATTGACTGCAGATGAGGTGATATTTTATCCGTATCGAGATGCTAGAAATCAAGGTTTAATCTAAAGGAGAGATGATGTTGCATTATACTACGGTCCCTTGATGATCACCCATGGATATTCAATGTACGATCCACATCGAGTAATGTGAAAATTGAGTTATGTCCTAGAAGAACCCCATTTCGATGCTGAGGCGTATTTTACAGTGATAAAGGAGGACTGCACCATGTCCCAAAAAACTATTAACGCCGCTTACACTCCAACTCCAGCTACGGATCATTGAAACGATAGACGTGGCCGTAAAGTCGATACGAGTCTTTTGGACGAGGTGACAGAAGGTCATGCAGCACATGAGAGATACATGCCGTGGTACTTGGGTTGGGCTCGTCCTACTGTGATTAGGGAAATGAATGCTGAAGAACTGGCTCGTAAGAGGAAGATGGCATCGAAAGACCCAGCAACAAGTCTTAAGTTCTATGTAAGTATTTTAGAGTTGCTCTTATTGTTTTAACATTACATTGTCAAATCATTCTATTAATTGTTTGTTGTTTAATTGAAAATAAAATGAGAATTTGAAGAGCCTTGTGAGGGTGATGCGTTGCGCGAGAGAAAGAGGAGAGCCTTTGTCGATTAAGGAGCAAAGCAAGCACATTGATTATGCTACCAATGTTGACAATGAGGATGCCTATAAATTGTTTAAGCAAGCTGATGCTGAAGTAAATAGGGAAGAAGAATCCAGGAGGTAAGCACAAGCCAAGATGAATGCTGACAAAAAGAGGGCTCGTAGTGGTCGTGGTGGTGAAGGTAGTAGTAGTGGTGTGCTCCTAAACGGGGTCGTGTTCGTGGTCATGGTCGTGGTGGTGAATGCATGCATTCCTGGTTTATTTCTTTATGTTATGGTAGACAAATGTTTAGGTTAACTGTTGAAAATGCTTTTCTTAAGGTTTATGGGACATGTTTTCGTATTTTGGACAAAAAGTGTTGGATTTCTAGTTGTTGAACGAATGGTTTGTTTAGCTGCGTAAAGTTTCAATACTTATGCCGGCATGCTTTTTTTAAGTTACATTGCCGAATACACCAGGGCCGGTAAGGTTGTGAACTGTCATACTGCCGGCCTTGATAGCAGAAATTATTTGCATACCAGGGTCGACAAGGTAATCATATCAATACCTAGCCGGCTGATGTAAAACTGACAGGGTATTATGTTATCGACTCTGCCGGGTATTATGTTGCAGAAAATACCTTCTCCTGATGCCTAAAATCATCATAAGGTCGGCATGGTTATAAACTACAATCTTGCCGACTATATCATAGCCGACACGCTAGTGACCAAATACCGTTCCGATGGTTAAACAGAAGAAAATGAACTCCTGATGCCTAAAATCATCATAAAGTCGGCATGGTAACAAAATTTCGACCTTGCCGACTATATCATAGCCGGCATGCTAATGACCAAATACCTTTCCGGCGGTTACACAGAAGAAAATAAACTCCTAATGCCTAAAATCAACATAAGGTCGGCATGGTAACAAAATTTCGATCCTGCCGGCCTGACTTAGTCGGCATACTGGGGAAACAAAAACCGCGCCAGCGATTTCAAAATTCAATTTTTTTGCAAGTACAACTGCATTGATTGAATTGTACTTAGGCACTATAACGGCCAAATTTGGACACCATCCTACAAATACACTACTTATCTCTACAAAACAACACACAACTATTTGCATATACTCTCCAAGGCTCATATTATCATACACTCCATCTAACTCACCCAATAGCTCTCTACATACAACAATGGCTTCATTTGATTCAAATGAAGATTTGGCAATCACCAAAGCTTGGTATGCAGAAACTCGAGTTAGACATCAGTCCTCCGTAAGGGTGGACGCCATCACCTTTTGGGATAAGGTACATAACAAATTTAGTCAAGAGTTTGAGAATCCTAATGGTCAGTCCAATAATAAAAGTGAAAAGACGAGGGTACCCAAATAACCACAATCTTTTTATTTGATCACAACCTATTCAATCTCTACCGTGCATAAACCTCTTGTAGTAACAATCACTAAAGGAATATTTCAACACAGTGTCCACTTGAAACAGGATTAGTCCGGACTAGCCTAACATGTGAATAATTATATCAGACAAGTGGAGAAAAAATCGAGACAATACAATAACAAGGTGTTCACTTGATTACCGAAACCTTATAAGATAAATATCAAGTGCCTAGTTAACGTACAAGTGTAATTAATTTAATTATAACATAAAACAATTATAATGCGGAAATAAATTAAAGCACATACCAGAATTTTGTTAATGAGGAAAACTGTAATCTTGTAGAAAAACCCCGGGACCTAGTCCAGATTTGAATACTCAATGAATTAAGATGCTACAAAAAGTAAACCTGCAACTTCGTGTAGACACCGCTAACTAAATTTAAATCCTAATTACTCAGCTTCAACAATACTTTTGTTTTGACAATATCTAGCAAACCGAAGTTCTCTATAGATATTTGTTTTGATAATATCTAGCAGAACCGAAGTTCTCAATAGATATTTGATATTAGGTTTCCTAGCGGAATAGGCGTTCTCTTTAGGACTTAAATCTAATGTATCTTCTTAATAGTTCAATCTTTCAAGACAGGATTCCTTTGGATCGTATTCCAAACTGTAAAGGATAAACTGTTTGGTAGCAAAATTCACTTTTTAATCACAATACCGAAATATATGATATAAGTGTAGTTAAGGATCTTCAATTTTTAAGACATGCTACCAGATCCGAAGTTCCTCTATTACAAGATCAAACAAGACAATGATTACCGAAATAATTAGTCTTGATTACAAGGTTTATGATAGAATCACAAACTACTTGGTGATCTTAAAAAGGGTTATGTTTATTTAAAAATAAACAACCTCTTTGATCCCCGAAAATCAAGTCACAGAAAGTTACACCAAAAAATAAAAACACAAGAACATAAGTCTTCAAATCTTCAAAGTCTTCAATCTTCGATTTAATCTTCAAAGTAACAACCCGCAAAAACAAACTTGATTCCTTATTTATTTGTCGCACAGAACGGAATCTGTTAACAATGGCAAATCAATGAATCTATCTTACGGATCTAGAAAGACTTAGATCCGTAGAAACGTTGATCTTTAATCTAGTTTGAGTGAGCCTTATATCAGAAGAAAAGGTTTTCAAGAATAAACAAACTATGTGCAATCAAAGATTTAACAACCATTAGTTAAATAAATCAATAATTGAAAACTGAAATAAAAATGCAATCTTCTAGTTTCCCACCAACGGTACTAATAGAGCTTATCAATCCCAAAGAAGACTTTAAACTGAACGGCCGTAAAAGATTTCGCATAATTAAGTTGCTCTCCTCTCCGAATAGGTGGCCACACCAGTAACAAAATAATTGAGGAAGTTTGCTGCCACGAAGGATTAGTTTTCTATAGATGCAAACTTAGGTATTTATAGATCAAGGAAGTTTCACACCAAAGAATTTCCAAAACCGAAAATATTTTCAAGATATGCAATAAATAGCAAAATTAGGTTTTCATAATTTCTGTAAATAAGACGCTCAAATCTTAATGTTGAAATTATTCACTTATCCATATTAACCAAATATAATTTTAGTATCTCTAATATTTCTAGAAAATTCGAAAATCTATTTTTTGATAAATGTTTGTGTTAAAAACACAAAACTGCTCAGATTGGGTTGAGATTTCTTGAGGCCGATTGCACATGTTCATAGGATCGGTTCCCCCTTGTTGCACATGTGCATAGGATCAGTTACCCCTTATTTATGGTATAAACTTGTATGCGGTTGCACATGTTCATAAGATCGGTTCCCCCAATACTAAAAACTTGTTATACATGTTCATACCATCTCATGTGATTACTTAAGATCGGTTTCACTAATAAAAGTCATACCAATACATAAGTCAGATCTTTTTGAATAGTTTTACCAAGAACACAAACAAGTCATGAACGGTTATACTAATCACACATATTGGTTGTTCACAAGATATGAAATGAAATAACAATACCAATAACGCCTGGAGATTTCATTTTCGATTCACAAACCAAGTTCATGAATTTACTTCCTTAGAACACATGTAAAACATGGTTCCTTAGGATAAAATTCTCACCTTTACCCATATATATAGTCATAATAGCACCCAAAAGATTATGCCGATGTCATATCTTCGAAGTTCTAAAGATAAACATTATAATTTGTGATTCAATAAATTCCTTAGCACTTTGATCATAATAGTATAACTTTGCATGTTATGTTTTCAATCTAAAATATTTGAAAGATACATGATAGATATGGTACAAGTCAAGTCATAGTTACTAACCTCAAGCTGAAGGATGATGTCTTTGTTGTATTCAATCCATCTTCATATCTTTGTGAGTAACTGGAGCACAATACTTCTACCATTTATAGTCTAACCTATCGAAGTTGACTGTAGTTTACATAAAAGCGACTCGAGTTTTGGAACTAAATATGACAACCAATCTTGACATACCAATGCTTGATGGGTTCAACCGAGCGATGCTCTAACAATCTTCCCCTTTGTCAATTTAGTGACAGAACTCTATTACATATGGAGATAAACGAATTACAAAAAAAAAAAAAAAAAAAATCATACTAATCTTCATACGCTAAATTCACATTTCAACAGTACAAAAACCTGGAGATATTCAAACCATAAATGCCGCTGTTGACATTATAATAACAAAGCTATATTACTCCCCCTAAAGGTAAGATATGTCAATTTTCAATCCACACGTCTTTTTTATACCAATTAATATGATATGTTACTCCCCCTTAGTCTGTGCTTTCACTCTTTCGTTTAGATAAACGTTTAAGCACCAATGTTCTTTTCCTTAGAGATACCAATCAATATAAAATCAATGCCAGTATCACTTGTTTACTCCATATATTTCTCCCCCTTTTTGTCACAAAATGACAAAGAAGAGAAAAGATAAAGGACAACACGAAAAGAATCTTACAAATCTCAAAATAGACTTGTAACCTGTAGAGTTGAGCACGAGGGTTCCGCACACCCTGTTCTGATAACCAATATCAAAACCGAAACTACAAGTAGTTTTATTTTGATATGTTACCAAGGAAACAATTGTCCGAAACAATTTTTCCATTTTAGTTTAGCAAACCAAAAATCAACTAAGCATCTTAGTTCCTTTGCTAAACCGATTGTACAAAAACAATCGCTTATTCGATAAGACCAAAATAAAGATAACTCTATTTTTCTCATCAGGTTCTAATTATCCATAAACTTAGACCTTTCAATTTTAAACAAGACAAGTACTAGCTTAGTTAACTAGCATTTCTTGTTAAGGCATTCGATCAAACTTGAATAACCGAAACATCACTTCGATAAGTCTGACTAAGATCAGAATTAACTTAGTTTCTCCTATCCAAAATCGAATTGGACTAAACAACTCATCCCGTAAACCTTTTCTTTTCGTTAAACCATAAATAATTCATACAAACCAAAATAAATCAACTTGCATAATTATTCACCTCAACCGGAAGCAATTGAAACAACATAGATATTAAAGCACCACATTTGCACCGAAATTTTATAAGCCTAAACAATTGATACCACACAATAAAGCAAGATAACAATAGTTTTTCTTAACCGAAACCAATTGAATCACACATACATCCATACACACATAATGGAATAAACATCAATTGTACCGAAAATTTGTTAAGCAAAAGCAAAATATATGCAATACAATCATGCTTTTCTTAAACAGGAAAATGATTAACAAACAAATTTGTTACCTCAATTTTCGCATCCTTTTTTCCTCATTTGTTTTCTCATCCTTTCGCAAAGACATAAGAACATCAAAAGAAACCTTTACCAGAGAAAGGTTGAAATGGTTTTAACTATTACATGCCAATAGTAATAAGCTAATACCAAAGACTCATATGTATCTATATACACAACTTATGAGAAATAAATTGATAATAGTATAATCATGACTCGCATATGGGATTAATTTCCATCATCCTTTTATGATTATTTGATTCAGCAACCCAAAAAGTTAGATATGAAATACGCTAAATCAAAATTCACAAAATCATAAAAAGGTAACCGATTATGAGACCTATCTCATATAACGATGACAACACGAAGATACATTCATTTGATCAAGAACGTTTAGCACAATATTCTGAGTGTCATGAGTATTGAAACTTATCATTCGAGTGTCATCATTGTGACTATCTTTTGATACCTTCCTGGTTGTCTTTAAAGAAGACTTTGGACTCCATTTAGAAATGTGTTTTACAGGAGCAGCTTTGTTCTTCCGATTGTTTCTTTCTGAAATCCTAGATGAATCTCTTGAGGAAACATTAGCGTAACTAAAATGTTGAAAACTCTGAGAGTTAGCCTTTCTCCAATTTGGAACATCAGATACAGTCTTTACAAAGTTATATCTCCTTTTATTGTTTGAGCGATTCTGAGAAAACTTTGTAGAACCCTGATAAGCAAACTTTGAATTATCATTATAATAATTCTTTTGCTCATTTTTAGGACAATGATGTCCTGATTTAGCACGAGAAGCATTATTAAGTTCAGTCAATTTTGCGGAAGCATGTGTATCTATGGCTTTTTCATTCCTTTTACGGAATCTGCATCCTCTTTCCAAGTGTCATTTATTTCCACAAAAAGAGCAATGCTTAGTAACATACGAACCATGAGGTTTAGTGTTACCTTGTTGTGGATTTTATTTCATTGGAGTTTGACGGATTTTACGTTTTCCGTCTTTTGCTGAAGATGACGGTGCTACAGATTTTCCTTTATGGAAGAGCAATCTTTTGTGGCAACTTTTGAAGCAATTTCTTCAGCAGAGTCTTTAGGTTTTACAAACTTTGTTTCCTGTTTAGTATTCAAAGTTTGCTTACCTTTATAGCCCAATCCTCGCGTGTCACGAGGAAATCTAGTTGGCTTTCACATCGAGTCAAGTTGTTTTGTGCTACTATCGAACTTTTTCAAGTCCGTTTTTAGACTCATATTCTCTTTCTCCAATATTTTTATTTTTTCGAGAGCATTATCTAGATCAACCTTAAATTTATAAATTTGAACTTTATAATCTAAAGAAATTTTATATTCGGTAGAATTAGTTACCTTAGTGTTCTTTAGGTTCTCCACCTCTATATATAGTTTCCTTTCTCGATCATGACCTTCTTCGATTTTCTCTCTGTAACTTCTCATATCTCCAAGATAATCTCGCTCATTGCTGATAATTTCTATATCCTCGTACAGATCATCTAGTTCCCTTTTCAATCTTTCACTCTCTTCACGAAGATCACAGTCGTGTGCCTTTGGCTCTGGAGCTTCTCGATCATCACCTTTTTGTTTTCTGTATTTTTCCAAGACTTCAATATAAGTCTGACCATTGCTTACACGTTCTATGTCCTTACATAGAATATCAAGTTCTCTTTTAAGATTTTGATTCTCTTTGCAGAGTTTATGATATGTGTGTTTACGTCCGTGAACTATGATTGTCCCATATGTGGAAAAAATTTAAGTCTTTCATATGTCATTATGCATGTATTGATATAAGATTAAGTGAACTTTTGACAAACAAAAGTTAAGCCTATTATGTCATTATGCAAATATTGATGGAAGATAGGATGAACTTTTGTTTACAAAGATTAAGTCTATTATATGTCATTGTGCAAATAGTGATGAAAAATAGAATGAATCTTTGTGTATTCCGCAGTATTGATCTTCCCTGATCCATATCTTTATGTAAATGCTGTGCGGCTCGTAAGTTCTCTTATGTGAGAATTTCCGATTAAATTAATCAGGGGTTTTCTTGTGGTTAATTTAATTGAGAATTTTGTATACAAATTCATGTTTCATGTTATTTGTTAATGTCCAAAGAAATCCTTCTTTTCTTGTGAAAGTAAGGTTGCTCTTGTTGTCCTTTCGGGAATGACATTATATGGGGGAGAGTTATTAATTGAACTTATGCTTAATTTCAAAATCTTTGTGGGGGTGCGGCTGTGGAATATTATAGGGGTTATCTTGTATCTTTATAAACTCCTTGATGAATGCATTTAGTTTCGGCTATATGATTGCATCTAAAAAAGTTGATATGTGCTTTTCTTTTAGCCATGAAGTGTTTCTATGTAAATTTCATTAGAATCCCACTAATTTTCGTACCTCTGCCAATTTTATGGACAAAAAGGAAGAGAATTAATGTGTAGTTCACACTACAAATACATATGGTTTTCGTATCATTATGTAAGGGGGAGTGGTTTTCATGTGAGATGAAGTATTGACTAAGGGGGAGTGATACATATCACCATAGCATTGTTGTCAAAGTTATGATATAATTGAACTTTGATGCTGTGTAATAATACTATGACACTGTATAACAATGATTGAGAGCTATTGTTTTCTCATTGTTATAGCTACAGATCTTCAACAACGATGATGCTGAGTTGAACACATTTAGAATCATTGGAGTACTTGGAAGTGACGAAGATTTCGAGTAATGTTGAAGAACCAAGGAGATCAAGCATTTGGATGAGAAGCTATAAAGTTTATTTATTTTGTATTCCATATGTATTGATAATTTTGTCACTAAAATTGACAAAGGGAGAGATTGTTAGAGCATTGATCGGTCGAACTCGCAAGCGTTGATATCTCAAGCTTGTTTGTTAAGTTTAGTTGTCAAAACTATTAGTCTTGATTTCTAGTCTACTTATAGCTAAGTCTCTGATTAGGATAGTAAGTGTAGTTGAGCTTTAGACTCTATGACGTTCACCGAATGAAGAAGAATAACTACTCAAGGGAAGTTGTGGAACCTCATCAATAAAAGGTATGTGGAGACTTGAAATTGTCTATCACTTAAAAGTCTATCTATTCTATCTTCTATTTTGAGACAAAAGTCATATTGCTATATAGACTTCGATTATACACATTTTTTAATTTTAGTCGAGTTTATCTCGCTTATCTATTTCTCGAAATATGTTGGCCAAGTTCATCTGTACTCGTGAATGTTTTAGTTCGTGAGTATGAGAACCTTACATTACCGATTTTAGAACTTAACAGCTGTGTTCGCAAACCAGGTACCTGAACAACAGCTCCAGATCTTAGCCTGTCAAGCCGTTCGCAAACCCGGTTCGCAAATGGTCGTCCCGGACCCAACTCAGGTAAAACCGTTCGCATACTATGTACGCAAATAAGGTTCCCGGACCTGAATCATCACAAAACAGTTCACATACTTGGTATGCATATCGTGTTGCATTCAGACATGTGTACTTTTTCTAAACTCCCATTTCAATCATAACATCCTTAGAAGACGACAACGGTAATCTCACACATACCATTAGCTTTAAGTAATTTCAAGTGATCGAACGATCAATATGAAACTTCCAAAGCTAACATCAAATGATTGTCTCACACAAATCATGTAATATTTTCAAGGTAACTTTCACATGATCATTTTCTGACTTAATATTTAGTTTACAACAAATAAATTGTCTCCAACTAAACTAGTCAAGAATATGATGAACATAGTTACATCAACAAGATTCCAACACATATTTAAAGAAATAGATAAGCCAGATAAACTCGGCTCGAAATATCAAATGTGTATAATGTAAAAGTCTATATAGATATATGACTTAGTCTCATTAGAAGATAGAATATAATAGACTTCTGAGTGATAGATAAGTTTTAGTCACCACATACCTTTTGTTGATGAAGTTCCTCCAAGCTCCTTAGTAGATCTTCGTCTTCAATTGGTAAACGTCGTGAAGTCTAAAACTCAACTACTAATTCTATCATAATCCGAGACATAACTATAAGTAGCCTAGAAATCAAGTATATAGTTTTGATCAATTAAACTTGAAAAACAAGCTTGAGATAGCAACGCTTGCGAGTTCGACCGAGAAATGATCAAACATTTGGTAATATGAATATTTTTGTTGTTTCCTACACTACAAACGCACCCTTCCTTTAACTCTTCTCTGCAATCAATAATAGCTTTCCATGTTGATGAACATCTGGAATTTTCCGAAGCTTATCAAAAATAAGTGTTTCTGAAATACTTAGCTTTCATGTTTGCTCCACACACACAGTTCCTATCTCCTAGCAGTTTCCACCCCAATTTAGATATTCGAGCTCTATTTAGGTGAGTCAGAGATCTGATTCATATGGCACCAGTTACTTTTTCATCCATAATTATTTTTTTCGTTCGGAAACCTGTATGGATAAAACATAATACAATTCAAGTTGAACAACTTAATGATCCTTGATAATATGTATAAAGATTTTATATCTCTATCTCTTCCCAATCAGAAAGTTTAGACAATAGAGTCTGTGAACCTAATTGATAAAATGAGTACTTGGAAGATCCCAAAATCAATATCCAAGATCAATCTTGTTTTATCCAAATAATCCAATTGGAATTATGGCAAGTATGAAACTTGTCATTTATATTTCAAGATATTAATTCTACAAGAACGAGTCTCATAACCGATCACAATTATTATAGGCGGATCTAATAAGACTTAATATGTACTAGTTGTGTAAATTCTATTATAGATAAACAATATAATGTGGACATGGAAAAACACAAGACACCATAAGTTTTGTTAACGAGGAAGCCGCAATAGCAGAAAAACACCGAGACCTCGTCGAGATTTGAACACCAAATTGTATTAAGCAGCTATACACACTAGCCTACTATCAGACTTCAGACTGGAATGTAGTTGAGATCTAATCCACCCTCTAAGCGATTCAGTTAGAGTCGCATTCCTTACGTTTCTTAACCTCGCAAGCTCTACGCAATTGATTCCCTTTGCTGGCGTCCTTTACAGCCTAAGAGTTGCTTCAACCTAAGTAGAGACTTTTCATACCAATCTTATTCTAACAGATAAGCCTATTTTGATTTTTCTTTAGATCAAAGATCAAGGCTTAGAAATCTATCTGTAATAGACAAAGCTAGCAAACCTCACAAATCTGGAACACCTACACTCGGTTAGTTGAGAAGCCTAGAATCTTTACCACCTCTTAAGAACAATATTCAACTATTGAATTAAAAATAGTTTTCAAATATCTAGATTGAGCAATCATGAAGTCTGAGATGAAGAGAACTTTGCGATTACTATTTATCTTGCCTGAAATATATTACAAAAACCTCGATAATAGAATAAAAATATCATGATACACGAACTATCAAGGTAAAAGATAGTCAAATATGGCTTCACGAATCCCCAAGCGAAGTCTTTTAGTCGTAGAACTAATTATGTTTCTCAGAGGAAACCTGGATCAATAGAGGACGATTTCAGCTATCAACTATGTCAAGGGTGCTGAAACAAACACATGCAGAACCATGGAAGAACTCGAAGGACTAAGAATTCAAGACGACATTGAAGAACCAAGAAAATCAGGCATGATGGATTTTTGAGTTAAAAAATCGATTTGTTTTTAATCCATATGTATAGGTAGTTAAAATTGACAAAGGGTGAGATCATTAGGGCACTGCTTGGCCGAACTCGCAAGTTTTTTTATATATCTCAAGATTGTTATTAATGTTAGTTGCACAAAACTGTATCTTGATTTCTAGTCTAAGAAAGTCAAGTCTTGGACTAGGTTTAGAGGTTGATACGAAGTTGAGTATCAGACATCATTGTAATCCTCGAAGACTGAAGATCAACGAAGACATTTGGATAACTTCATCAACAAGAGGTATGTGAAAACTGAACCATTCTATTTACTCACATAAATTACTATTATATCTACATGATACTGTGTTGTATGAACTCAAGTATATTTAATATTGCAAAGAAGAAATTTTGAACCAAGCTTGTCTTGTTAAACATCTCGAAATATGATTTAAGCTATGGATATTCATAGGTCCTTAAAAAATCTTAGTTCGAAACCATTTATTGTTCAAGAACTATGATTGTGTCATTGGATCAATTAAAAATTTCCCAAGCAATGATATTTTATATCCATGGTATTTGGGCATGTTTCATAACATCAAAACAGAGTTTCAAGAACTTACTGAAATCCATGACATTTGAGTAGTTCGTGTATCTTGATTTTGTTCTTTATATTATCGAGGTTTTAGTAATCTCTTTCAAGAGTGAGATTGATAGAAATTGCATAGTTGTCTTTGCCTCAGAGTATGTGATTCCTCAAGCTAGATATCCAAAACCCTTCTTAATTACTGGTTTAAGTTTGTTCTTGAGAGGTGATTAATAATCTAGGCTTCTCAACTAACTGAGTGTAAGTGTTCTGTACTTATGAGGTTTGCTAACTTTGTCTATTGCAAACAGAGTTCGAAGCTATTCGATCTAAAAGGAAATCAAATAGGCTTATCTGTTAGAGGTGAATTCGTATCAAAAGTATTCACTTAGGCTGAAGTAACTCTTAGACTGTAAAGGGCGTCTGCTAAGGGAATTAATTTCGCAGAGCCTTGCGAGGTTCAAGAGACGTAAGTAGTACAACAACAGCTGAAGTGTTTGGAGAGTGAATTCAGTCTTAACTACATTCTAGTCTGAAGTCTGATAATAGACTAGTGTCTCTAGCGGCTGAATACATTTCTGGGTCAGGCGTTTTTTTTTTCATAGTAAACATTTTTTAAATATTTATGCATTCTATGAGTTGTTATAAAAAAAAGTAAATATAACGATGATTAGACGACAAAAATTGGCAAGAATAAAGACTTGCTTATGAAATATACACAAAATGTTATGTATTTTGTAGTATTTTATGCATATTATGACGTGCTTTCTTAACGTGTTGTTCGGTGCTGTGCCACGTGCTTATCCGTGCCGTGTGATGTGCTATACCAATGTTCCGATTAAGCTAACCCAGCACAACCCACAAAGCTAATATGTTGAGTTGCGCTGGGCTAAGTCACATGCTAAACTGGACTGTGCTCAAATTTTAACGTGTTGGGATGGACTGTGCTCCAGCTGGCACAACCGTACACCTCTAGATAATTGTGTAACTTTTATAACTTTATGGCTTTCCCCTATGCTTGCTTCATGGTTTTTTTAGTACACGTCTAACAAACAAATTGAAGTTGGGAAAAAAAGAAGTTGGCATGGATGGGTCGTTCAATACGAGGATATCAGTTTTGGAAGTGTTTCATTAGTTTTTCTATTTCTAATGAATCTTCATTAGATGTCATGAAATATTTATTCTCCAATTAAATTCGAAAATCTTGCAAAAGATTCAAGATTTACTGCTTTTTGAGAACACATTTATTACATGGCAGATTTAAAATGAACTAGCATTCCAATTTTAAGCCCATTTATACCGCTTATTACTTGAAAGTTTGAAATAAGTACTTGATGAATGTTAATTCGTGTATTAGTTGGTTCCATGTACTCTGTTAACTCGAGAGCTATCTGGATATTTTACTTTTAGATCATATGGTGCATTATCATGTCCTTATTAACACCATTTGAATGTCTATAATTCTAGCTTGATTATATTCAAGGAGGAGATAAAATCTAACTAAATTGTTCTAATTAACCGAAAAATTTATAAATAATATTAGGAAGTGAAAGATACGCGCTTTATTTTTACGGCGCCGCCAAAATAAATCAAAAAGGTCAATTTGATCGTTAGAAGCCGTTATTTTAGATTTTTAGTACACGATATGCACGAATGATAGTTGTTTTCGTTGTAACGAGCACAACCATAATAACGGTAATCGATGACAATGGTCAAAAGCAAATGACTTACCTATACAAAATTGTTTTATATTGTTTCAGTATGCAAAAATATTTTGAAAGAAATATATACAAGCATAAGAATGGTATCCTTATGCAAATAACCAACTAAATTCGACTTACCTATACGTATTTGTTTTGATTTTTTTTTGATGGAATATTTGTTTTGATTTAAAAAATATTTGGGAGGAATTGTTTGTTAGCAAAGAAAAGATACACCCCTGACGACATGGTCAATCACATTTGACTTATCTCCACACCAGATTAACTACGCCCTAATCCTTGCTTCACATCCACCTATGCTTTCTATGTTGGCCTATATAAATGAAAATTTCCCCTCGTTTCTTCTCCATTCTTTGTCATTTTTCTTCTTCTTTCTCATTTTATTACAAAAAATGACTCATACAGTCGCCGGCCAATCTTCATCTCCAAATGAGGTTTATCACGTTTGCCTTTTTTTTTTATATATTATTATTTGTCTCTAAGTTGTGATCTCTTGTTTGCGGTTTGTTTTTTTTTCTGGTTTTTTACATGGGAATTTTCTTTATCTATTCATATTGTTTTTGTTTAATCTTTTTGAACAACCATCATTTTTTTTATGGTGGGTTTGTTTGCAGAATTCACCATTTCCAAGAATTTATAATCCCATGGGATTACAAATTCTGGCATTCATGTAAATTCCTTGTGTGTTTGGAAACTCAATTAAAATTCCTAGGATTTATAGAGTTTTCTTGTATTAAAATCTTTGTACCGTTTGGCATTACCCACAAATCTTAAAATTGCATATATATGGGATTTAGAGTTAAAAAAAATGGATCCATAAATCCCTTGATAAGTTTCCCAACAAATCTTAGGGAGAGGGGTTGGACTCCATATGGAAAATTTGCTGGAAAATTGAATCACGTAGGAAACGTGATTCCAAGAATTCGGACAACCAAAAATACAAAGAGAAACGTAATTCTACCAAATCTCCTGGATCCATAAACTCTACCTTTAAAATTGTACATCCAAACCCACCATTAGCTTTTTTGTGTTCTAGCCTCTTTAATATTCGAAAGCGATTTTCAAACTTCATTTTTTGGCTACAAGCCTTTTGCTTGTCATATGACTTGGATAGGAGTTGTAGGACCCGTATAACATCATACATCCTATGTTGGATTTCTGTTAAATGAGAATCTTAATAGGCAGAAGTTAGTCCAGTTCATATTTTATGGTGGTGTTGTGTTGGGGTGACTACTGTATTTTTACTTAGGCAAAAAATAATATTGCCGAATTATGATTATTATCTTTTCCACCATTTTACTCATGAATAATTTTGCCGTTGATGAATTGATCTTTTCCTTTTATTTTATTTTCTCACAGTTTCCAAGAAAATACTGCTCCTCCATCACCTGAGGTGATTTATAAGTGCCCAAGGATGAGGGCTATGAACGTTATAAGTGCCCAAGGATGAGGGATATGAACGATCCATCGGTGATAAGAAAACAAAAGCTGGCAAATAAAGCAAAAAAGATAACCAAAAGAAAATCACTAGCCCAAACGGCCGGGGGCACTACTCCTCCACCACCTTATGTGGCTAAGAAGTGCATGAGAATAAGGGCATCAAACGACCCTTCCGTGATAATGGAACAGAGGGTGGAGAAAATAAGGAAGACAACTGTAAGAAAATCACTAGGCCAAACGGCTAGGGCCACCAATCCCTCCCAAGCTACAAGAGTAAGGAACAATAACAACAATACTGCTGCCCAGAACAACACCATTGATGATGTTGTCGTCACTTCCTAGGTAGCATACATACCAAACGAGTGACACACATTATGTGAAGAAGAAATACAAGGTGTTGAGCATTGGACCCAACAATTCACCTGATGCGAGTCATCACTAGTTATTTTTTGGGATTGTCTGCAGCGTCATTTAATTGTTATTCTTTAAATTTGTTGTTATTTTGTTGGCGTCGGTGGAATGTCCAATTTTTATATGGTTTCAAATAATATAAGGTTGTTTTAACTCTATAAGATGTCTCTTTTATAATTTAATTTCTAATTACAAAGGCCAGTTTACCAAACCCTTATTATGTTTTATCTCTGTTTTTTTTCGATTATTTTACCGAGTCAATTTACATTGGTATACCCATGAATAATATGTTTCTTATTTTTTTTTTACAAGTATAATAATGTTTCACTTTTTGGTTAAACCATAACCGGTTCGGAAACAAGCGTTTCAAAGGAAATGATGTAAGAGTTTTAAATCATGTGTGTTTGTTAAAAGTTTAATTCTATGATTTTTAGGTTTGAATAGTGTTTTGAAAATGTGAAAGAAAACTTTAGTCGCTCGTACATGTATTCTCTTCGTTCGGTTTTGTAAGTTTATGGAGTAGGCTTGGGGTTCATCAAGAATCATTTATTAAAACTCTTTTCTTGTGTTTTCCAAATAATTAATGTCCTTTACTCTCCATGAAAGAAATAATTATATTAAAATCAAATCCAATTACATTAAATATTCAAAATCTGTAATTTAATTCGTTTGTTTGTTACTTTATTTGACTCATTTAAACTAAATAACAGTGATTGTGTCAACATTCAGGCTATGCGGATAATGTTCTCGAAACACAAAATTGGTTGAATAGTAATAAAGCTTTGGAAGTGTTTCATTAGTTTTTCTATTTCTAATGAATCTTCATTAGATGTCATGAAATATTTATTCTCCAATTAAATTCGAGAATCTTGCAAAAGATTTAAGATTTACTGCTTCTTGAGAACACATTTATTACATGGCAGATTTAAAATGAACTAGTATTCCAATTTTAAGCCCATTTATATCGCTTATTACTTGAAAGTTTGAAATAAGTACTTGATGAATGCTAATTCGTGTATTAGTTGGTTCGATGTACTCTGTTAACCCGAGAGCTATTTGGATATTTTACTTTTAGATCATATGGTGCATTATCATGTCCTTATTAACGTCATTTGAATGCCTATAATTCTAGCTTGATTATATTCAAGGAAGAGAAAAAATCTAATTAAATTGTTCTAATTAACCGAAAAATTTATAAATAACATAAGGAAGTGAAAGATACACACTTTACTTTTTTACGGCGCCGCCAAAATAAATCTAAAAGATCAATTTGACCGTTAGAAACCGTTATTCTAGATTTTTAATACACGATATGCACGAACGTTAGTTTTTTTCGTTGTAACGAGCACAACCATAATAACGGTAATCGATGACAATGGTCAAAAGCAAATGACTTACCTATACAAAATTGTTTTATATTGTTTCAAAGTACAAAATATTTTGAAAGAAATATCCACAAGCATAAGAAAGGCATTCTTATGCAAATAACCAACTAAATCGACTTACCTATACGTATTTGTTTTGATTTTTTTTGTTTTTATGGATTATTTGTTTTGATTTCAAAAATATTTGGGAGGAATTGTTTGTTAGCAAAGAAAAGATACACCCCTGACGACATGGTCAATCACATTTGACTTATCTCCACACCAGATTAACTACACCCTAATCCTTGCTTCACATCCACCTATGCTTTCTATGTTGGCCTATATAAATGAAAATTTCCCCTCGTTTCTTCTCCATTCTTTGTCATTTTTCTTCTTCTTTCTCATTTTATTACAAAAAATGACTCATACAGTCGCCGGCCAATCTTCATCTCCAAATGAGGTTTATCACGTTTGCCTTTTTTTTTATATATAATTATTTGTCTCTAAGTTGTGATCTCTTGTTTGCGGTTTGTTTTTTTGTCTAGTTTTTTACATGAGAATTTTCTTTATCTATTCATATTGTTTTTGTTTAATCTTTTTGAACAACCATCATTTTTCTTATGGTGGGTTTGTTTGCACAATTCTGGCATTCATATGAATTCCTTGTGTGTTTGGGAACTCAATTAAAATTCCTAGAATTTATAGAGTTTTCTTGTATTAAAATCTTTGTACAGTTTGGCATTACCCACAAATCTTAAAATTGTATATATATGGGATTTAGAGTTAAAAAAAATGGGTTCATAAATCCCTTGATAAGTTTCCCAACAAATCTTAGGGAGAGGGGTCGGACTCCATATGGAGGATTTGCTGGAAAACTGAATCCTGTAAGAAACGTGATTCCAAAAATTCAGACAACCAAACATATAAAGGGAAACGTAATTCTACCAAATCCCCTGAATCCATAACCTCTACCTTTAAAATTGTACATCCAAACACACCATTAGATTGTTAGTGTTCTAGCCTCTTTAATATTCGAAAGCGATTTTCAAACTTCATTTTTTGGCTCCAAGCCTTTTGCTTGTCATACAACTTGGGTGTGAGTTGTAGGACCCGTATAACATCATACATCTTATGTGAGATTTCTGTTAAATGAGAATCTTAATAGGAAGAAGTTAGTCTAGTTCATTTTTTATGGTGGTGTTGTGTTGGGGTGACTGCTGTTTAGGAAAAAAATAATATTGCCGAATTATGATTATTATCTTTTCCACCATTTTACTCATGAATAATTTTTCCGTTGATAAATTGATCTTTTCCTTTTATTTTATTTTGTTTTCTCAGAGTTTCCAGGAAAACACTGCTCCTCCATCACCTGAGGTGATTTATAAGTGCCTAAGGATGAGGGCTGTGAACGATCCATCGGTGATAAGGGAACAAAAGCTGGCAAATAAAGCAAAAAATATAAACAAAAGAAAATCACTAGCCCAAACGGCCGGGGGCACTACTCCTCCACCACCTTATGTGGCTAAGAAGTGCATGAGAATAAGGGCATCAAATGACCCTGCCGTGATAATGGAACAAAGGGTGGAGAAAAGGAGGAAGAGAATCGTAAGAAAATCACTTTCCCAAACGGCTAGGGCCACCAATTCCTCCCAAGCTACAAGAGGAAGGAACAATAACAACAATAATGACAATGGAATTCGTTGTGTTGCCAATACCATTGCCCAGAACAACACCATTGATGATGTTGTCGTCCCTTCCTAGGTAGCATACATACCAAACGGGTGACACACATTATGTGAAGAAGAAATATAAGGCGTTGAGGATTAGACCCGACAATTCACCTGATGTGAGTCATCACTGGTTCTTTTTTGGGATTGTCTGCAGCGTCATTTAATTGTTATTCTTTAACTTTGTTGTTATTTTGTTGGCGTTGGTGGGATGTCCGATTGTTATTTGGTTTCAAATAATATTAAGTTGTTTTAACTCTATAAGATGTCTCTTTTATATTTTATTTTCTAAGTACAAAAGCCAGTTTACCAAACTCTTATTATGTTTTATCTCGTTTTTTTTTTCCGATTATTTTATTGAGTCAGTTTACATTGGTATACCCATGAATAATGTGTTTCTTATTTTGTTTTACAAACATAATGATGTTTCACTTTTTGGTTAAACCATAACCGGTTCAGAAACAAGCGTTTCAAAGGAAATGATGTAAGAGTTTTAAATCAAGTGTGTTTGTTAAAAGTTTAATTCTATGCTTTTTAGGTTTGGAGAGTGTTTTGAAAATGTGAAAGAAAACTTTAGTCGCTCATACATGTATTCTCCTTGTTTGGTTTAAGTCATTTTATGGAGTAGGCTTGGGGTTCATCAAGAATCATTTGTTAAAACTCTTTTCTTGTGTTTTCCAAATAATTAATGCCCTTTCCTCTCCACGAAAGAAATAGTTAAAATCAAATCCAATTACATTAAATATTCAAAATCTGTAATTTAATTCGTTTGTTTGTTACTTTATTTGACTCCTTTGAACTAAATAACAGTGATTGTGTCAACATTCAGGCTATGTGGAGAATGTTCTCGAAACACAAAATTGGTTGAATAATAATAAAGTTTTACTTCTGGGTCTAGTAGACACGTAAAAAAAGATATTATTTTAATATCCTAGAATCTAAAAGATATTGGTTTAATAATTCTAATCGAGCATTTAACCCAAAATACTAAAACTTATTTTATTAAGGCTGACTAACATACCCCTTTTTAATGAATAGTTTGATTTCTCTGATCCTTCATCATCTTCGATCTTTTTTTTTTTTACTCTGAGTCATATTTATCTCTCCACCCCACCCCCCCAGTTTATGCAATTCTTCTCCTCCATCGTCATTATCTGGTTTTTCTTTTATTTGTCTTTTTCGCTTTCTTTGAGGAGTAGTGTTTCCTTGGACTCTTGTAGCTTGGGAGGAATAATTTGTTTTTTTTTTCCGATTATTTTATTAAGTCAGTTTACATTGGTATACCCATGAATAATATGTTTCTTATTTTGTTACAAACATAATAATGTTTCACTTTTTGGTTAAACCATAACCGATTCGGAAACAAGCGTTTCAAAGGAAATGATGTAAGACTTTTAAATCATGTGTGTTTGTTAAAAGTTTAATTCAATGCTTTTTAGGTTTGAAGAGTGTTTTGAAAATGTGAAAGAAAACTTTAGTCCCTCGTACATGTATTCTCCTCGTTCGGTTTAAGTCAGTTTATGGAGTAGGCTTGGGGTTCATCAAGAATCATTTGTTAAAACTCTTTTCTTGTGTATTCCAAATAATTAATGCCCTTTCCTCTCCATGAAAAAAATAGTTATATTAAAATCAAATCCAATTACATTAAATATTCAAAATCTGTAATTTAATTCGTTTGTTTGTTACTTTATTTGACTTCTTTGAACTAAATAACAGTGATTGTGTCAACATTCAGGCTATGCGAAGAATGTTCTCGAAACACAAAATTGGTTGAATAATAATAAAGTTTTACTTCTGGGTCTAATAGACACGTAAAAAAAGAATTATTTTAATATCCTAGAATCTAAAAGATATTGGTTTAATAATTCTAATCGAGCTTTTAACCCAAAATGCTAAAACTTATTTTATTAAGGCTGACTAACATACCCCTTTTTAATGAATAGTTTGATTGTTCTGATCCTTCATCATCTTCGATCCTTTTTTTTTCTTCTCTCAGTCATATTTGTCTTACCCCTCCCCAAGTTTATGCAATTCTTCTCCTCCATCGTCATTATCTGGTTTTTCTTTTATTTGTCTTTTTTCGGCTTCTTTGAGGAGTAGTGTTTCCTTGGACTCTTGTAGCTTGGGAGGAATAATTTGATTTTTCTTTTTGGGAGGAATAATCGGTTATGTTTTTTTTTTTCCCGATTTTTTTATTAAGTCAGTTTAGATTGATATAACCATGAATAATATGTTTCTTATTTTGTTTGCAAACATAATAACGTTTCACTTTTTGGTTAAACCATAACCGATTCGCAAATAAGCGTTTCAAAGGAAATGATGTAAGAGTTTTAAATCATGTGTGTTTGTTAAAACTTTAATTCAATGCTTTTTAGGTTTGAAAGTGTTTTGAAAATGTGAAAGAAAACTTTAGTCCCTCGTACATGTATTCTCCTCGTTCGGTGTAAGTCAATTTATGGAGTAGGCTTGGGGTTCATCAAGAATCATTTGTTAAAGCTCTTTTCTTGTGTATTCCAAATAATTAATGCCCTTTCTTCTCCATGAAAAAAATAGTTATATTAAAATCAAATCCAATTACATTAAATATTCAAAATCTGTAATTTAATTCGTTTGTTTGTTACTTTATTTGACTCATTTGAACTAAATAACAGTGATTGTGTCAACATTCTGGCTATGCGGAGATTGGTCTCGAAACACAAAATTGGTTGAATAATAATAAAGTTTTACTTCTGGGTCTAGTAGACACGTAAAAAAAGATATTATTTTAATATCCTAGAATCTAAAATATATTGGTTTAATAATTCTAATCGAGCATTTAACAAAAAATACTAAAACTTATTTTATTAAGGATGACTAACATACCCCTTTTTAATGAATAGTTTGATTTCTCTGATCCTTCATCATCTTCGATCCTTTTTTTTTTCTCTGAGTCATATTTATCTCCCCCCCCCCCCCCCCCCCCCCCCAAGTTTATGCAATTCTTCTCCTTCATCGTCATTACCTGGTTTTTCTTTTATTTGTCTTTTTTCGGTTTCTTTGAGGAGTACTGTTTCCTTGGACTCTTGTAGCCTGGGAGGAATAATTTGATTTTTCTTTTTGGGAGGAATAATCGGTTATGGTTTTTTTTTCCCGATTATTTTATTAAGTCAGTTTAGATTGATATACCCATGAATAATATGTTTCTTATTTTGTTTTACAAACATAATAATGTTTCACTTTTTGGTTAAACCATAACCGATTCGGAAATAAGCGTTTCAAAGGAAATGATGTAAGAGTTTTAAATCATGTGTGTTTGTTAAAAGTTTAATTCAATGCTTTTTAGGTTTGAAGAGTGTTTTGAAAATGTGAAAGAAAACTTTAGTCCCTCGTACATGTATTCTCCTCGTTCGGTTTAAGTCAGTTTATGGAGTAGGCTTGGGGTTCATCAAGAATCATTTGTTAAAGCTCTTTTCTTGTGTATTCCAAATAATTAATGCCCTTTCTTCTCCATGAAAAAAATAGTTATATTAAAATAAAATCCAATTACATTAAATATTCAAAATCTGTAATTTAATTCGTTTGTTTGTTACTTTATTTGACTCATTTGAACTAAATAACAGTGATTGTGTCAACATTCAGGCTATGCGGAGATTGTTCTCGAAACACAAAATTGGTTGAATAATAATAAAGTTTTACTTCTGGGTCTAGTAGACACGTAAAAAAAGATATTATTTTAATATCCTAGAATCTAAAAGATATTGGTTTAATAATTCTAATCGAGCATTTAATAAAAATACTAAAACTTATTTTATTAAGGCTGACTAACATAACCCTTTTTAATGAATAATTTGATTTCTCTGATCCTTCATCATCTTCGATCCTTTTTTTTTTCTGAGTCATATTTATCTCCCCCTCCCCCCCCCCCCCCAAGTTTATGCAATTCTTCTCCTCCATCGTCATTATCTGGTTTTTCTTTTATTTGTCTTTTTCGGTTTCTTTGAGGAGTAGTGTTTCCTTGGACTCTTGTAGCTTGGGAGGAATAATTTGATTTTTCTTTTTGGAAGGAATAATTGGTTATGTTTTTTTTTTCCCGATTATTTTATTAAATCAGTTTACATTGAAATACCCATGAATAATATGTTTCTTATTTTGTTTTACAAACATAATAATTTTTCACTTTTTTGTTAAACCATAACCGATTAGGAAATAAGCGTTTCAAAGGAAATGATGTAAGAGTTTTAAATCATGTGTGTTTGTTAAAAGTTTAATTCAATGCTTTTTAGGTTTGAAAAGTGTTTTGAAAATGTGAAAGAAAACTTTAGTCCCTCGTACATGTATTCTCCTCGTTCGGTTTAAGTCAGTTTATGGAGTAGGCTTGGGGTTCATCAATAATCATTTGTTAAAACTCTTTTCTTGTGTATTCCAAATAATTAATGCCCTTTCCTCTCCGTGAAAAAAATAGTTATATTAAAATCAAATCCAATTACATTAAATATTCAAAATCTGTAATTTAATTCGTTTGTTTGTTACTTTATTTGACTCATTTGAACTAAATAACAGTGATTGTGTCAACATTCAGGCTATGCGGAGAATGTTCTTGAAACACAAAATTGGTTGAATAATAATAAAGTTTTACTTCTGGGTCTAGTAGACACGTAAAAAAAGATACTGTTTTAATATCCTAGAATCTAAAAGATATTGGTTTAATAATTCTAATCGAGCATTTAACCCAAAATACTAAAACTTATTTGATTAAGGCTGACTAACATACCCCTTTTTAATGAATAGTTTGATTTCTCGGATCCTTCATCACCTTCGATCTTTTTTTTTCTTTTTTCTCTGAGTCATATTTATCTCCCCCCCTCCCCCCAAGTTTATGCAATTCTTCTCCTCCATCGTCATTATCTGGTTTTTCTTTTATTTGTCTTTTTCGCTTTCTTTGAGGAGTAGTGTTTTCTTGGACTCTTGTAGCTCGGGAGGAATAATTTGGTTTTTCTTTTTGGGAGGAATAATCAGTTATGGTTTTTTTTTCCGATTATTTTATTAAGTCAGTTTACATTGGTATATTCATGAATAATATGTTTCTTATTTTGTTTTACAAACATAATAATGTTTCACTTTTTGGTTAAACCATAACCGATTCGGAAACAAGCGTTTCAAAGGAAATGATGTAAGAGTTTTAAATCATGTGTGTTTGTTAAAAGGTTAATTCAATGCTTTCTAGGTTTGAAGAGTGTTTTGAAAATGTGAAAGAAAACTTTCGTCCCTCGTACATGTATTCTCCTCGTTCGGTTTAAGTCAGTTTATGGAGTAGGCTTGGGGTTCATCAATAATCATTTGTTAAAACTCTTTTCTTGTGTATTCCAAATAATTAATGCCCTTTCCTCTCCGTGAAAAAAATAGTTATATTAAAATCAAATCCAATTACATTAAATATTCAAAATCTGTAATTTAATTCGTTTGTTTGTTACTTTATTTGACTCATTTGAACTAAATAACAGTGATTGTGTCAACATTCAGGCTATGCGGAGAATGTTCTTGAAACACAAAATTGGTTGAATAATAATAAAGTTTTACTTCTGGGTCTAGTAGACACGTAAAAAAAGATATTGTTTTAATATCCTAGAATCTAAAAGATATTGGTTTAATAATTCTAATCGAGCATTTAACCCAAAATACTAAAACTTATTTGATTAAGGCTGACTAACATACCCCTTTTTAATGAATAGTTTGATTTCTCGGATCCTTCATCATCTTCGATCTTTTTTTTTTTCTTTTTTCTCTGAGTCATATTTATCTCCCCCCCTCCCCCCAAGTTTATGCAATTCTTCTCCTCCATCGTCATTATCTGGTTTTTCTTTTATTTGTCTTTTTCGCTTTCTTTGAGGAGTAGTGTTTTCTTGGACTCTTGTAGCTCGGGAGGAATAATTTGGTTTTTCTTTTTGGGAGGAATAATCAGTTATGTTTTTTTTTTCCGATTATTTTATTAAGTCAGTTTACATTGGTATATTCATGAATAATATGTTTCTTATTTTGTTTTACAAACATAATAATGTTTCACTTTTTGGTTAAACCATAACCGATTCGGAAACAAGCGTTTCAAAGGAAATGATGTAAGAGTTTTAAATCATGTGTGTTTGTTAAAAGGTTAATTCAATGCTTTCTAGGTTTGAAGAGTGTTTTGAAAATGTGAAAGAAAACTTTAGTCCCTCGTACATGTATTCTCCTCGTTCGGTTTAAGTCAGTTTATGGAGTAGGCTTGGGGTTCATCAAGAATCATTTGTTAAAACTCTTTTCTTGTGTATTCCAAATAATTAATGCCTTTTCCTCTCCATGAAAAACATAGTTATATTAAAATCAAATCCAATTACATTAAATATTCAAAATCTGTAATTTAATTCGTTTGTTTGTTACTTTATTTGACTCCTTTGAACTAAATAACAATGATTGTGTCAACATTTAGGCTATGCGGAGAATGTTCTCGAAACACAAAATTGGTTGAATAATAACAAAGTTTTACTTCTAGGTCTAGTAGACACGTAAAAAGAGATACTATTTTAATATCCTAGAATCTAAAAGATATTGGTTTAATAATCCTAATCGAGCATTTAACCCAAAACATTATAACTTAATTTATTAAGGCTGACTAAAATACCCCTTTTTAATGAATAGTTCGATTTTTGTGATCCTTTATCATCTTCGATCCTCTTTTTTATTCTCTCAGTCATATTTATCTCCGCCATGGTCGCCACCACCCCTCCCCCCACCCCACACACACTGTTATTTTAGTTCAAAGGATTCAGATAAAGTAACAAACAAACGAATTAAATTACAGATTTTAATATTCTAGAATCTAAAAGATATTGGTTTAATAATCCTAATCGAGCATTTTACCCAAAATAGTAAAACTTATTTTATTAAGGCTAACTAAAATACCCCTTTTTAATGAATAGTTCGATTTTTCTGATCCTTTATAATCTTTTTTTTTTCTTTTTTTCTCAGTCATATTTATCTCCGTCATGGTCCCCCCCCGGCCCTAAGTTTATGCAGTTCTTCTCCTCCATCGTCATTATTCTAAAGAGGATTATACGAGAAAGAATATAAAGCGAAAGAAATTATAAATCAATCTAATAAATGGAGAGGAATAATCTGGTTTTTCTTTTATTTGTATTTTTCGCTTTTTTTTAGGAGTAGTGTTTCCTTGGACTCTTGTAGCTTGGGAGAAATAATCTGGTTTTTCTTTTATTTGTCTTTTTCGCTTCCTTCGCCTTCTGTTCGATTATCACCGATGAGTCATTTATGGCCCTTATCCTCCCAAGCTACAAGAGTCCAAGGAAACACTACTCACTTACACCACCTTGCGTGGCTAAGAGGTGCCTGAGGATATGGGCTTCAAACGACCCGTTTGTGATAATGGAACAAAGGGTGAAGAAGTGAGGAAGACAACTGGAAACAAGTCACTAACCCAAACAGCTAGGGCCACCAATTCCTCCCAAGCTACAAGGAAGGAACAATAACAACAGTAATGACAATGAAATCTGTTGTGCCAGAACCATTACCTAAAACAACACCATTAGTGATGTTTTCTTCACTGACCAGGTAGCACACATACCAATGTGAATAAGAACCACAAGGCATTGAGGATTGTACCCAACAATTTGCTTGATGTGAGTCATCACTAGTTTTCATTTTTGGGATTGTTCGCAGCGTCATTTACTTGTTATTCTTTAATGTTGGCATTGGTGGAATGTCTGATTGTTATTTGATTTCGAATAATATAAAGTTTTTTTAACTCTATAAGATGTTTTTTTTATATCTTAATTTCTAAGTAAAGCCAGCTTAACAAACCCTTGTTATGCTTTATCTCGGCTTTTTTTGATTATTTTACTGAGACGGTTTACATTGGTATACCCGTGAATAATATGTTTCTTCTTTTGTTTTACAAACATGATAATGTTTCACTTTTTGGTTAAACCATAATCGACTAAGAAACAAGTGTTTTAGAAGAAATGATTTAAGAGTTTTAAATCATATGTGCTTGTTAAAAGTTTAATTCTAGGCTTTTTAGATTTGAAGAATGTTTTGAAAAAGTTAAAGCATACTTTACTCACTCATATGTGTATTCTCCTCTTTCGGTTTAAGTCAGATCATGGAGTAGGCTTGGGGTTCATAAAGAATCATTTGTTAAAACTTTTTCTTGTGTTTTCCAAATAATTAATGCCCTTTCCCCTCCCTGAAAGAAATAGTTATATCAAAATCAAATCGAATTACATTAAAGATTCAAAATCTGTAATTTAATTCGTTTGTTTGTTAGCTTGTTTGACGCCTTTGAACTAAATAACAATGATTTTGCAAACATTCAGGCTCTGTAAGAATGTTCTCGAAACACAAAATTAGTTGAATAATCTTAAATTTTTAGTTCTGGATCTAGTAGACATAAAATATATTATTTTAATATCCTAGAATCTAAAAGATACTGCTTTGATAATATAAAAGATACTATTCTAAAAAATACCTTTGTAATTACCATCCTTTTCCTTTAATATATCATTTTCCCTCAAAATAAAAAAATAAAATAAATCCTAATTGAGCATTTAATCCAAAATACCAAAACTTATTTTACTAGGGCTGACTAAAATACCCCTTTTCACGAATAGTGCGGTTTTTCCGATCCTTCATCACCTTCGATCCCTTTTTTAGTAATCTTTATCTCCACCATGGTCGCCACCGCACACCACCCTCCCAAGTTTATGCAATTCTTCTCCTCCATTGTCATTATTCTAAAGAGAATTACATGAGAAAGAATATAAAGCTAAAATAATTATAAATCAATCTAATAAATGGTGATGATTAATCACAACAGATTAATAAAAACCGAGAAAGGTTGAAATAATTTGGATCTGATCGAAAGGAATGAATCAAAGAAAATTTCGCAGATGGATTTTCGTTTTTATTGATGGTGCTAATAACCAGATTGTACAATTTATTTATCAATCTCTTCACCTTCCCATTTTGGTTCATGTATTGTTTATTCATGTTTGTTACAAATCCTTTGTCAAATGGATTTTGAAACGAACAAAATGGAAGTTCTTAAATTTGGGTGAATTTTTCCATTCTTAAATTTAGATGGTGGAATTGTTTCATTTTTTTTATATATAAAATTAAATGAAAAATTAGCAATAAAACTCACTTAGAGATTTATATGATTAGCTTATATACTCCCTCTATCCTTGAGTTACTTATAATTTGCACAATTATTAAGGCAAGGAGAAAAGGAAAGTATGTTTAATTATTTTTTACAATTATACCCTTATGGATAATAACTAGTAAAACTTAGAAATGATTTATCTCTTAAACTATACCACGTTTTTTTGTAAACTTTACACCGTTGAAAAGCATTTTATAATACCTATTAATGGATATAAACATGGCTATCAAATTATATATATTTCATATAGTAACTCTAATCAATTAAAAGGATAGTTTTAGAAATATCCTCTTGATTAGTGAGATAGCTCAATTATTTGTGGGACAAAATTTAGGACCAATTAGCTTAATTAATTTGGGATGGAGGGAGTATGTATTTGTTGTGTTATTTGAAATTTAACTGTCCAGGTTCGTTATTGGCGGATGATGCATGCTTAGCTTAGGGCTCTTGATGTTCCATGCATGAGATTAACAACTAATATTTTAAAAATCCACTATTGGCAATACTTTAGTATCACAATTTGTTTTGTTAGAGGTTTATTGTCTAGAATGTCATGATAATTATTAATTTTAAATCACATAAAAAATTGGAAAATAGCAGAATCTTAGCCTCAGTGTTCTCGATACTCTTGATATCAACTTTTGATTAAATATGCTACTTTTAATTTTAGAATTTAAATTTAAAACCGAATCTTTATAAGTCTGAGAATCAAATTCTTATTTACCACTTCAAATCTATATCATCTCACTTGAAGATTTTGGATGGAAAATATTTTTAGGCTTGAAATACTTTACTTCCTTACAAGTACTAGGAACATCTATTCCTTTCTATCCAGGACCTCATATATCACGATAATTTTGTAATAAAGATTAATTAACGGTGTATTTCTAAAAAAAATTCCTTACATAGATGAATTTTTAATAAAACAGAGATTTGCAACGCTTTTCAGGCGTTATAAATACGATGTTACAAAGAATAGTTGAAAAAAATGACTTTCAGTCGCTGAAGGTCTTTTGTTAGCACAACCAATATCGACTGCTTTTGCAACAAACTGTTTTTCTTTGCGAGTGACTTGAACATGTTTTTGTTCTTGATGTTCTTTTTCACCCGCATAACAGGAAACTTTCCTGCGGCTCCTCCAATTCTTCTCTGCAACTCTCTGCAACCTCCCAAACCACTCGATGTTCCCTGTTGTGAATCCCTCAACTCTATATATACACGATAAGGCCATACAATCTTCACGAAACCTTTTATTCTCCTCTCTTGCGAGTTACATAATTTCCTTTTATTTTCCCACGCGACTACTAACTGTCAAACTTCTCTCATTAAACCAAAATAACTGTTAATAGACATACTTAATTTTTGAGATTATATTCTTTTCAATTAAACGAAATATCCTCCCTGTTTTCAACATTAAATCCAGAGAATATTGTTTTACTTTGTTTTATCAAAAATCAAATCAAAATTCCCTTTTATACAATTCTGAGTCATATACCCTTCTTTCCCCATATTTTTGGCGGGAAAATATTGTTTTAACAGGGAACTTTCCTGTAGCTCCTCCAATTCTTCTCTGCAACTCTATGTAACCTTCCAAACCTCTCGACGTTCCCTGTTGTGACTCCCTCAACTCTATATATACACGACAAGGCCATACAATCTTCACAAAACCTTTTATTCTCCTCTCTTGCGAGTTACATAATTTCCTTTGATTTTCCCACGCGACTACTAGCTGTTAAACTTCTCTCATTAAACCAAAATAACTGTTAATAAACAGACTTAATTTTAGAGATTATATTCTTTCCAATTAAACGAAATATCCTCTCTGTTTTCAACATTAAATCCCGTGAATATTGTTTTAACTTGTTTTATCAGAAATTAATTCAAAACTCCCTTTCATACGATTCTGAGTCACATACCCTTCCTGTTTTTTCTCCACAAGTTTATCCCAATCAAGTTCCAACCAAAACTCCGAGTAACTCTCGCTCAAAATTGATCAAGGAAATCTAGTTGTAAAATGATTTTTCAAATTAGCTTTTCCCGCCAAAAATATGGGGAAGGAGAAGACTGCCCTTATCCAGATGTCGGAGTGTCGATAGTAATTTGAGTGCCCCTTATCCACTGTTGAGGTTCGAATAGTAGGTGGGTGCCCCTTATCCAAAGTGGGGGGGGTCCCTCTAGAAGTTGTCCTCTGGGTGCCTTTAGTGATTTTTTTGGGTGCCAATAACATTTTCCTGGGGCACCTTTTGTAATTTTCTCTCAGGAACACTTTTCGAGCCAATTTTTCCGCAAAAGCTCATTTCTCCAAAAACACCTACAAAGACATAAAATACCATAATAAGTACAAAAATGATCACTAACAAAACAGATAATTGAGAACAAACCAGACACAAAAACGTGTCTATCGTGAGACTATCAAACAAAGCACTTCTACTCATGTCAAGAAAGCAACAACTTTAAACAAAGATGAAAAGAACAGAACCCGTCGAGCTCCAATACAAGTGAATCCACGAAAAGGTAACATGAAGAATTACATTTCTTATGTTACTTTGCTTTTATTTTGGAAATAATAGACACTCGCAAAGGGGATGCAAAGTTCGTATGATGCAAGATTTCCTTTTGTATCAAACAAATTGGCTAAGTTACTCTTAAATCGCTATTTTCCAAATTTTAGGCAAAAGAATTATTAAAATGATAGTTTGAATGTTTCCTATCCACGTACAACAAAGTTATCTCATAATCTTCACAATAATAAAAGTACACGTAACTTTGTAAATAAAAAAAGACAAGATCTGATGTTTCAAATTGGAGAAAGGTTGTTCACAAGGTACCCAAAAAGGAAAATGTTTTAATAGTATGAAGTAGAAAGCATCTATTGCGAAACCCATCTGTTAATGGGTACTGAAATCTAACATTCAAGCAATAAAAGAGAAACTAGAAGTATGTTACAAGAACGACACAAAAATGTTATTTGTTGGTGACTATGATTTTGAATGTCTAGGCGATAGATTCAAGAAATATCTCATGTTGCCTAAAGTATCTGGTACAAATGCATGTTGTGGTAAGTCACTCTACATTATAATTCAGGAAAGAAAACCAAGAGCAGGAAAAAGAGAAATCAAACCATGCAATAGGTCAAGAATTATGGTTCTACCTTAGTCACTTGTGACGAACAAGACAAAGCCCACCTCAACAAAACTTTGTTGTGTTAGAAAGGGTACAATCATATTTTTTCCCAATCTTATGAAAGGTGAGAAAGAAAATGAAACATAGCATGTGATATCTCGATCATTATATGATTGTTTAACATCTTCAAGGAAATTTTTCTCTTCCTTACTTATACCTTCTCGATGCATAATTGAACATTTGATAGAAAATGTAATTATGAGTTTATGATATAAATTCTACAGGTTATATATGTGTAGATATTGTTGAGAGGTTTGAAAAGAGTCACAAATCACTCAATTTAGACACTGTATGCAAAAGTTATGCTCAAAAAAGTTTTTTTTCTTCTATGGATCAGTGCTTGGGATCTCTTCTAGGATTGGTCCTAGTAAATATACTTAGGATTAATCCTAACAACTAGTCCTAAGCATGCGAAAGTAGTATAAAGTTGTTTTAATCATAACTTCTTCGTCCAAAGTCGGCATGACTTCACTCTTTTTGCGTTGATTTTGTTTTCTCATTTTCTACTAGATTGAGATAATTGCAATACTTCATTTTTTTTTTTTAATTTTTCTGGTGTATTTAATTTGAATTTGTGGGATGAAACATAGTGTTTCAATCCCATACATTGGTTCACTTTCTTATGGTTAGTGACTTTTGAGTGTAGCCGATCTTTGGATCTTATCCCCGTGATTAGTATATATCATAAGAAAGTTGTGATGATATAGCTCATATGTATAAACCACATATACTAATATTTATTTATATTCTATAAACTAAATATTTTGAATACATATGAGTGCATTCGATAATGAGATAAACTGTGGATTTCATTAACCAAGAGTTTCGGTCTTGAAAACGCGGGGGGTAAAAAAATACACCACCAACTTTTTCTTAGGCGCTCTATATGGACAAACTCAACACAATTCCAAGAGTTCAACTCAATCAAGGAATATTATCTAGAGTTATATCTTTCTTTCTTTTTTTTTTTTGCAATTAGAATGTTAACAGAACTAAATTCGTGAACCTAATTACAAAAAAATTACTTAGACGGTACCAAAGACTAATGTGCAAGAATAAATCAAGTCGTATCCACCAAACTGTATTAAGCCGCTACAGACACTAGCCTACTACGAATTAACTTCAGACTGGAATATAGTTGATCCCTAATCGAGTCTCCTACTGATTAAGGTACATTCACGCTCCTTAAGCCTCTTGAAGAAGGACTCCGCGTAATTGATTCTCTTAGATGACGTCACACCAACTAAGAGTTGCTTCAAATCAATTGAGGACTTTAAACCAATCTGCCTCCCACATATTAAGCCTATATGTGATTTCGTTTACGATCAAAAATGTTGATCAACGTGATGGAAATCGATAGAAATAGACAACGTCTAGCAAACCTTGAAATCCAGACTTATGCAACCTGAAGTGCAGCCTAGATTAATATTCACCTCAGAAGTATAAAACTTGTGGAATCAAAAAAGCCTGATAACTTTAATGATTTCTATCTATTTTGTCAAGTGAGCAGCTCAACAATGGATCAAGATCAGGATACTCGAGTTATCAAGAAAAAATAATTGAACTTGGCCTCACGAATCCGTTTGAAATCTTTTTAGTCGCTAAACCCTAAAAGGGTTAGGAAGAGGACGAATCTAGTTACAGCTAGGACACACCAAACTAGTGTCGGGGTTCAAAGATCCTAGTTGCTTGAAGTTCTACTTTTGATAGAGATTTAAAGAATAAGTTGCTTTAGGTTTAAGCTAAGATAGCTTTGGAACCAAGCAATCAATATCCACCGATTGATGAATCTTTGAATATGATTAACATAAACAAGATATACACTCTGGTTAGGTGAAACCGTAACCGAACCGAGTATAAAGACTATGTTTAAGGTGGTTGGCCGAAACTAGCCGATTTGAACTTAGAAGCTTAATATTCATTTTCATGAACACTTGAGACTTTAACCTCGAGACACAATCATGTGATCAAACAAGTCTATAGTGTACGTTACAGATTGATCAAATGCCATTTGAAAATAATCGACATGGTTAGTATATGTACAAAGTAAAAATACCATAGTCATTCGTGAGTCAGGTCAGTCACAGTACGTGTACCGGTTTGTATACTATTAAGCACAACCAAGTACTGGAGTTCACAGAACTATTTAGTATGTATACCAGTATGTGTACTTCAAGAATATAACCAGCTCCAGAGTCCACAGAAAAATTTTGGTATGCGTACTTGTATGGATAAACAAACCGAGTTCCTGAACACAAAACTTTTCTGGTACGTGTACCAGTATGGATACCAAGTCGGTACCGTGGCCACAGTTCCTTTTAGGTTTGCATACGGGTATGCGTACCGATTCGGTTCACGAGTTAACATATTATTACAGAATATGCACAAGGATATGCGTACCAAAAATCTTTTTATCGACATACGGCTACTTCGCTATGTGTACGAGTACATGTAATACGGCTTCAGACTTAATTATAACAGTTTTCCCAGTTTGTAAGACTGATAACACCGTCTTATATCTGAATCTATAATAGTTCTATATTTCTCTTTAAATCGATTCTAAACATTTCTGAATAACATCAATGTCATATATCACTGTTCCGGGATATATTCGAATGATAAAACTTGAATCATGATTTTGATTGCGAACAAAAAAATACTTTAACCGAAATTCATCAAGTATGAACAAATGTTCATTAAGCTTAATCATTATATTTCGAGAACTAATTACGAAGATAAACTTGACTTGAAATTCTTGTATATGCATTATAGTCTAATTAGTTACGGGACAACGTCTCAAAGACAGAAAAGTGAATATAACTTGAGAAATAGGTGGTTTAGTCTTCACTTACCTTTTGTTGATGAAGTTCTCCAAGATATTCGGTTGATCTTCGCCTTCAAACGGTAGAACGCAATGGTGATATAACTCATGTGCGGAGTTATATTATGCTAATATTGATTTATATTCTACAATAGTTATGTATTTGGTATACATAAGAATTTTGGTTTTGGCCTTTCACTTTTGGAGGTAATGGCTAAATATCTCGACATTTCTCTTATAAAGGTTGTCTTTGTGTTATTATTTTGTTTTGCAGAGAATTAAATACAATGGGGTATACTTCTACGTTTAAATGGTGCTTAATAATATATTTTTCGGGGTGTGTGGTTGTGGAAATCAAGGAAAGAATTATTTATGATAATCTCTTTCCGGGTAGGTAACTAGATGTTTTCCGGTTCTAGTTTGACTTTTCAAAATGAGGTAACAATTATTTTATGTTAATCATTTTACTGATAAGAAAGCTAAGTTTCTAATCTTAGTTTTGGATTATCAAAATAGGGGCGCGATCGGCTGACAGAGTCTTGTCTCACAGACTCTCACAGGGTATCAGTGATCGTTGGATCTTAAAAATTAGACGGATGAGATTAAAACTGTCTGGGTAATCCGGATTACCCGTCACCCATGTGAAAAAAAATATATGATTTCCTTCCTTGTCAATTCTTTTCTAATCTTTTGCTAGAGAATTCCCAATCTAAAAGAAATTGAAATTGTTATTTCTGATTGAAGGACTGGGAAATCGAACCAAAATCTATGATGTTTTCTTGATGCAATTAAGAAAAATATTATGAAAAAAGTTCTAGATATCAAACATGGCAAATAGATGGACATCCACATTTTAATTCCAGTAGATTGAGAATTTGCTTGATGATAACAAATTAACTTCGCTTGATTTGATTAGTAATCTTTTTGAACACTGGCATGACTGTAGCATGAATCCCGTAAACATGATACTTTATTAATTTAAATCTCAAAAAATAAAATTTAGGTCTTGGAGAAGAAGATGATGGAATTTGTAGAAGTAATCCACAAAAAAAATTAAAACCACTAGATATTAGACAACATGAAAATATTTACCTCTAAAGGTTGCATCATATGAAATTTCCAACAGACCTTAAATGTCTCTTTAGTGTAACATTAACTTTTTGATTTGGGTTTCTCTGCTAATGTACCACAAATTGTCCTATTAAAACCTCTACAACAAAATCTCAAAATCTAAAAAAAAAAACAGTAAAATCTTGAGAGAAAATGGTTCTGCATACTTATCATGTTTCAATCATGAATTTAGATCTGATAGTAGGATTTAGGTATGATTCTCATCATTAGAATTTTAATGCTCCAAGTTTGACAAAGTAATAATAGTACCCCTTGATTTGATCATACTCCTAACAAAAGAAAAACCCATCTCGGTTGTGTTCTTCAACATTTGCTTCTATAACTATCCGAGAGAAGTGAATAAGGTAATGAAAACTAGAGAATATCGAAGTCATTATGGGTCACGGGACGAGACCCGGATTATCAAGATAACTAAAAAAAATCTCATCCGTCTAGATTTCAAGATTGGACGATCACCGTCACCATGTGAGGGTCTGCGAGACCAGACCCTGTCAACCGATCGCGCCCTATCGAAATAAGGTAAAATTATTGTATAATTGGATCCTAATAACTAACTAAGTTAATTCTGATCTTAGTTGGATTTATCGAAATAATGGAAGATTACTTCGGGTAATTGTTCCTTAGGAAGAGGATAAAATAAATTTCTCAGGTTGTTTCAATTCAGTGTTGCTTATCAAAAGTGGTATATTAGAACTTCTTTGCTTAACTCTTATAGGTTGTATCGAGTGCTTACAAACATGAGGGCCCTTCCGAAACACTTGTTGCATTTTCGTACCTTTTTTCATTTATGTGACAAAAGGGGAGAGAAATATATGGAGTATCCACTAGCTTACTGATTCTTATTTTTGATTGTCGTTGTATTTTTAGTAAATAGGATTCGAACTCTAAGACTTGTTAAGATTAATTTTAAAGGAATAAAATAGAGAGTTACTGGGTCTAGGATTCGGCCAAACTCATATCAATAGGTTCAATTATTCATTCTCAACAATTATCGCTCAACAAATAAAACAACATCGACTCTTATTTTTGCCAAGGTAGATCCTCCAAACATTAGTTATAAATCGTAAGCATTGGACATCAAACATCTAAGCAAGCATAATCCATCTAATAAAATGATAACTAATTTTTTCAAATCATATTTCAATTAAAATTAATGCAAAAGTCATATAGAAAATAAAATAAAATCACCCATGTATGAAGTTCGTCTTCCTCCGTCGACCCAATGTTGGGGTTTAGCTTCTCATGATAAATACACACTCAAAAATATAATTTATAGCTCAAATGGTATTTTTATTAGAGAAAACTAATAATACAATGAATCTGCAACGCTGTATTGGCGTTACAGAGTTCACTGTTACAATAGATGTTGCAAATTCAAATTAAGTGTGCTAAATAAACTGTTACAAGTACTGTCAATAAATGACAGTTCTTTGCGACAGTCCATAGACGTCGACTTTTCTTCTTCTTCTTCTCGCTGCAGCAGTAGAGAAGTTGCTCTGCAACTCTCTATTTTTCTCCCTAACTCTCGATATCCTTTATCTGCTTCCAACCACTCTATTTATACTCCATAGGTTGAGAAAATCTTTGTAGTAACTCCATATATTCTTTCTTTACTTTGATGCATTGTTACGATATTTTATTTCCATTCTTCTTATTCCTTCTCTTCTCACACGTCTTCTACAACTCATCACACTCCTTACACGCTGAATACAACTCCAAGGCAGAGTAAAACTCGTGCAAGCATAGTATATTCACGTAATCTTCTTAACAGAACTCCATGAATCTCTCGTGCTCTGTTTTCACCAATCCACGTAACCATCCCACTTTTCTCGATTCCAACTCATATACCAGTCCTGTTTTAGTCAAACAGGATATTCTACACTGATTTCAGCGATTAAATCTCCACCGAGCTTCTCCAAAATCTTCACAAAATCTATATAGGGAATATCGATGTTGACACACCGTTTTCCCTGTTTTATCTTCAAGTTCGATATCCGGCCCAAACTGATTGAAACTATCAACCATACCATCCCTGTTTAGTAGAAACAAACCGGTTTCAATCCAAATCTGAGGTTTAGTCTCTCTCGAACTCCCCACAATCCTTCACAGAAACTTTCGGGTTTTTAAGCCTTCTCTGTTTTCTTCTCTCCGACGATATAGCCTAAGTTAATCCAATCCAAAGCCCTTACCAACCCTGTTTTGGTCTAATAAAGCTATCACAAAGAAATCAACGATTGAATCTCTCCCTAGAATGCCCAAAAATCAAACCCTAAATTTTGTTCTCACTGCCATATTTTCCCGCCAAAACTGTTCTTGCTATTTCCATCAATCGTTGATTATCCAACCAAACGTAACTGAAACAAAGCATATTACCACCTCTGTTTAGGCTCTAGGAACAAACCCATTTGATTTCAGCGCTTTAGTCTCTTCCTAACGCCTTCAAATCTTCAACCCTAATTCTGCAGCCATTTTCCCGCCAAAATTCAAAATTCAAACGAAGAAGATGACTGCCCCTTATCCAGATCCAGCGTCCCTTTAGCAATTTGGGGTATATTTAGTAATTCTTGGGGTGCGAATAGTAATTTGGTTACCCCTTAGTAATTGAGGTGCCCCTTAACCAGCGATGAGAGTCCGAATAACACGCGTCCTCGGGGGTACAAAAACCACTTTTCGAGCAACTTTCTCCATAAGAGCTTATTTCACAAACACACCTAAAAACAAGTTTATTAGTGATAAAATGAGTCTCAGCTAATATATTTATGGGTGAAACTGTGTCGCATTTTCGTGCTCATCAAATTCCCCCACACTTACATTTTGCTAGTCCTCGAGCAAAACAGAAAACTGACCCGCTACACAGCTGGTCATATAATAAGAGACATGGAGAGACCCGCTACACAGCTGGTCATAATTTATTTATTTAGTTTTATTTTTTTTAAGACCCGCTACACAGCTGGTCATATAATGCAAGAATAAAGAAAAAACCCGCTACACAACTGGTCATAACCCTAACAATCATTTTTTTTTTGGAGTCCCGCTACACAGCTGGTCATAAAATGCAAGGAAATTCCTGAAAAAGAAAAGTAAAACGTTAACCACTCCCCCACACTTAAACATTACATTGTCCTCAATGTAATTGAGTCATCCAATGCAAAATTTAAGATGGGAAATCCATAAGATGAAAAAAAGTAAACGAAAATATAAAAATAAAAATAAAATAAAATACACCTACTGGAATGTACAAAAAGGATCCCCAAAACTAACAACCTGAAAATTTGGGGTTCGACCCAAAATACAACATCTGTAAACGACAACTTCCCATTTATGTTATAATGATGCGGAGACACTGAAACTATCAAAAAAAAAGATTTACCCCTAAACCATGTTTTTACTGCACAAGGAAGTGCGTAAAGAACAAAATACGGGGATTCTATTGAGACTGGGGAATTATCAATTGACTCATGCACTGTATCAGGAATAGGCAATTCCTCTGGGTATTTAGATGCAAAGTACTCCAATAAAATTTTAGAAGCACACAATTCTAACCCTAAATTAGGTAATTTTTGTTCCAAACTAGGTAGTGTGTGTTTATAATACTTCTCGTATATCTCTAAAGGAGATTCTTCACTTACCGCATGTGGACCAAAAACTCCATACCGTTTGCCTATGCATATATTCACCAAGCGTCATCGCAGATGAGGTTTTCTGGTAATTTGTTTCTACGCATTTATTCCGCCAGCGTCATCGTAGATGATGTCTCCTCAGAAGAAGTCATCATCCTCAAAAAGTCCCTGAAAACAAATACAAAAAGAAACGCATAAAAAGGAAAAAAAAATAATCTAAAATGAAATTAAAATACTGTACAAAATAAAAAAAAATAAACCTAAAAATTAATTTAAAAACAAATCCGCGTCGGCGGCGCCAAAATGATTCTTCTTTTTGATTGTCGTTGTATTTTTAGTAAATAGGATTCGAACTCTAAGACTTGTTAAGATTAATTTTAAAGGAATAAAATAGAGAGTTACTGGGTCTAGGATTCGGCCAAACTCATATCAATAGGTTCAATTATTCATTCTCAACAATTATCGCTCAACAAATAAAACAATATCGACTCTTATTTTTGCCAAGGTAGATCCTCCAAACATTAGTTATAAATCGTAAGCATGCGACATCAAACATCTAAGCAAGCATGACCCATCTAATAAAATGATAACTAATTTTTTCAAATCATATTTCAATTAAAATTAATGCAAAAGTCATATAGAAAATAAAATAAAATCACCCATGTATGAAGTTCGTCTTCCTCCGTCGACCCAATGTTGGGGTTTAGCTTCTCATGATAAATACACACTCAAAAATATAATTTATAGCTCAAATGGTGTTTTTATTAGAGAAAACTAATAATACAATGAATCTGCAACGATGTATTGGCGTTACAGAATTCACCGTTACAATAGATGTTGCAAATTCAAATTAAGCGTGCCAAACAAACTGTTACAAGTACTTTCAATAAACGACAGTTCTTTGCGACAGTCCGTAGGCGTTGACTTTTCTTCTTCTTCTCGCTGCAGCAGCAGAGAAGTTGCTCTGCAACTCTCTATTTTTCTCCCCAACTCTCGATATCCTTTCTCTGCTCCCAACCACTCCATTTATACTCCACAAGTCGAGAAAATCTTTGTAGTAACTCCATATATTCTTTCTTTACTTTTGCTGCATAGTTACGATATTTTATTTTCATTCTTCTTCTTTCTTCTCTTCTCACACGTCTTCTACAACTCAGCACACTCCTTACACGCTGAATACAACTCCAAGGCAGAGTAAAACTCGTTCAAGCATGGTATATTCACATAATCTTCTTAACAGAACCCCATGAAACTCTCGTTCTCTGTTTTCACCAATCCACGTAACCAACCCACTTTTCTCGATTCCAACTCATATACCAGTCCTGTTTTAGTCAAACATGATATTCTATACTGATTTCAGCGATTAAATCTTCACCGAGCTTCTCCAAAATCTTCACAAAATATATACAGGGAATATCGATGTTGACACACCGTTTTCCCTGTTTTATCTTCAAGTTCGATATCCGGCCCAAACTGATTGAAACTATCAACCATACCATCCATGTTTAGTAGAAACAAACGGATTTCAATCCAAATCCGAGGTTTAGTCTCTCTCGAACTCCCCACAATCCTTCACAGAAACTTTCGGGTTTTTAAGCCTTCCCTGTTTTCCAATCCAAAGCCCTTACCAATCCTGTTTGGGTCTAATAAAGTTATCACAAAGAAATCAGCGATTGAATCTCTCCCTAGAATGCTCAAAAATCAAACCCTAAATTCTGTTCTTCACTGCCATATTTTCCCGCCAAAACTGTTCTTGTTATTTCCATCAATCGTTGATTATCCAACCAAATGTAATTGAAACAAAGCACATTACCACCTCTGTTTAGGCCCTAGGAACAAACCCATTTGATTTCAGCGCTTTAGTCTCTTCCTAATGCTTTCAAATCTTCAACCCTAATTCTGCAGCCATTTTCCCGCCAAAATTCAAAATTCAGACGAAGAAGATGACTCCCCCTTATCCAGATCCAGCGTCCTTTTAGCAATTTGGGGCATATTTAGTAATTCTTGGGATGTGAATAGTAATTGGGTTACCCTTTAGTAATTGAGGTGCCCCTTAACCAGCGATGAGAGTCCGAATAACACGCGTCCTCCGGGGTACAAAAACCACTTTTCGAGCAACTTTCTCCAAAAGAGCTTATTTCACAAAAACACCGACAAACAAGTTTATTAATGATAAAATGAGTCCCAGCTAATGTATTTATGGGTGAAAATGTGTCACATTTTCGTGCTCATCAAATTCCCCCGCACTTACATTTTGCTAGTCCTCGAGCAAAACAGAAAACTGACCCGCTACACAGCTGGTCATATAATAAGAGACATGGAGAGACCCGCTACACAGCTGGTCATAATTTATTTATTTATTTATTTATTTATTTATTTAGTTTTATTTTTTTAAGACCCGCTACACAGCTGGTCATATAATGCAAAAATAAAGAAAAAACCCGCTACACAACTGGTCATAACCCTAACAATCATTTTTTTTTGGAGTCCCGCTACACAGCTGGTCATAAAATGCAAGGAAATTCCTGAAAAAGAAAAGTAAAACGTTAACCACTCCCCCACACTTAAACATTACATTGTCCTCAATGTAATTGAGTCATCCAATGCAAAATTTAAGATGGGAAATCCATAAGATGAAAAAAAAAAGTAAACGAAAATATAAAAATAAAAATAAAATAAAATACACCTACTGGAATGTACAAAAAAGGATCCCCAAAAATTAACAACCTGAAAATTTGGGGATCGACCATAAATACAACATTCGTAAACGACAGCTTGACACTTATGTTATAACGATGCGGAGACACTGAAACTATCAAAAACAAAGATTTACCCCTAAACCATGTTTTTACTGCACAAAGAAGTGCGTAAAGAACAAAATATGGGGATTCTATTGAGACTGGGGAATTATTAATTGACTCGTGCACTGTATCAGGAATAGGCAATTCCTCTGGGTATTTAGATGCAAAGTACTCCAATAAAATTTTAGAAGCACACAATTCTAACCCTAAATTAGGTAATTTTTGGAAGTCTAGGGGTCTAGAAACAACCTGTAAGTCGGGTGAATGCTTTTGCGAGATAGATTCATCTAAATGATTAAGCAAATCCTCTGCACAATCATCCACAGGGTCATCTATATATTCAGTATGCGACAGAGAGTCACTACATGATTCATCATCATCATCAGCAAATAATCTTTGACATTCAAGAACTCTCAATCTTTGTTCCAAACTAGGTGGTGTGTGTTTATAATACTTCTCGTATATCTCTAAAGGAGATTCTTCACTTACCGCATGTGGACCAAAAACTCCATACCGTTGCCTATGCATATATTCACCAAGCATCATCGCAGATAAAGTTTCCAGATAATTTGAATTTCTACGCATATATTCTGCCAGCGTCATCGTAGATGACGTCTCCTCAGAAGAAGTCATCATCCTCAAAAAGTCCCTGAAAACAAATACAGAAAGAAACGCATAAAAAGGAAAAAAAATCTAAAATGAAATTAAAATACTGTACGAAATAAAAAAAAACCTAAAAGTTAATCTAAAAACAAATCCGCGTCGGCGGCGCCAAAATGATTCTTATTTTTGATTGTCGTTGTATTTTTAGTAAATATGATTCGAACTCTAAGACTTGTTAAGATTAATTTTAAAGGAATAAAATAGAGAGTTACTGGGTCTAGGATTCCGACAAACTCATATCAATAGGTTCAATTATTCATTCTCAACAATTATCGCTCAACAAATAAAACAACATCGACTCTTATTTTTGCCAAGGTAGATCCTCCAAACATTAGTTATAAATCGTAAGCATGGGACATCAAACATCTAAGCAAGCATGACCCATCTAATAAAATAATAACTAATTTTTTCAAATCATATTTCAATTAAAATTAATGCAAAAGTCATATAGAAAATAAAATAAAATCACCCATGTATGAAGTTCGTCTTCCTCCGTCGACCCAGTGTTGGGGTTTAGCTTCTCATGATAAATACACACTCAAAAATATAATTTATAGCTCAATTGGTGTTTTTATTAGAGAAAACTAATAATACAATGAATCTGCAACGCTGTATTGGCGTTACAGAGTTCACCGTTACAATAGATGTTGCAAATTCAAATTAAGCGTGTCAAACAAACTGTTACAAGTACTGTCAATAAACAACAGTTCTTTGCGACAGTCCGTAGGCGTCGACTTTTCTTCTTCTTCTTCTTCTTCTCGCTGCAGCAGCAGAGAAGTTGCTCTGCAACTCTCTATTTTTCTCCCCAACTCTCGATATCTTTCTCTGCTCCCAACCACTCTATTTATACTCCACAGGTCGAGAAAATCTTTGTAGTAACTCCGTATATTCTTTCTTTACTTTTGCTGCATGGTTACGAAATTTTATTTTTATTATTCTTGTTTCTTCTCTTCTCACACGTCTTCTACAACTCAGCACACTCCTTACACGTTGAATACAACTCCAAGGTAGAGTAAAACTCCTGCAAGCATGGTATATTCACGTAATCTTCTTAATAGAACCCCATGAGACTCTCGTGCTCTGTTTTCACCAATCCACGTAACCATCCACTTTTCTCGATTCCAACTCATATACTAGTCCTGTTTTAGTCAAACATGATATTCTAAACTGATTTCAGCCATTAAATCTCCACCGAGCTTCTCCAAAATCTTCACAAAATCTATACAGGGAATATCGATGTTGACACACCGTTTTCCGTGTTTTATCTTCAAGTTCGATATCCAGCCCAAACTGATTGAAACTATTGACCATACCATCCCTGTTTAGTAGAAACAAACCGGTTTCAATCCAAATCCGAGGTTTAGTCTCTCTCGAACTCCCCACAATCCTTCAAAGAAACTTTCGGGTTTTTAAGCCTTCCTTGTTTTCTTCTCTCCGACGATATATCCCAAGTTAATCCAATCCAAAGCCCTTACCAACCCTGTTTGGGTCTAATAAAGCTATCACAAAGAAATCAGCGATTGAATCTCTCCCTAGAATGCCCAAAAATCAAACCCTAAATTCTGTTCTTCACTGACATATTTTCCCGCCAAAACTGTTCTTGCTATTTCCATCAATCGTTGATTATCCAACCAAATGTAACTGAAACAAAGCACACTACCACCTATGTTTAGGTCCTAGGAACAAACCCATTTGATTTCAGCGCTTTAGTCTCTTCCTAACGCCTTCAAATCTTCAACCTAATTCTGCAGCCATTTTCCCGCTAAAATTTAAAATTCAAACGAAGAAGATGACTGCCCCTTATCCAGATCCAGCGTCCCTTTAGCAATTTGGGGTATATTTAGTAATTCTTGGGGTGCGAATAGTAATTGGGTTACCCCTTAGTAATTGAGGTGCCCCTTGACCAGCGACGAGAGTCCGAATAACACGCGTCCTCCGGGGTACAAAATCCACTTTTCGAGCAACTTTCTCCATAAGAGCTTATTTCAAAAAAACACCTACAAACAAGTTTATTAGTGATAAAATGAGTCCCAACTAATGTATTTATGGGTGAAAATGTGTCAAACTTTCGTGTTCATCACTTACAATCACTGAGAAATGATATATGTGCTGAAAACTATATATCAAAACGGAGAAGAGTAAATCATTGATCAAGGGGAGAGACATATCATACCGTGTAGTATTACTTATTACAAAGTGACTAACACATATTTGTATATTTAATATATACCTAACTTAGATTTAGGGTAATAACTAAAGCTTTTATTATTCAAATGCTTCAAAAACGACATTTATTGTTTGAATATTTACAGGAGTTTATGTTGTTGAAACTTGCAATCAAGCGTATGAAGATAGATTTAAGAAATTGTTATGTAATGAAATGTTTTGTCTTTTAATTATTTTATTCTTTATATGTAAATATATTTGTCACTAAAATTGATAAAGGAGGGGATTGTTAGAGCATTGCTCGGTTGAACTCAGTAAGCGTTAGTATATCAAAGTTGGTTGTCATATTTTAGCTCAAAAAGTCGAGGATGCTTGATTTGATTACTAGTGTCAACTTTGTTTGGTTAGACTAGGAATAATATAACCGTTGAGATTCGCTCGTGTTACTCTGAAGAACCTGAAGATGTATCGACATCAACGAAAACATTACCCTTCTGTTCGAGGTTGGTAATACAGACTTGAGTTGTTACAATTCCATTTATGTTTTTTTTGAGTCTTTTAGATTGAAAACATAACATACAAAGTATATTTTTACATATATATTAGTAACTTGATCATTTCATTACAATCAAAGTTTCAAGGAAGCATATAATATTTGTTTTATATCTTTGGTATATTGGATTGTGAAGTATAATTTAGCTATTTGGACTTTGTATTCGACATGATACTATTTGGTAATTCGTTACTAGTTAGTGTGTTGAAATTTTGGTTGATTACATACCTTGAATTATGTTTGATTACATGAGTTTAAGGAAGTTAACTTGCGAAACTTGTTTCGTAGATGAAAGGAATCAGTATATCTATTCTATGCCTGATCCATCAAACAAGGATCTCTACTAGGGCCGATCCTTTTCGTAAGGATCTCTACTAGAAGCATTCGTGGTACCCTTGGTTGGAAACTCGATTATTATTGTTTATTTAGTTTTTTTTATTGATTTAATTGACTAACGGTAAATTCGAACCTTGATAGATCCTTTTTTTTATATTATGTAATCTTTTTCTTCTGATATAAGGTCACTCGAACTAGTTCAAGGATCATATCCAATCTTTCGAATCAAGATCTGAAGATAGGACTTTTGATCATTCATTATTAATAGATTCCGTTCTGTGCGTGATCGATTATTATTGGAATCACGTTGTTTATGTAAGTACTTTGAAGACTAGAACATTTTGTTTTTGTATTCTGATCTTTGTGATAACTTCATGCACACTTGATTGACTGGGATCCAACAATCTTATTTATCTCGATTATAATTTTATAGCTTTTTATATAGATGCAAAATTAATTTATGTGTTTCTCTCTGAGATCTACTCTTATAAGTTTGTGAATTATGATTGATTATTTCAGTAATCCTTATCTAGTTGATGTAATCGATATGTTTGGCATTGGTACAACTCCCATAAACACTTCTAAGACAACTTTATTCACTAACACTCTGGGTTTGTGATACATGGTTGAAGTCTTGAGTGTTATTGAACACCATCTATGCTCAAATTGAATAAGCATACTTGCATATATAAACTATCATTGTACACGGTTCCAGTACCCATGAGTATAGTATATATTCTTCTACGTATTTTCAAGTTGTACTTCTCACGTGCTTACACGAATTTCTTATAATGAATTTAATATAAATTGAGAATGTGTTTACTTGAATCTCAAGTTATGTTAGATTGAATTCAAATCTACCTAGAGCCTTGAAAATCTATAAATAGATAGACTCATCCAACATGATTTCTCAATCCATGACACTCTTGTGTCCTAGTTTCTTGCTAGAGCCGTCCTCTATAACCTAGGTTTCCACTGTGAAACATAATTAAATTACGACTTAAAGACTTCAATTAGGGATTTGTGAAGCCCGCCCGGACTATCTTTTACCTGATAGTTCATGTATCCGGATCTTGTTCTTTTGATCTTTATAGGTTTTAAGTAATCTCAGATCAGGAACGAGATAGATAAAAATCACAAAGTTCTCTTCGTCTTAGACTTTGTGATTCCTCAAGATAAATATCTAAACTATTTTTTGATTTGTTTAGGTTCTTATTGATAGGTGGTTAGTAATCCAGGATTCTCATTTAACTGAGTGTAAATATTTCGGATTCGTGAGGTTTGCTAGACTTTGTCTATTGCAAACATATTTCCAAACCTAGATTGCAAAATCAAATAAGCTTGTCTATTATATGGGGATTGGTATCAAAAGTCTTAATTTAGGTTGAAGAAACACTTAGGATGTAAAGGACGTCATCTAAGAGAATAAATTACATAGAACCTTGTGAGGTTCAAGTGACCTAAGGAGCACGACTGCATCTGAATTGGTCGGATGGGGTAATTCAGGTTGATGGTAAGCTAGTGTATGTAGCGGCTTAATACAGTTTGGTATTTATATCTGGACGAGTTCCCAGGGTTTTTCTGTATGTGCATCTTTCCTCGTTGACAAAAATTTTGGTGTCTTGTGTTTTTCCTTTTCCGTATTATATTGTTTTATCTCCATAATAGGAATAACACAAGTAATAAGTAATCAATCTAGATAGCTTCATCCAACGCTTCTTTACATAGTGAGATGCATTTGGCCAGGGGCCATATTAAGTGCGAAGAAAGGCACATCGTGTAGGAATATTGGCTAAGGACAATATGGCATTAGTTGGTAGCTACATTGGCCAAGAGCCAATCTTGCATCAAATGATGCATTAAGCCAGTTGGATAGATGGCCTTAATAATGTACAACCAATATGGCTGGACATCGAGTTGAAAATGTACATCCAACATGGCTGGACATCGAGTTGGTAATAGAAAGCCAACATGGCTGGACATCAGAGTCGGAATTGGCAATGAGCATCCATCTTGGACGGTCATCCAGAAATTCATGGCAACGACCATGAATAGTGAAGCAGACATTTCATTTTGGTCCCCTTTCCATACTTGTAGAAATTCCATTAAGACATATATATATGCAGGGGTACTTGGTTGAAGGTGCATATAAAGACCTTGAACCAAGTGAGATAGCCTTAGAAATGTACAACCATCACGGCTGGACAATGGATGGAGTGTCCTATGGGCCAAAAAAGGAAGTACAACCATCATGGCTCTTTACGGGACCTGGCTCAAGAAAAGTTCAGCCGTCATGGCCAAACATTGAAACTGGCCTGTAAGCCAGTGATGAGTGCTAAAAAGTGCATATTTCTATATATTTTTCTTGGCATTTAACTCATCTTTTGTGCATTAATTCTCCATTTTAACCCATATTCTGTATTTTCATTGTTTTCAAGAATAAATATTTTTATTAATTAATTTTGCATTTTTAGGTACTAAATAAAGCCTGGTTATCTCACGGAGCGAAAAGAGCAAAGAAACGACAAAGACTCCCGCTAGGAGGAAGCGAAAAATGATGTTTGCAAGAGCCGGATCAACTAGAAGTGGGCTTGAAGAGGAAGAATTGTTCTTAAAGAAGATATGAGCTTGGCATACCCAAGGCCCAAAACCCTTACCCAAATCCATTTCCATAATCCATACCCATTTCCATGAGAGCCGTCAGATTGGATCCATCTCATCATCCAACGGCCACCTCATCATTGTGCATCAAAATCCAAAGCTCCTGTCAAACACCATAGTACCTAACTCCATCTTGAGCCGTTAGTTTTGTTGCGCTTCCGCATCCAACGGTCGCTCCTCGCTTCCTTCTGTCTTGCCGTTAGATCGATCCATCATCTTCGCATCCAACGTCTAATCCTCGTTGTTCATCAACAATTGCAAAACTTGCTCAACACCCGAGTACCAAATACCCTATTCCCAAAACAAACAGACCCTTTCCTTTTCCCCATTGGTTCTTTCTTCTTTCCCCAAATTCTCTTTTCCTCTGCAAACCAGCTCCTCCTTCCACCCGACCATGGCAGCCTGCAACTGCTGCTCCTCGATCTTCACTACACCCCTCTCCGCCTCTACCAAAACCCGTACGCACCACAGTTTTCTCTCCCTAGCCTAGTCGTTTCCCCAAACCCACATCTCTCTGACCTAGGTGTGGAGTTGATGAAACAACTCGAGCTAGGGTTGCAGTACATCAATTGGAGCAGGAAGAGCATCAGAGGGACATCAAGAAGCATGGGTCGAAGCCAATTTACACATGGGTATGTCGAATTTGATTTTCCCCAAAAGTTAGGGTTTGCAAATTTTAGGGTTTTGTGAAATTAGGGATTTGATGTAAGCTATAAATAGAAACTGATGTAGAATGTTTAAAGGGTTCTTGGGTCATCCGAGATACCCCCTAATTGGGTTAATTTCATTGCATATCTTCTTCTTATCCACTGTTAATGTGTGTTGTGTGAATGTTCAATTGTTTGTTGTCTTGTGAATCTTCTACTGTTAGTCCTGTAATTCCCCTGTTTACTTATATGTTCTTGTTTTGAGTCTTAATGCTTGACAACATGAAAGCTCCTAACTCCAGCATGTTCTAATCCATCACTAGGGTGAGAAGACCCTTGAGACAAATGGTTAGCCATTTGAGTTAGTCCATGTTGAGCTAAAAACAGTTAGGTTAGTGACTTTCCAAGGGTTCATTGGCTTGTGATTAGTGGTGCTTTAAACAGACCATTAATGCTAGGAGTCAGTGATAGTCTGAGGGATTAACAAAGCCATATTAGTTAGAGACCTAGACCCTAAGTGACCTTTGATTGCCTATGCTTTAATCAGATAGGCAATGCTAGGGGTTAATCCAAGGACTTTAGGTAGTTAACTAGACACATGACAAGGTTAACCTAGGTGAACTAGCTAGGTGAAAGAGAATTCTCATCCATCTTCATACACTTCCATTCCCACTGTTTTCAGTTTCTTCACTACTTTTTCCACTGTCATTCTTAGTCACTTGCTTTGCTTCCTGCCAACATCTCACAGTTATCTTTTGTCACTGGCTTGCATATAGAATTAGCTTAGGAGAATCTCAACACATCCCCAAGTCTCTGTGGATCGACCCGTACTTGCACATTTGCCACTTTCGACGCCGTGCACTTGCGGTTATAATTTCTGTGACTCTTTTAGAGAGCCACCAGCCAGAACTAAATATATATCCATTACGGCCGTACATCGCAGTTGGCCAGAGTGGTAAGGTGCAGTCATAATGGCCTGGGGAGTTGATGAATGATTTTTTCTCCCCCAATTAAAGTTGTAAAAATGTCAAATTAACATATATATGGAGGGATAGTTGGTTGAAGGTACACATGAGGGCTATGTACCAAATAAGCTTCACATCTTAGCCGGAACGGTATGAATGATGTGTAAGCCTCATTATTAGTTGCGTAGCCTTACGAATGTAGCATATGATGCTGAGGAATCATTATGCCATTCCATGGACTCGATGATGCATCACTTGGATGTATTTTACGGAACGACCTACACGGATTAGGCCATTACCATTATTGCTTAGCCACGGCTTAGCAAACGAGTTGGTTTAAGTTGCTTGTCTCTTTGATGATGAACTACGGTCTGTGCTTGATCCCTTTAGAGTAGGGAAGGGTACGTAGGAAGCCTCAATGAGTTACAGCATTGCTGGTCCAGCACGTTGGCCCCTCATATCACCTAATCTCGGTATCTCGATGCGAGATATGATTACGGCCATACTTGATGAGGAATGTTACATGCCAGCAAGTGGATGCTCATACTTCCTATCAAGCTACGAAGAGTTGGTAAGCGGAGTAAGGAAATGACAATAGGATTAGTGCGGTCTATGCCTAAGTCCAAGGCGTATGCCTTATGCCTGGACATGAGTCAGGAGTTGACGGTGGCTCAGCTAGATAGGAAATTTAGTAATGAATTCTCTACGTTGAGGCAAAGACATTGATGCATGCAATATGCATTGGCTATGGCCTTATGTCCTTATGGCCTTACACCCTTTAGCGGACCAGGGTGAGTTTGGAATGGTGTAGAATCTAAGTTAGTTGCATCATGCTCCGCGAGCATGCTTGCAAGGGCAGATAAACGTGCATTTTCCTATGGATGAGGCCCGTATCGAAGCTTCATCACGGCGCATCAAGGAAGTTACGGCCTGCGGGGCAACGCGCCAAAGGCGTAATTTTCCGGTCTGTCACAATAGAGGACTAAATCCTATAGGTTGGGACAAAGTTAGCATACCTAAATCTCTAAGTGGATTAGGATTTAGATATGTAGAAAACTTTAATACTGCCTTGTTAGACAAACATGCTTGGAAATTTTGTAGTGGTGAGGATTCTCTTTGCTTTAAAATTCTAAAAGCTAAGTACTCTAGAAATGGTAGTTTTCTTCATTTAAACAAACTCAAAGATGATTGCTCCTGGCTTTGGAGAAGTTTTTATTCTAGTCTTGAAGTGGTTCAAAAGTATTTTGTGTGGATTATTAGATATGGCACAAAAGCTAGTATATGGCTAGATTGTTGGGTTATACGACTAGATAAACCATCTGTTCCAATTTACTGGAGTATCTAGCTATGAAAATTATGATTTTGTCTATGGTTTGTCTATTCCTGGAACTAGAGATTGGAATCTTAATGTGATTAACTCTCTCTTTTCTTAAGAATGTGTTACTTTGATACTTAACATGAATATTCCTTTAACAGGTGAAGATTGTCTCATATGGAAGTCATATAGAAAGGACAAATTTCCTGTTAAGAATGCTTACAATACAATTTGTGCTGATACAATTAACAGATATACTGCTAACGATCAGGTTCCCAGGGATGTGTGGGAATATTTATGGAAAGCTAAAGTTCCTCATAGGATGTAATTATTTATTTGGAAATGTATCAAAATAATTATACTTGTTAGGAGTTTCCTTGCCAGATATAATCGGACATAGAGACACATTGTTGTTTTTATAATAATAGTGTTAAAACTCTTAACCATTTGTTTTTTGATTGCACTTATGCCAGATCCATTTGGGTTGGTATGAATATCAATATTCTGAGTGTTTCAGAGCAGTTTACTGATTTCAGCAGCTGGGCTATAAGTTGGTCTTACTCTAATGATCATAATAACCTTTCTATAACTCATAGGGATGAGAAAGTTCTCTATAGGTTCATGTTTTCTGCATGGTACATATGGAAAGATAGATGCCCTCTCATTTTTCAAAACTCTAAGCCCAATCAGCAAATAACCATTATTAGAATCAATCATCTACTTCAACAATGTGATAGAATAATTGATAGAAACTGTGATAACAATTCAGTTAACTTGCAGGTGAAAGAATGGTTACCACCAGATGTAGACTATGTGAAAATTAATATTGATGGTTCTTATGTGCCAGTGAATAAATAAGGGAGCATTGGACTGATAATAAGAAATTTGCAGGAAAATGCATATGAGTACAAGGATCTCAACTGGATGAGGAGGTAGCAGAGAAATATGAAGCTGAATATTTTGAATGTAAAGCTCTTGAAAAGGCTGTGGAATGGATGGAGGAACTGAATTACAATAAGGTAATCTTTGAAGTAGATTGTGAAAATATAGCTCTATCTCTTAATGAAGAAGAGTTGCAGGTTTATCGGTTTAATCAAGGAATTATTTTGCAAATTAGAACTAAATTTAAAGATAGAATTTTTTGGTTTTGCAAGTCTGTACACAGACTTGGTAATAATGTAGCTCATCTCCTGGCTAAAAGAGCTAGAGATGATAATTTAAATTTCATTATGAGGAAAATGTACCACCTGACATCTCTGATGCAGTGGAAAAAGATCTCTGTACTTTTTGCTTCTGATCTATAAATCACATTTAGTATCAAAATAAATAAAAATTTCTTTTTTGAAATGCTTATCTTATTCACCAACATTGATATTAATTTAGTTGAAGTACTAATATATAAATTTTTTGACATTATTATATTATAAAATTGAAACATAATGAGTAAATGAAATTGATGAGTTTCTTTAATATTTGATGAGATGTGAGTTTCTTTACCGGTATTTGGCTGGCGAATAAAATAAATGTTAACAAAAACTGTGTGTATTGAGTTAATATTAGAAATCATGATAATGATGGTGAGATCTTAAGTCACATTTATTAAATTTTCTTATTTGTTTTAAATAATAATTATATAAAAAAAAGTCCATTAGATTATCTGCATCCTATCTGTTGGATTTTGAATCGGATATGGATGTCAAAACTAAAAGCAGTCGTGCATTGAATTTGATGCAGATGAGCCTAGCTATGACCGAACACAGTAGATTATCTTAATCTTTCTCTTTTTCATTTTATATATCGAGATGATGATATTTATGTAAGTCAGCTGATTCAGCTCGGATTCAAATCGAAAACAGTAGATTAAGCAAAGAGATTTGCTTTCCAAGCCGTACGTAACGACCATATAATTGGTGTACATAGTTTGCGGAATAGAGTATTATTTATTTTTCTCGATAAGGCCATAAGCTCGTTTTGTCAACGGCGCGCACATATATAACATTAATCTAAGTGTGATTAACTTCAACTGATTTGCATCAGTAGTTGAGTATCTTCTTCATCTTAGATAATATGTGTCTGTACTTTGTACTAGGATTAACCCTAAAGTTGGAGAAAGAATAAACATGCAGGGAAAGTCAATTAGTTTCTGGAGTAAAGCAGGATTTAATGAGTTTGATCCATTAGAAAAGATGGGATGGCGTGTGAAGAAAGCTCCTGCAAGAAGTACCACGATTCTCTTAATCTTCATTCTGTTCTTGGGTGTTTACATGTACTCTAATTACCGCATCGATTCTGTAAGTCTTCTATCAAATCCTGCATTTCCAAATTAATATGCAAGCTAAAGTGCATGTTACATCTTAGGTTTCAGTTTAACTGTTATAGTCTGAATATTCATAAGTCCGATACCTGATGTTCAATAATCTTGATATCAGTTTAACTGTTATAGTCTAAATATTCTAAATAATTTTGGATCTACCAAAACTAGCAGCTGCATCAACAAGAAAAAAAAATTACAAAAAATAAGAAATAAATTAAATAAGTAAAAAGTCCGGTCGGTGAAGAATATGTCATCCAACTCAAAATCAATTGGCTATAATTGTTGAGATTATTAGTCCTACATTGTTGGGCAATCTAAGATCCTGCGGTTTATAATCTCTTAGAACCTCTCTCCAATTGGTTTTGAGCTGGATGCCCGTATTCTAACATGGTATCAAAGCGGGTTATTTGCGAAGAATCTTTGACCGCGTCTTCACTCCACGTCACCCGATTTAATTGTCCACGTGTTAGACCCAAAGAGGCTACACGTGAGAGGGCATATTGAGATTATTAGTCCCACATTATTGGACAATCTAAGATCCTGCAGCTTATAATCGTTTAGGGGCTCGCCACGCTGAGAGTATTTGGTTTTATTTATTTGCCTCTTATTTAAACAGAAGCAACTTATAGTTTTGGGTTTGGGTTTTTATCCTTCACAGAACTTGCTTACAAGCAGTACGTCCGGGAACAATCTGCTTGTTCAAACCCAAAAGACTACTAAGATAGCTGAAATTCCACTAAATTGCTCAGCGGGAAAACTTACACGTACTTGCCCTACAAATTATCCTGAAAATGTTAGCACATCTTCCTCGTCAACGGAATGCCCAAACTATTTCCGATGGATACACGAAGATTTGCGACCATGGAAGAACACAGGAATCACACTAGATATGATAGAGAGGGCAAAACGAACTGCGAATTTCAGACTTATAATTCTGGACGGGAAAGCTTATATGGAGATGTATAAGAAATCATTTCATTCCAGAGATATGAATACAGTATGGGGTATTTTACAATTGTTGAGGAGGTATCCGGGGAAGTTACTGGATTTGGATCTCATGTTTGATTGCCTTGATTGGCCAGCCATTAAATCAAGTGATTATCAAGGACCTAATGCCACAACTGCACCACCACTGTTTTGCTACTCTGGAAACGCCGAAACATTGGATATTGTCTTTCCGGATTGGTCTTTTTGGGGTTGGTACGTATAAAAATCTTTGTCTCAATCTCAGGCAGGGCTGCCAAGCTCGTTTAATTTGTCAGGCTTGGCCTGCCTAGCCTAATATCCAACTATATTCATGTGCGCACATTTGTCAGGCCTGCCTGCCTAATAGCCATATGACGTGCTGAACAGTAGTTGTGCAGAGCACTGTTTTGAATCTGAATTCTGAAGTTCTTTCCGGATTGTATTTTTTTTTTTCCATCCAATATATAGGACTTTAGAATTACATTAACTTGCAAAGATGAATAATTCAGGCCTGAAATTAATATCAAACCGTGGAATATCCTATCGAAGGAGATCAAGGAAGGAAACAAAAACACAAAATGGATGGACAGAACCAGATATGCGTATTGGAAAGGAAATCCTTCTGTAGCTCCAAACAGGCGGGAGTTCATCAAATGCAATGTTTCTGAAAAGCATGACTGGAATGCACGTCTCTATGCACAGGTACTGGAAACAGGTTCGAGTCTTTCATTTTATATGTTTTAAGGTAATATAGAGGATTCACAAATGATTCGCAGGACTGGAGGGCTGAAACTCGAAAAGGTTACCAAAACTCTAACTTAGCAACCCAATGCACTCACAGGTAAAAGATGTACAGAACATAGTTTGCTGCATTCTTTTGACAGTCACTTCTTCGACTATTACTTACCGAACTTTGGAAAAATATAGGTACAAGATTTATATTGAAGGACAAGCTTGGTCTGTTAGCGAGAAATACATTCTCGCATGTGATTCTCCCACGTTACTGATAAAGCCTATCTACTACGACTTCTTCACCAGAGGTTTAGTACCTATGCAGCATTACTGGCCTATCAAGGAAAAGGACAGTTGCAAATCTATTAAGTTCGCTGTTGACTGGGGTAATGATCACCCGGAGGAGGTTCAAGCCATTGGAAGTGCAGCAAGCAAGTTTATGCACGAGGGTCTAAAGATGGATAATGTGTATGACTACATGTTCCATCTTCTGAACCAATACGCTAAACTTTTAAGATACAAGCCCACCATACCGCCAAAAGCTGTAAATGTATGCTCGGAGACTCTTGCTTGTCAAGCAGACGGAACGGCGAAAACGTTTATGATGGAATCCATGGTGAAGTCGCCTAGTGATAGTAGCCCATGCACCCTACCTCTTCCATTTGACTCTCCAGATCTCCAGGACTTGCTTAGGAAAAATGAAGAATCTATAAAAGAAATGGAGATGTTGGAGAGTAGATTTTGGGAGAACCAACCCAAGCAAATTTAGGATGTCATTATGCCATCTCTTGGTTTATCTGCAAAGTTGAATGTATTTTGAAGAGACAAGACTCGGATGACTGATGTATTTTCTTAAGGTTGGACCAATTATTATATCACTACATTATAATCCCTATAAAATGATAGCATCGCGGCTGACAAAACTTATCAATTTATCGCGATATTAAATAATCGTATAAATTAATAATTATTAAATTGTATATTAATTTATTTATCAAAAAATTATTTAATTCTAAAAAGAAAAAAAATGAACCAATACACCTTATTCCATTGCAAATTATTTTCGTCATTGTAAGACTCATTCAATGGATGGATGACATTGTATCAAAGAATCCAAGTAAAGCGTTAGATAATAAATGAACTAGAGAATTGCAAAATTTAATTAATAGATTGAATTATCACAGTGGAATGGATGTTGAATTTTTTTTAAACTGCCCTCAAAAGGATATTATCTCATATTTGTTGACTTACGAAAAAATAATTGAGAATGTCAAAGGAAAAGACGAAAATAATGATGTGGAAGTTGAAGATGAAAGTGTAGTTACAGAGCCATCTTCCCGTAAAGAAGCTATCAAAGCTGCAAATTAAGATATTGAATATGTTTTTATTGCATCAGAAAATGACAACACTAAAAACTCTTCTAATGTTAAGAGAAATCCAAGATAAAATTCAATGTGACATCAATTTTAAGAAAAACAAAGCCACAAATGAATCATTCTTGACCAAATTAGCAAAAATGTAAAACCAAATTTATATATAACTCAGATAGTTATTAATTTATATATTCGAAGGGACCTATAGAAAGCTAAAAAAATTATTATTTTTTAAGTTTAGCAAATTATTAATTTAACACGTTGGTCTCGACTCGGGACCGGTGAAACTTATTAATTTATCGCGGATTAAATAATAGAGGTTCTACTGTACTTCACATTTTTTAAGCCTAATATTCCATTGCATATGAGTCGGTTCAAATTAACCGCTTTCGAAAGCTCAAAGGGATTAAGAGTGCGTTTGGCATTGATGGATTTGAGGCCAGAGTGTAGTTGGAGGAGGTAGTTCATTTTATAGTGTTTGACATAAATTTTTACGGCTGATTATATTTTCCTGTCAACTTCTTTTCCCTAGTTTTATGGAATTGGAGTTGAAACCTTATCCCATGAGATTGAAACTCCACTCTTTATTTTCCATCATTTTCTCTTTCTTTTCTATTTTTCTCTGAAATAGTTCAAGTCAAATATCACTAACCTCAAGTGGAAGGATGATGTTGTCATTATAGCTCCTTACTTCTTTACTTCTTCAAATCTTCGCAATACTTGTAATGTCTCATATCCTAATACTTTCAAGCTAACAGATACGAAGTTGACTCTAGTACATAATCAAATGACTCTTAAATGAGTTTTGACTCGCTAAAATATGATAACCAAACTTGACATACCAGCGCTTGGTAGGTTCAACCGAGTTATGCTCTAACAATCTCCCCAATTGTCAATTTTAGTAAAAAAACTCTTATATCATATGGATAAACAAATTACAAGAATTTATTACACATATGCTTGATTCCCGAATTCAACAGCACATAACCTGTATACATTCAATCCCTAAATGTCGTTGTTTACATTATAATAACAAAGCTAATACTCCCCCTAAAGATAAGATAGTTATATTTTATCAATCTGCACGTCTTTGTAGTCCATATAACTACAAGTATATGATATGTTACTCCCCCTTAGTCTATGCTTTCACTCTTTCGTTAGATAAACGTTTAAGCACCAATGTCCTTTCCCTTAGTGATACCAATCAATATAAATCAATACTAGTATCACTTGTTTACTCCATATATTTCTCTCCCTTTTTGTCACAAAATGACAAAGAAATGAAAAAATAAAAGACAAACCCAAAGGATCTTACAAATCTCAAAATAGACTTGCAAACCTGTAGAGTTAAGCATGAGGATTCCACACACCATTTTTGATAATCAATATCAAAACCGAAACTACAAAGTAATTTGTTTTGATATGTTACCAAGGAAACAATTTTCCGTAATAATTTTTCCCAATAGTTTAGTAAACCAAAAATCAACTAAGAACCTTAGTTCCTTTGCTAAACCGATTGTACAAATACAATCGTTTGTTCAATAAGACCAAAATAAAGATAACTCTATTTTTCCCATCAGGTTCTAATTATCCATATAACTTAGACCTTTAACTTTTAAACAAGACAAGTACTAGGTTAGCTAACTAGCATTTCTTGTTAAGGCATTCGATTAGACTTGAATAACCGAAACCTCCGTTTTGATAAATCTAACTAAGATCAGAATTAACTTAGTTTCTCTTATTCAGAATCGAATTGGACTAAAAAATTCACCCCGTAAACTTTTTCTTTCGTTAATCCATAAATAATTCATACAAACCAAATAAGTCAACTTGCATAATTATTCACCTCAATAGGAAGCAGTTGAAACAACATAGACATTTAAAACACCGCAATTGCACCGAAATTTTGTAAGCCTAAACAATTGATACCACACAATAAATCAAGATAAAAATAGTTTTTCTTAACCGGAACCGATTGAATCACACACACATCCATATACAAATAATGGAATAAAACATCAATTGTACCGAAATTTTGTTAAGCAAAATCAATAAACGTAGGCAATAAAATCAGGCTTTTCTTAAACAGGAAAACAATTAACTAACAAGATTGTTACCTCAAATTTCACATCATCTTCTCTAATATGTTTGCATATTCTTCCAGGGAGAATTGATATCGAAATATCATTATGTTGTCATCCTTATACAAAATAAAAGAATAACAACAACCAACCTTTACCAGAGAAAGGTTGAAAACCGGTTTTCACTATTGCAAGCAAAAGTTGAAACCCCGAAACACATATGCTTTTACGCTAAACCAAACGATTCAACATATTTTGAATTTTTTACATATTGTTTCTATCAGAACCCCTCACGATCCTTTGATAAAGCCTACCAACATGGGATAGAACTTAATCCTGCCAATCAAAAAGTCACAAAACCATAAGGATTCACAACATTATGAGATCGAATATCAAGGTTAGAAAATCGAAATCAAACATCCCATAAACATATACTCCCTCCGTTCTTTTTTAATATGTCAGTTTCTATAAATAAGAGTTTCAAAAAAATAGGCCATTTTTCTAATTGGAAAAGTCAAATGTTACTTTAGTTTTTTGGGACCACTTTTCTCTTAACTTCTTTTGATGACAAGTGTCATGCGGACCACTTCACTTTACTTGTTTTGCTAACAAGTGTCATGGGGACAATTTCACTTCACTTCTTTTATTGACAAGTGGCATGAGGACCACTTTCAATGATTAGTTCTCTTAATTTCCTTAAATTTCGCTAAAAACAAAACTGGCCTATTAAAAAAGAACGGAAGAAGTATATCAATAACATAAAGCATTCAAGAATAAGCTATATAAATCAAAAACTATCCCAAAAAAAATTATAAATCAAATAATTTTATTCATAATTAGGCCGACCGAGCGAAGCGAGGAAGGATTCTATATATGGTGACTTTGTGTCAAATGGGACATGACTTTTTTTTTCCAATTTCACAGAAAAAATTGGATTTGGTTCAACATTGAAAAGACTTCACTGCCCCTCCTTGATTTCTTTCCTTCTTTAAACGGACGTAAATGATTGATAATGTTGAGGACATTTCTGTAAAATGAGAAAAATAAAAACACGGAATACAGTTAGGGGTCCTGGGGTCGAATCCTGGTCACCTCCAAATGTTTTGTTTTTCCTCCCTTTTTCTTCTTCTCTTCTACCCTATCCTAATCTATTCTTTCTACCAAACATGATTCGAACAGCAGCAGAAATCTCTCTCGAATCCTTTCTTCTTCTTTCTACCAGTTTCATCTTCATCAATTTCACACCCTAAATCTCCATTAATCTTTACTCAATTTTGACTTTAGAATGCAGAGTTTGGATTTGGTTGATTGGATATCCAATCATCTCTAACCTGTAACCCTAAATTTGAAATTGGGTGAATTGATTTAACCAAATCTACCATCGCCAACTTAGTCCTCTGCTTTCTACACCACTCCCATAAAATCACCATTAACGGTATGGTTCATCAACTGTAAATCTCTACTATGAATTCGATTCTTGATTTTTATAACTTAGAGTTAAATTCTGGATATGGGTTGAAGTGTTAATTATGGGTATGTGTTGATGAAACCCTTAATCTGTTTGATCAACCCTTAATTTGATTTGATTCTTCGTTTTAAATTTCAGTTAAAACTTAGAAATCAAAACCCTTAATTTTTCATTTTGGGGTTAACTGTTAATTTTTTTTTTCTTCCGTACTTCTAATTTGTCGTTCATTTTTGCTTTGGGTTCTTGAAGGAGCCATGTGTTTTTATAAAACTAACTAATGTCTGACTTCCAGGTGTTGAACCTAGAGTGTATGTCAATGGAGTTTACTCAAGGTTGAGGAGTTCAGGTGAGGGTTACATGACTTTCTGACTGGATTTCTTAATCTCAGCTTACAAATTAAAGGGAAAGGGGCTTTTTTCATTGTATGCAGTTTCTAGCATGCCTTCTCGGAGATTTACTTCATTTTTAAATGTTGTTAGTGCTTGATAGAAACTCTAATGATTATGGGTGTCACAAATCTGTGAAGAAGACTTATTTTGGTGAATTGATATCTCCTCGCCTTTTTGTTCTTGTTGTTAATTTATATTGCAATTAACCTGACAGTACAGATCTCTCAGTATTACCAGGAGAATGTTTTAACTGGGCTTTCGACCAATGATGTGTCCTTCCGTTGTTTCTGTGTGGGAGAGAATGTTAGTGATTTGTAATGCTCCTCGAAATTGCTATGATGTGTCTTGTGCGACAGTTGTTACGTTTGCTTTGTTATAAGATTTGTTACAAAGTGGCGACATTGATGACCCATTACTGCTTTAAAATTTCAGTCTGAGGCTCCACCTTTTAAAACAGAACATCATGAGCCAAGACACCTAGATTGTCACCAAAGCTGGAGGCAAGTCCATCATTTTTAATGGTTGTTTGTTTTTGGTGGATGTATGGGTTGCTTTATTTTGGCGGCAGATTTGGATCATAAAGTAATGTTTCATTTTGGTAATTTATTAGAATTGAATCACGTTTTGAAGTGGAAAACTATTTGCTGGCATGTATTAGTTTACTTTAGGGACTGAGTCTATTGTTCAACAATTTGGGTTGTATATGACTATTGTATGAGAGGTTATACCATGATAGTGCATGAAATGTAGATTCGAAACAGGCTGTTAATCTATTGTTGGAGAAGTTTTTGGTCAAGTGTGAAAGAACTGTGAGCATCAAATGTTCCTTGCGAAATTGCAGACCAAAGTACGGGACCAAGAGGCCTTATTATGGTGCTTGAGGGGTTTGTTAAAGATAGAGAGGAAGAATTTGAGGCAACTGAAAATCTGAAATTAGATTTAGCAATGATCGGTGGCTCCATGAAGAAGATATCACAGTTGGAATGGACAGAAGAGAAACATGTTTATATAAATTCTATCCATAAAGGGTTTGAAATTAGAGGCGCATCGGGGACTTGGGGTTTCTTTCAATTACAACTTCTTTTTAAACTTTTATCATCAAATGTATACCCAGTTCATTGTTTCTCCTTTGTTAATGAAGGTTATATTACATGATTATCATATCATCAAATGAAAGTCTGAATTTGATTGTTGTTCTATCCATGTGTCTACGTTTTCGGCCGGATTCCGGTGATAAATAGTGAGCAAATATTATTTTGTCAAAATTTAGTGACGCATCAATTTTTTCGGTCGGCCGTCCCACCGTGGCAGCGGTCATCTAGTAAGATAGTTTTATTTATAATAAACCTAATACAATCATTGAAAGAAATCAAAAATTGATGTCTATTATCTTTTGCAACTTATTCCTTCATATCAGTGCTAAATGAAGGCGGATTACTACTTTTAGTCTTCAGTTTGTGAATTTCTTCAAGTAGAAAACCTTATTGCTTGACCAGAATTTCTTGCAGGTGAGAAATTTTCGTGAAGAATTCTGCAAGAACATGTTATTATGTCTTTGATTGAATACAAAAGTGTGTCAATGCTTCAATACACTGATCTTTCCTCAGCATATTCTCTCTTCCTTCTTGCTAAGACAATCTCCCTTTTTGATTTTACCCTTAATATCAAGAGAAGATCCATACTTAATCTTAAGTTGATCTTTCTGATCTACCATCTTGCCAAGAGAAGATGTTGGATCCAGAATCATGGTTCGGACAAGGAATGACCAAAGAAGGAGAAGGATCTTTTTATAATTTTCATACTTCCGAAAATATAATATTCCTAAAAATACGAGTATATCAAATATTTTCAAATACTAGATTTTATTCTCATAATCTACACATAAGTGCCTTGATTATTCTTCTTCCTCACTCAAAATTCGGCAACATGGTGAGGAAAGAATTCTCATACCGATCAGGTGGTATTAGTATAAGATTTTCTATCATTATGGAAATTTGAACAAACATAGTGTCCTTGATTTTATTCTCCTCTTGTTACCTCGAACTAACGAAGTATCTTAAGATTGACTTGAGTTGCCTATGCAACTTTTAGCAATTCTGTTTTGGAGACAGTTTTTGCATCTTGTCTTATTTTTCCCTTTTCTATTAGATATATCGGAAGACATGTCCACTTTTAAAATGGGTAAATCACTAATGGAGGAGGAAGAAATAAGATTGACAATTAATACAATATTAGTTGTTTCCTCTTCTTCAGAATCATATGAATCAGAGCTCTTATCTAGAGTTACATCCAGAGGCTTCCTTCTAGTGTATTTCTTAAGATTGGGACAGTCTTTAGCAATATGACCAAACCCTTTACACTTAAAGCACTGCGGCTGATATTCATCATCTTCTTCATGATCCTTTTTGACAGGAACTCGATCATGTGGGCGAGAAGATCGATAAGTATCCTTAATGACTCTCTTATTTCGCCTTTTTAAGAGATCTCGAAACTTTCTAGTAATCAATGATAATGATTGTTCAATTTCGTCATCAGAATTTCTTCAATCTGTTCATCTGAATCATCCATCTGTATATTCCTTTCCATTGGAGCTTTCAGGATTTTTGCAGCTTTAAAAGCGATTCCTTTACTTTGAATAGACCGTGATTCATGATCACAGATTTTTAACTTTACAACGAGTGTGCTTCGTGAGAAAGTTGAGAGATCATTTGCTTCTATGATTGCATGATTCTTAAAATCGTATCTTGGTGGCAACGATCTGAGAATTTTGCACATTATATCCTTTTCAGAGATAGTCTTTCCAAGAGAGAAAGAGGTATTAATTATTTCAGAGAGTTTAAGATGAAACTATTCAAAAGTGTCGTGGTCATCCATTCGGAGGTTTTCCCAATCGGACGTAAGAGTTTGAAGTCAAGCTTTTTTTTCTGAAGTGTTTCCTTCGAATACGATCTGAAGATTATCCCAAGCTTCTTTCGAAGTTTCACATGTTGATACATGATATTGTAGATCACGACTTACAACATGTATTATAGCATCCAAACCATCTGAATTCTTCTTTGCAAGAGCCTTTTCTTCGTTTGAAAAATATACTAAGCGTTTAAACTCAGTTTCCGAATTTTCTATCTTTGGACGAATATAACCATCGACGATTAATATCCATGTATTAAAGTCTCGTGATTGAAGAAAATATCTCATAGTAGATTTCCACCATAGATAGTTTGTTCCGTCAAATCTTGGTGATACGTTAATTGAAGTCAATTCATGCGAACTCGAGTTCATTCTTATAGGTTGGATCACACCAAACACAGATTGTTAGATCTTTTCGTGTTTGCCTGCTCTGATACCAATTGAAAAGACGAGGGTACCCAAATATACCTCAATCTAAAACTTTTTCCACCTATAAGTCCTTTTTCCGGATTGTTAGATCTTTTCGTGTTTGCCTGCTCTGATACCAATTGAAAAGACGAAGGTACCCAAATATACCTCAATTTTAAAAAAAAAATTCACCTATAAGTCCTTTCTCTGAAAGTGATTGTCTATGGACTGAGTCAAGACAATACAACAAATCGGTTCACACTTCGTGTGTCGTTTATGGATACGAGATCGAGACAATACAACAACGGAATATGTTTACTTGATAAAAGGTTCAGGACTTAACCAAACACAATAGGATTGCTTATCAAGTAAATACGAATTAAAGTTTGTGTAATTTACTTTAAATTATAATAACAACAATTATGATTACGGAAAATAAAAGCAAATGACACAGCAAGATTTTGTTAAAGAGGTAACCGCAAATGCAGAAAAACCCGGGATCTTGTCCATAATTGAATACTCTCAGGATTAAACCGTTATACAAAATCAAATCAACTTCGTATAGTTGATACCAAGCAACTAAACATATAGTTCACCTAGTTCCATATGTATTCCCACGCCTCCGACCTGTAATAAGTCTCTTACTTGGAAGAATTCCATTGGTTCGTATTCTAAACAGTAAAGGAACAACAATTCTGTTTAGTATCAACTCTTTTCAACCAAGTGATATGAGTTCGACAAAGTCTCTTCTGTTTATCTCAATAAACTCCTTCGTCAGGTTCTTAGATCTATCTTATTGTAAACTACCGAAGTAATTTTTAAGATTTTGCAATCAATACTTTTAATCACAAATATTTGAATTGATGCTGATCTACACAACTAATAAATCTAATCTACCACAAGGATAAACCGATTATAGTTGGATCCTCTTTTACCGAAACAAGTATTGTGCACACCAAAGATTATGAATCCGAAATCAGAAATCTTCAAAGTCTTATTTGTCTTCAAATCTTCTTAGATCTTTAATAAACACCTGCACACAATCAACTTGAATATCTTGTCATCAATCACGCACAGAACGGAGTCTGTTAACAATAAATTATCACAAGAGATATTTAGATCTACAAACAGTCTAAAGATCCTCGTCGAAACTTCGATCTAATTTCAGTGAATCTTATATCAGAAGAGATGATTCTCAAGCATAAACAAACTAGGTGCAATCAAAGTTCAATCACCGTTAGTCAATCAAATCAATCGAAAACAAAAGATAAACCTCAGTTATCTAGTTTCCCACCAACGGTTCTAATAGATCTTCTCAATCCCAAAGAAGACTTTAAAATGAGCGGCCATAAGAGATCTCGCCTAATTAGGTTAGTCTCCTCTCCGAATAGGCGACTTCACCATTAGCATCCCAACTGAGATAGTGCTTATGCAAACTTTCATATTTATAAACCAAAGAAGTTTGGACACCAAGGAATTTCCAAAACCAAAAATATTCTCGAGATATGCAATATATTCCAGATTCGGTTTTCCTAATTCCTGGAAATGCTTTGTCCAAATATTGACCGAAAATCTCTTGGAAAATCTCCAACTAGTAAATGCACATTACTAATTTTTATTTTCCAAAAATAAAATTAAAAACCTTAAATAAAAGATTTTCAATTTAATTTATTCAATATGGGATTTTCTTCCTTTAGCTATTAAGGAATAACTTTGAACAATTAACGATTGGTGCACATGTTCAAAGTATGTCGACATCCTTACTTTGTAAGTCCTCTTTCATACTTACAATCTTGAAACCAATTTTCCAAACAAGTTTAGAATTGGTTCAACCGACTTGCAAGAACTATGTGATTGATTAAGAACAATAACACTCAATCATAAATCACGGGTTTAACGGTTTTACCAGAATAAGTTTCGGTTCTACCTCCATGTGAGTATTGTGCATAGTCACACTAGCTTTCCAAAATTCGGTTGAATAGGTACCAGGATTGTTTCCGCACATATATATGGTATCTAACTTGTACTTGTTGCACATGTCCATAGGATCTGTACCCCTTTATGCTGAAAACTTGCTTCACCTCATACAAGGATCGATTCTCCTTTGTGATAGTTTTCACCTCTTGCTAGGATCGGTTCCCTTTTACCCAAAGTCGGTCATACCAAAAAACACAAAATCGATCATACCAAGAACATAAACAAGTCATAAACAAGAACATAAACAAGTCATGAGCATACATAATGGTTAAGAAATAAACCTCGTATTGTATTCCTTAATACTATGTCTAACTAGAGTATAATCATTCATGCTTCGCAGTTTTGTTTCAATATGTACGACTTGAAAGATACGTTAGGAAATGAAACAATTCAAGTCAAATGTCACTAACCTCAAGTGGAACGATGATGTTGTCGTTGTAGCTCCTTACTTCTTCACTTCTTCAATTCTTCGCAATAGTTATAATGTCTCATATCCTAATACTTTCAAGATATACGAAGTTGACTCTAGTACATAATCAAGCGACTCTTAGATGAGTTTTTTCTCACTAGAATATGACAACCAAACTTGACATACCAATGCTTGGTGGATTCAACCGAGCTATGCTCTAACAGACACTATCAGCAGATGTACTTTTACACAAATGTCTCATCAAGCCAACTAATTTCATGTGGACAAGAGCCCATAATACCAGTTGCATCCGAACGTTTATGTTATTATTCATTTACTTCTATTAATTTTCCTAACAATTCCTCGAATAAATCTCCTTTCATGCCTAGGCATTGCTTGAATTGTCGTGAAGTATAACCAGTTCCAGGTGTGAAATAATCATTCATCATTTTTGCATCATGCCACACATGATCTCGGCTAATTACACTATGTGTCTGCACCTCCCTAGGCATCGATTGCCGAATAATACACAAACGTATTTCCAACCACAATTATGTAAAAACTAACATAGATTTTTCTTCTTCATCATTCAAAGTATCCAAATGGATTTCGTGTTTAATTATCACATAAGAACGCATTAGACTCATATTGTACCTTTGCAAACAAGAAATATAGCTTCAATTCTCTATAGCATACATGAAATACAAGTCAATCAACATTAAACATCAGTAGAATAGTAGTTTATAAACACTAGATTTGTGCCCGTGCTACGCACCGGGCATCACTTTGGGTGCACAGGGCATCGCCCCGCGCTCGTGGAGATGCATTTTTGATTTGGTGTGCGTGGGCTTCGCCCGCCCCGTGTAGACGCAATTTTGATTTAACATACGCGGGGCGAAGCCCCTCCCCCTGTAGACGCAGTTTTGGCGTGCGCGGGGCTTCGCCCCGCCCCATGGTGATGCATTTTCGATTTGGTGTGGAAGGGTGAATACATTAAATAGGTAGAGAAAATGAAGAAAATATGTGCAGATTTTATTTATTTATTCGTTTTATCTTGACTGAAAATATGTGTGAAAGATGTGGGTTTTTTCTTTTCCTTTATGTATTAAATGAAAAAAAAACAAAATTAGTCATAATATGGTAGTTACTTGACTTCCGAATTGAATTTGGACTTCAAAAATATTCCAACACAGTAAGTAAGTTTTCCTATTGAAACTCTAATTTTTAGACTAATCATGTGTTGCCAAGTGTCCTCACCAAAATTCTCATTTCAAAAAAGCCACAAATTTTGGGGTTTTTTCTTCTCATTTTTGTTTCATAATCATAAACCACAAATCTCTTTCTCCATTTTGTTATATATATATATATATATATATATTATTTTTTTTCGTTTTCAATCTATTATCTGTCTATCCATCTAGTATTTTAGAGGCATATTCGAGTTATCAATACAAACTATGCCATTCTTTGAAGAAAAAAAATTGCGCCTTTTAGCCACATTAATTGGCAAGCAAAACTAGTTGATCCCTAGCCTAGTATATATTTTGATCCTGTTTTGTTATAGATTTTGTTCATTTTCAATCTATTATTTATCTGTCTATCTATCTAGTATTTTACAGGTATATTCTAGTTATCAATACAAATTATACCATTTATTTGAAAAAAAATTGTCGCTCCTTTTGGCAACATTGGTAAGCAAAAATATTTGACTCCTAGCCTATTACAAATTCTGGTCATATATATGGGGGCGCCGACTTGCCAAAGTACGCAAAGCGATCATAAATTGTTGTGCCTTTCGATCACATTGGTAAGCAAAAATATTTGATTCTTATCCTAGTATAAATTCTGGTCCATCATATATATCGGTGACATGACGGCTTGCCAAAGTAAGTAGATCAATCATAACCAAATAATTTCAGTTGCGGACCAGTACACCCACTATTCCATAAGCATGGTTTTTAAACTCGTACGAAAATGGTTTTTAAACGCGTCGTTTTGGTCCAACTCGATTCAAAGCGTACACTTGAATCGGTCAAATATGAGTTTTCACCAAATAATTTCAGTTGCGGACCAGTACACCCACTATTCCATAAGCATGGTTTTTAAACTCGTATGAAAATGGTTTTTAAACGCGTCGTTTTGGTCCAACTCGATTCGAAGCGTACACTTGAATCGGTCAAATATGAGTTTTCAAAAATGAAAACGGGAAGGTTCGAACTCATGACCTTCTGAGTCATGAGAGTAGCCTCGAACCAGTGTTCCACTCTGTTTTTTTTTTTTTTTGTTATTTAATGAACTTCATTGGTATATGTTGAATCAAAGAATAAAATTATGTAAAAAAAATATGAACCTTATTAAGTACTCTGCATAATTCACTATTATTTACAAGAGAATATACGATTTAATAATCGATCTTGAATCTTCGATTCACGCTTTAACATGCGATCCGATTCACAAAATTAAAAAACGATTCACATTGCGATTTACGATTTCACAGCCTTTTCCATAAGTATATATTTAGGCAGGTTAATAATAAGAGTTTATTCCATTAAGAGGTTTTAAATTCCTAATGCAGTTTTGAGTCCAAATATGGTAGGTTTAGGACTTCCAAATCGAATATGGACTTTTATATACTTTCGAAGTTTTTTTTCCTCTTTTTTTTTTTAGGTTTGTATTTTTTTTTTCTTTAAAGCTTGTATTTTTTTCAAACCAATTATAAATTGCCAAGTGTCCTCACCAAAACGTTCGCTTCACAAAACTAAAAAAACAACCTATTTCGGCGAAGCGAAGGCTTCCTCACCATTCAATCTAGGAGTTTTATTTGTCTAGGCCTTTAAGTCTTTAGATTTCACTCAATATAAATCAAGAAATACATCACAAAACAAGTAATAATCATGGATTTTTCACCACATATACGTCTTAACGTTGTTATTGTCTTGCATACAATATACCTAATCAATTTCATATTCATGATTTCCAAAAAAAAAAGAAAAAAGAATTAACTTCGAATCCTAACATTAAAATGATTACTTTCAATGATTTTGTGGATGGAATTCGAAATTGAAGAATGCAATAAAACCACCTTTTAGTACGGATCAAACCATTATAATTTCAACCAACGAATCAAACTAGACCAACATCAAAATCAAAAGGGGATAAAGATGGATATGAATACGGATTTATAAAGAAAAGAAAAAGAAAGAAGAAGGACATGGCTCATTTGACCATTTATAAAAAATTTATATTCCATAAACGGAGACTCGATATCCGTTTGCGTCAACTCAACACATCGACTTACACGGATACCGAATATTCATTTTCCACTATTTACGAGGAAACTGAATTTTCATGTTGTTTGGCCAAAAAAAATATCATGATACCATAGTGAAGTGGATTTCAGACTCATTTCGCTTAGCTTCAAATAAGTTATAGCAAAATGGAATCAAAAGCCATTGTGATTGGTCTGAGCGGTACGACGCATAGACCCATGAATGTGGTACCGAAACGAAGAGCAAAATGTATAACGTTGTGGTTTACGATAAATGTCGGTTAAATTTTAAAATGGAATGAGAAAGAAATGAGGGTCCTTCCTTTATGTGTGTCAGACTCAGTGAGTCAGTTGTTAATTATTCAGACCGAAATGACTCTCCTCCGTACTTGTTTGTCATCCAGTCATGAATCGACACATGTGACCGGCCTTCATTTTTGAAACCTCGGGATTCGCGTCCTGTGCCCGGAGAAAAGAACAAGAGTTAAAGATGATATTCCGAATCATCGTCATCATCAGAACCACAAAGATTGACCCATCACCGTATTCAAAACCCGAAGTAGTCGGTATGTTGAGAAGCAAATTTGAATGGAGAGGAACGAGAGCAGACTCAATAATGAAGTTTAACGAACCAAGTTGTGATAGAAGCATATTCCTTAGTTCATCTCAAGTCCTAACCCAAACACCTAGGCTAGGATGATAATAAATCCGGAAAGAGATGACATTTTTTTAGGAAGGCTATTATCGAGGCTTCTAATCGGCGTCACATTCTACTAGAAGGGAGTTATCTAATAAGATAAAAATGAGTCATTCATAAGTAATTTTAAAAATTCCTTATCTCAAATAATTTTGTAATGACTAAATAATTCTTAGATTCTACGGTTGAAATTAAAAGGAACCTGGACGCAAAAGGAGCTTCTACGGTTGAAACTAATTCAAACCTGGACGTAAAAACTATATGCAAATAAAATGTTACGGTTGGAATTAATCCAAACCTGAACGTAAAATCACTTCTTTGGTTGGAAATAATCCAAACCTGGACGTAAGATCACTTCTACGGTTAGAATTAAAAGAAAACTGGACATAAAATCAGATTCTACGGTTGGAATTAAAAAAAAAAACTGGACGTAAAATGAGCTTTTACGGTTGGAACTAATCCATACCTGGACGTAAAATTACGTGCAAATAAAATTTAGGTTGAAATTAATCCAAACCTGGACATAAAATCACTTCTACGATTTTAAAGTTTTATGTTAGTAAAAGTGTAATCTAGACAATTTGTATATGTATTAAGATATCCTATAACCATATTTTTTTTTTGATATTAAGAATTCAAGTGAAACCCCTCTATTAAACAAATTGTTACGCCCTAATCCTTCTTTTTTAATTAATAAGGCCGTATGAGCGGAGTGGGTCGGTTCTTAACGTCGGTAGACACGTCTAAGGCAGAATCTAGTACCTTTACTTCTCCTCTCACCACGTGTCTCTACACTCCCTTCTGCTTTTTATCTTTACCTTTTGTTGTTGTATAAAATCCGAAAATCTAACATCACTTTCCTCATCTTCACATTCGAAAACCAATCTATAAAATCTCACACCTCTCCTTCCTCATTTGCTTCAAAAACCATTTCCCAAGAAGAAGAAAAGATGGGTAGTGATGATAAACCATTGTTGACTCTGCTCTCATTTCTCCATTCCTTGGCTGGTCCTGCAGTCATGCTCTTGTACCCTTTGTAAGTTTCAACCACAGCTCAAGTTCCAAATCCTCCACAGAATTTCTCTAATAACTTGTTCTCCTGTTTGTTTAGATATGCATCAGTAAGAGCCATAGAGAGCACATCAAAGGTTGATGATGAACAGTGGCTTGCTTATTGGATCTTTTACTCTTTCCTCACTCTCATGGAGATGGTCCTTGAACCCGTTCTCGTCTGGTAATTGGATCTCTTGGTTTCAGAAGCCTAATGATTTGCTTTTTCACTTTACTAATTTTCTATTGTTGTTGTTGTGATGATTGAAGGATACCGATATGGTACGACATAAAGCTAGCTTTTGTGGCGTGGTTGGTTCTACCACAGTTCAGAGGAGCTGCATTTATCTATGAGAACCATGTTAGAGAAGTGTTGAGGAAATACGGTGGTAATTTGTTGGTCAAAGATCACACATCGCCTGCAACCAAGGCCAAGAACAGATTTGTTGATGCCATTACCCCCAACAAGGTAGAGGACTAGCTTATTTTTATGTTGTCAATTTTAAATTATCTTTGCGGTAATTATTTTTTGTAATTCTCGAGTTTAGCGAGTTATTAATAATGTTTTGTTGGTTACTGATTTGGCAGAAGGAGCACGAGGCGCATTGAATGTAGAAGAAAAGGAACGTTGTCGGGTGTTAAATGAAGTTGAAATTTAGCCCACTTACTGTAGATTCTTGTTTTCAGTAGTTAGATTTTGGTGTTGTAATCAAGTGGTCCGAAGAATGTAGACCCATGATTTTTTTTTTCTTTTGCTTTTTTGAAAAAGAACCGAAAGAAGTGTGCAACTAAGTATCGACTTCTTTAATCATGTTTGGTTTCTTTAATTTTACACTCATGTTTCACGATTAAAAAGATTAAAATCAATAATTCAAAAGGATATTTAGATTTTGATACTTTTTAAACGGATAAAAATGTAAAATACGTAAAAATAATCAGGATGTAAACAGTTTTATCCTACCTATTTTTAATTCTTTTTTTTAGTTTTAATTTATATCAGGATGCATCCAGTTTCATCTTATTATTTTTAAAGTTTAGGTCAGGATGAATTCAATTTCGTTCTTACTATTTTTTTGGTGTCTATTTCACCAATAATAACTTTTATCCGTTCATTTCAACCATGTTTTAAAAATATTTGGACAAATAACTCATTTTCCGTAAATTGGTTCGGGAAAAGACGACATTCCCTATAATGTTTTGAAATAGCATTCGCAGTCAAATTCAGCTGCACCTGAGTTTTTCAATTCATTCACCGAAACCAGTACTAGTTTTTCAATTCATTCACTGAAACCCAGTACTAGTTTTAGCCTCATCCGCAAGCAATCCAATCTATAATGGATTTGATTTGAAGTTTGGCATATGCATCCGACCCAATGAACTTTATTTTACGAATGCTACAATTATAGTAGGGCATATGCATCTGATTCAACATCTACTGCGTGTACAAATGGAATGGATTCGGACGACTAGTAGGACTGCGCTTACAGATGGATTCGGACGACTAGTAGGACTGCGCTTACAGATGGGTTGGATTCGGATGACCTAATGAATTTTATTTTATAAATACTACAGTTGGAAACAATATAATAGGATGTTGTTGGAGCTTAGCTTGTTAGGTTTTCAATTAGTTTCTCGTGATCATACTTTTTATCCAATAACAAATTTAAAAATACAATAAATACAATAACAACTAACCCTGTGTAAATTTTCTTATTTCTTTTATAATAATATTAATAATAACACAATAAACCATCATTTCAAAGAGAAAACCGCACCTATCACATTGCTTTTTCTTACCTCTCTGTTTTAAGCCTAAAAGTCCAATGAAAATCTCACATCCTTTAAAATGCTAAGTCATATGAGCTCTCACGTCGCACGGTGAATGCAACATCCCCTCAAATTAAATTAGATAAAAGTTTGGGCATTACTAAATCTGATGAGGACACTTGGCTGGATTCTATTTGTTGGGACATTAAATCTTGGATTCCACTTTGGTTATACCAATTATTTAACTGAGCGTTTATGTCACCGTCTGACAAAAACAAGGTAGACAATACTTGAGTAGAAGACATGGGCTTATAAATTTGTTACACTTGGTTTACACCAAAAAATTAACTGGACGCTATTAACGCCAGTTAGGTGTACAACACATCCGTCTAATACCAAACCTAGATTTTACAGTTCAATCACTCTTTCTTCTTGTTTACGGGTTCGCCCGTTTTACATTAACACAATTCTTCTCAGCTTTCAAAACCCTCTTCAATCTTCAATCACATCATCACAGGAAATCAACCACCATAGTACATACCCATGAAAATCAACTCTTTCTTCTCTGTAATTTGAGCAGCAGCGGGTCTTCCAACTCCTTCATCATCTCTTTCAATCTTTACGAAAAACAACGAGATCTTCTCTCTCGACTGATTTCGCAAATCGATAGAACCACAACAACTTCATGCTCATATGTAACTTGATTTCTTCATCTGGTTGCAAATCGAGCTCAACCCAACTCTTAGCATCATCCAAGAACTCTCAAAGTGAACCACACCAATCACCACAGCTCAAGAACAACTCATATTTTTGTAACCCTAAAACCATCAAACCCATCACAGGTTCAATCTGCTCCTCTCTCGATTGAGCAACACCAACAAATTCTTTAAAAACCCATCTCAATTTCATCGATTATCTTCACTGATCAACTAATCCTTCGATTATGTTTACAGAGATAAAAACCCTAAATTCATTTCAATTTTCAATCATCATGAATCTCTATCTCTGTTGTTCTTGATCTGAACAGAAATAACACTCTTCATGATGAAGTCGACCTCAGAAGTAAGAAACCCCATTGATTCCTAATTTTCTTTCTGTTTAAAAACTCTGTTTTAATTTCTGTTTTTTTTAATTTGTGTTTTTTAAATCAGAAGAGAAAGAAAAAAGAGAATAGGAGACAAAGAAATTACAAGTTAAGAAGGGGGAGATGAAGGTAAGATTGCTCCAATTTATGATATTATTTGTCTATTACTATCATGGTTGGTGTTAGATCTTTGGATTTCCGTGTATGATTTATATTCTGAATCAATCTTAATTTAGGATTGGTGTCTTTCTTAAGACTGAGTAACATGAAACCTTTTTATTTATTTTAATTTGAAGGTGAATGGTAGTGCTAAGAAGAAGAAGGGTTCAAGTGGATTTCAAGTTGGGAAGAAGAAAGTAGAGACTAAAATGACTGCGTTGGATAAAGCTAAAGCTATGAACCTTGACAAATAAAAGTATGTGGACTCTCAGTTAAGTTTTAGTTCTTCTTAATTTTTGTTGACAGTGATTATGGTTTCCCTTTAGGCACAAGAACTATTTGTAGAATGTCACAAAGAGTTCGCTATTCACATATACCCTGAAGATAGTAGTTTTGCATGTTAGAATTCCCTCTACATCCTCCATTTGTGTTTTTTTTTTTTTAATGATTGTGGGTAGTAGGCAATTTAGCTGCGAAGTAGATTATATTTTGGAAAAATGAAGATAAATAAATAATGGCTTCGAGAAAGGATTGCTTGATATGGTGAAAGTAAATTAAAACCTTCCTTGTTTAAGATGGGACTTTCAAAAAAGTGGGAGGAAGTGGATATTATGTCAACCAACGAAGTGTCGATATGCTTATCCTAAAGCAAAATGTCAGCATGCCAAACCATATTTCTGATACTTATTTGGTTCTTTTTTCATTGTCATGTATTTAAAGATGCATATACAATATTTTGGTTGTAATTGTATTTTGTGATTATATAAGTTTTAGTTGTCTGATGTGACATCGTCATGGTTTAGTGGTTCTCACCACAAAGAAAAATTGGGCTGGCCTGAATCAGAAAAATAAAGGAAAGATTACATTTTGCAATGCCTGAAGCTATGACTGTCTTTTGTTAGGGCGAGGTGATGCCGAGACACACCAAATCAAAAATTCTGAGCATGCATTGGGACTGTAGTTATAGTTTTACATTTGTCTTTTTAGGGAACGCACATCTTTTTAGTATTGTCGTAAGTGCTTATCTTATCTTGAATCCACATTCTACATGATGTTCATGCTTTAGTGATTTATGTCCGTGAATTTAGCATTTAAGCTATTTTGATAAAAATGTTAGTTTTGTATTGTTATGTTGGACTCAATTAGGAGTCTAGATCATTTTTATTTGGACCAGTTATAGGAACATTTAGAGAGACCCAAGAGTTAATCATGTAAAGACCCTCGAGCTCGTCAACATTATTAGACTAGTCAAGTGGCGAATTAGCCGGTAATAACTCGATTAGTTTAACACGAATGCTAATTAATATGAATTAATCTAAAAACGATCTAATTACGACATTAGTACCGTTGAATAGGTCTCAGGAAGTTGTGCGGAATTGACTACTTGAACGTGTCATTCGGATACCAGACGAAGAAGTAACCATCAGATTGATTTGAAGGGCAAAATAGTCTTTTCACGAATAGGCGGACATGGGGTTCCCTTAGCGAGGAGAGTGGGTTCAATAGTATTATCCTTTGGTCTTATCTAGACCGAATCGAGAAGAATATCTCTTCTTCGTCTTTCTTCTTCTTCTTCTTCTTTCTTTTCTCTTTCTTCTCCTTCTCTGTTTTTCTCTTCTCCTCTCTGTTGAGATTCAATCGCAGAGATTTGAGTTCTCTTGTGTGAGAATTTCATAGAAACCTTATTATCTTAAGGATTCGAGAAAGGAGGTGATGGTGTTGTTGTCTATTATTGATTCAGATTCGAAGGAGGAACTGAAATTAGAAATTAGGGTTCTGAGATTTGGAGTTGATTAAAGTTTTGACGAGTTAAGGATGGGTTTGGTGATATTAGTATGACGATGAAGAATGAGAGATGGATATGTGAGTTTGATGAAGATTGTGGAAGCTAGGGTTCTTGTTCTTCTCAAAATATAAATTGGGGTTTTGTTTGAAAGCAGAAAAGTGAACCGAGTCGTTAATGAATGAAGAATTGAGGGGTTATTACCGAATTGATGAAGTGAAGCTGTTCTGAAGGTGAATCAGAAGGAAAAGGTAACTTAGAGTTTCTTGATTTGATTTTGTGTTATCTAAAGTTGGATAATAGATGATGATTCTTAGATGGGTTTGTTTGGATTGATGTTGAATCAGTTATGTGGAGTTTTATTTCAGTTTAATTGTGAGTTTGAGAACTACAGACTAGAATTCTTCAGAAAAGCGAACTGAGTTTGAATAAGACTGTAAGAGTTTGTGATTTGAGTTGCAACACAAGCATGAGTTGAGATTGAGCGAGGAGATACTCTTGCAAGTGGTATGTGATAACTGAGCTTTGCTCAGCAGGTAATGGTGGTAAGATTTTGGTGTGGCTGCCGAGTAAGATAGAGATTGGTTTGTTACATAACTTAGAATGAGAAATACTAGGAGTATGTTGGATTACAAGCAATGGGATTGTTGCTGTAATGGAGTGGTGATGGACAAGTGAGTCTTTGGTTATAAATGAGATTTTTAGAATTGCAGTTGCGTATTGGTAAGGTGTGGTGGTGTTGTGTTGTGTTGAGTTGCAATTGATGAATGTAACTGTGTATGTTGATGGTTTAGATGAATGAGATTGTTAAGCTGAGTTTACTTATGGTGGTGATGGTAAAATGATAATGAATGTATAAACATGGGGTTGGTAATGTTATTGTTTGAAGAACTGAAATGTATGGAGTTGAACCTCTCTTGTAGAAGCTTGGAAAAGCTGCAATTGCAGGTAGGCATAGTTTCTGATTGTAATTGTAATTGAGATTGTTTAGTATAATTGTATTAATTGAATCATTCTAGTCTTAACAAGTTATGTGTAGAACCATGATTGTGCATTGGAGTTTTTTTGGCCTGTGCAAAGGCTCAAGCCAGAATCAGTCAGATGTCAGACTAGATTGTTTAACTGACTTAGTGTATCTGACTGAGTTAACTTAGCGACTAGACCTGACCAGACTTGACTCAGTGGACCTTGACTGATGTGACTCAGCTGACCATTTCACCAGGACCTAGACTTGACTATTGACGTTGAGTGTTAGACCAAACGTTAACCGTTAGTGACTGTTTAGTTGACCAATAGATCAGGCGTTGTGTAATGGGCTTGTTTAGTGGATTTGGGCTTAGGGCTAGTTTCTTTAATTAGATGTGTTGGACCTCTTGTGGTCCGAATTAGCCTTTGGTTCCTTCTACAAGGTTGTAGATATTCATGAGACTTAGATAATGGATTATAGAACCAACCTAATTGGATTAGTAAAGTATTAGTTACGTTAAAGGTAGATAATGAGATATCATAATAGGCATACAACCATTAGTTAGGCTTGTATGATTCTTGTTTGAGCCATTTTGGCTAGTTTCTTAGACTTCTTATGTGATTAACAATTAGTCTATATTAACAACGATCGATTCAAAGGATGAACAAGTGGATCGTGGATCTCGAGGTAGGCGTGGCTTGTCATCAAAAGAAATGAGAATACATTTGTCTCTTTTGTAACCATTATTGGTTCTTTAAAAAAGTATTTGTTTAATAAACTCACGCATTGTCAGTTTATGCATTCCATGCTTTATTTAATTTGCATTATGATTAATATGTTGATTCTGTTAATCTTTTTCTATGGTTTGAAAAGGACTTGTAATGTTTTGTTATCAATATGAATTGTTATGGGAAATGAGAATTTCCATGTGTGGTATATATGATACGCTCCTTCACATTTATATCTACATGAATTCAACTTTTATTGTTTAGAGTGGGTCATCATGGTCTTGGTGATATCAATAGCTATTGAGTGTGGTTATCACGAATATTATACATTGTTTGGTGAAGGAGTTTGTCCATATACATGTTTGTTTATTTCGGTGCGGATTTGCTCTTTCACATTTATACCTACATGAATTTAGCTTTTATTGCTTATTATGGGTCATCATGGTCTTGGTGATATCAATAGCTATTGAGTGTGGTTAGAACGAATATTATACATTGTTTGGTGAAGGAGTTTGTCCATATACATGTTTATTTATTTCGGTGCGGATATGCTTTTTCACATTTATACCAACATGAATTCAGCTTTTATTGCTTAGTATGAGTCATCATGGTCTTGGTGACATCAATAGCTAATGAGTGTGGTTAGTACGAATATTATACATTGTTTGAAGAAAGAGCTTGTTCATATTCATATTTGTTTATTTCAGTGACTTGGTCACTTTTTAATGTTTGGGAAAACATTATTGTTTTCCAAATCTTGCCATGATTACTTGGAAGTTAGATGTTATTCCTGCGGGGCACCCCTTTTAGGGATGATGTGCTCACCCGTTCCCACTTTTAGTTTCAGAAACAGATCAGAGTTGCGCAGCAAAAGCGTAGAGGGTTGTTTTCGTTAGGTTGTTAAATTCTATTATATTTGTTGTATTGCATATTGTATCTGTGAACCAAATGACTATTGTATATGTACCATTTTAGAGGAATTCCTGTATATATATGTTTCAGAGCGGGTTAGATTCGGGTTAAGTTTTGTATCGCATTTCTTAATCGAATGCTTAGGTATATGTTGTGGATTAGTTAGCTGCTAGCTTAGGGTGCGCTACAAATCAGGAGGCGTGAATATTATAAATGGGAAGCATTGTGTGGCTATTGAGCCCTATGGTTAGGATCTGTCAGAGGTCTTTGTTTCTTAGTTCAAATATTATTGTCCATTAGGTAAAAAATTCAGCTCACAGAAACGATTACAGAAAATATCTAACTCCGACTCTGATAGATTGTTCTATATGGATGTACATGTGTTCTTGATTTGAATGTTTTACCAATCACTGTTCACCAATTGTTTGAGGGTGAAAACGATTTCTGCTGATTTTGGTAATTTCGGGTGTGTGGGTGAGAAACGAATTTAAACCCTAAACAATATACTGCAAGGGAGTACTTTAGATTCGAGAGATCAATCTGTACAAATCCGTCCAAAACCAAGAAATGGCCGTTCCGGACTTGCTTTGGTCACAAAGTGAAGGAGAAGGGTTGGTTTTGGGGAGGGAAGCGAAGAAAGTGTTGAGACCAGAATAGTTGATTCTGGAAGAGTAGTTGTTTTCTACGACTTGTATCAGAAAGTGGGAAACTAACAGATGGAAAGCTAGCAAATGTTTTCTGAGTGTTGTATGCTCCTGACCTGAACTTTTTGTTCGGTGGAAATAGGTAATGCCTATTTATACAAGTCGAAGTGAAACGTACTCTGGTCTCATTAAGAAATGAAAAACGAGTGAGTAAATGGTAACCGATAACACTTGAAATTGATGTTCCATAAAAGAAGATGGTTCACCATTACTCCCTGTACTTACTGACCGCCTCATCCTTATGAAACTTTCTTATAACGGGCGTAGTGTACGCCGCATGCTGTAAACCGTTAAACCACTACCCAATGAGCATCCCCCAGTTTGTGACATGCATTGATATCTCGAGTGTTTTCGTGGAAAACATGTAGCACGTTTTTGTTGTCTGGCAAGTTGAGCTTGAGAGACTTGCCGGCTCGGTGGTGACCTTCGACAGTCGAGATTTTGCATCTTAAGAGGAAAGATAGCCGTTGATTATTGCAACCCTTCGTTTGGTAGCCAGTGGCATGAAAGCATGATCAATATGGCTTAAATATGGCCTAGTTTAGGCGCGGCCAAAGTTAGGGTTTTGGCTTTGTTTAGGCGCGACCAAACTAGGGCCAAAGGCTTCCATGCGTTAGCTTAGCTGGTAACCTTGGATGGCTAAGATCTGCATCTTAGATGAAAAAAATGGTCGTTGATTGTTGCAGGCCTTCGTTTTGGTAGTCGCATAGGGAATGCCGCTATGGCGTGGAGCGGCAAGGTGGTTGGCATGCCATTGGCACATGTGGTATGGCATGCCTTGGCGCGGTTTGGCGTGGCTAAAACTAGGGTTTTGGGCCAAAGGTTACCATGCGTTGTTTGGCAACCTTGGACGTATAGGATTAGCATCTAGGATGGAAGAGTGGTCGTTGATCGTCGCACGCCTTTGTTTTGGTAGCCGCATAGGGAAGGCCGGCATGGTATGGCGCGGCTAGATGGTTGGCATGCCATTGGCACATGTGGCATGGCATGCCTTGGCGCGGTTTGGCGTGACTAGGGTTTTGTGCCAAAGGTTACCATGCGTTGTTTGGCGACCTTGGACGGCTAGGATTTTCATCTTGGATGGAAGGGTGGTCGTTGATCGTCGCACACCTTCGTTTTGGTAGCCGCATAGGGAAGGCCGGCATGGTATGGCGCGGCAAGGTGGTTGGCATGCCATGGGCATGTGGCATGGGATGCCTTAATGCGGTTTGGCGTGGCCAAAACTAGGATTTTGGGCCAAAGGTTACCATGCGTTGTTTGGCGACCTTGGACGGCTAGGATTTTCATGTAGGATGGAAGGGTGGTCGTTGATCGTCGCACGCCTTCGTTTTGGTAGCCGCATAAGGAAGGCCGGCATGGTATGGCGCGGCAAGGTGGCTGGCATGCCATTGGCACATGTGGCATGGCATGCCTTGGCGCGGTTTGGCGTGGCCAAAACTAGGGTTTTGGGCCAAAGGTTACCATGCGGTGTTTGGCGACCTTGGACGGCTAGGATTTGCATGTAGGATGGAAGGGTGGCCGTTGATCGTCGCACGCCTTCGTTTTGGTACATAGGGAAGGCCGACATGGTATGGCGCGGCAAGGTGGTTGGCATGCCATTGGCACATGTGGCATGGCATGCCGTGGCGCTGTTTGGCGTGGAGATGTGGCTGGCATGGTTTGCCATTGGCACAGTGGTGCGGCTGACATGGTTGGCATGCCTTGGCGCGGAGATGTGGCTGGCATGGTTTGCCATTGGCACAGTGGTGCGGCTGGGATGGTTGGCATGCCTTGGCGCGGAGATGTGGCTGGCATGGTTTGCATTTGGCACAGTGGTGCGGCTGGCATGGTTGGCATGCCTTGGCACGGAGATGTGTCTGGCATGGTTTTCCATTGGCACAGTGGTGCAGCTGGCATTGTTGGCATGCCTTGGCGCAGAGATGTGGCTGGCATGGTTTGCCATTGGCACAGTGGTGCGGCTGGCATGATTGACATGCCTTGGCGCGGTAGCATGAGAATTAGGGTTTGACATAGATGATGTCGGTCAATGTTAAGGGTTCTATCGTGGAATATGACACATAAAAAATAAGGTACCCTGGTAATTCTTACGTAGGCATGCTGATCGATTCAATAAATGTGCTAATGGTCATAGTGACGTCATGTCAGATGTGCGGTTTTACGATTTTAACCCTCAGCTAAAAACCACCATCAACATTAAGTCCCCTGCTTAGCTCGGAATGGGAGCATCGTTGCGAGGTAAGCATAAGATGGTGACAGTCTAGGACAAAAATCGAAACAACAAGTCGTGAAAAGATGGTCAGGAAGGTCCGACTAACCTTTTTCGAGAGGTAAAGAGAGTTTGTGCTTCCCGTGATGACGGCCTTGCATAAATTGTACTGGTGATGCCAACCGTGGAGTGGTGAGATGAAAATCGTCAGTTTAATCTGGCCATGCATCAACTTGGCTAGGTTAAGGAACATCGTGACGCTGGCTTGGCGAGTTTGTTGGTGTTGGCGCGGCAAGTCACGACGCGACACGATGGTGCAAGGAATGACGTGGTTTGGCGAGGCAAGCATGGCGCGGACGGTAGTGCAAGGATTGACACGGTTTGGCGAGGCAAGCATGGCGCGGACGGTAGTGCAAGGCATGACACAACTTGGTGAGGTAAAGCATGTGCGGATGGCTTGGCATGTGGGGCCAAGGCATGACGCGGTCCTGGCGAGGCAAGCATGGCGGACGACTTGGCGCGGATGCGCCAAGGCAATGGCGCGGACGGTCTTGGCATGATGATTGGTCTTCGCGGGCCCGGTTGCCTCTTTTCCTTACTTGACTCAAATAGGAAGTCCCTTCCTTATTCAAACTCCCAAGTATCACGCCTATAAAAAGGGGGGCCAGCCTCTCCTTTTACTTCACACCTTTTTTTTTTTAATTTTATTTTGGCCGTGCGTCAACAGTAAAGCGGACGAGCGAATCCCAGGTATGTCTTCCAACACTTCCTCTTTAACTTGCTTTTCTTGTCTTATTTTTTTATCATTTTTTTTTGTGTTAGTGCAAACCCTGGATGTATGCGTACCTTTTCATGAACTTGTAGAAATGTTGTCCTTCTGCGTTGGTATGAATCCCAGCCGTAGGCATGCTTTGCACGAACTTGTAGTAACATTTAGGCGTGAATATCGTAGTGATGTTGGCCGCCTCAATTACCGTGCAAGGTAGGCATGCATGAGCTGGTAATTGTCATTCCCTTCCCCCGAAAACCTAGCTTCTAGGGTTTACTCCTTTTTCCTGGTGTAGCCGTGTGTATGGTTCCCGTGGTGGGGCGCGCCTCCTCGGCCGAGAGCAAATTTCCCGCTGCAAGGTACGGTCTTGGCATGAGGTGGTGATGCAGGGTTTGTCAATCCCCATTTCCTTGCCTATGCATATTATGACTTTGAAACAAATTGGCTTGCGTCCAGGATGGATCTCCTGTGTATGATAAAATAATTTCCATGCACTTTCCGTAATAAATTCTCTTCGTATTGTTCCATTGTAGTTATTTCGAAGGTGGAAGTAGCATGAGAGAATTTTCGTTAGGATGTCATTTAAGAAAAGTTTTGCCATACCGAAAGATGTTGGCAGTTTCAAGCCAAACATAGATGATGAGTTCTTTACAACACCCGCCAATATTAGGATAAATCATCCCAAGTATGTGTCGATTCTTCTGACTGGTCCGGAAAGTGAAAGAGAGGCCCGGTCGGTTCGGCCAGGAGGTGTAATAAGGTTTTTTCTTCAGAGGAAAGAGTATCATGCTTCTAATATTGACTTTAAAATCTCTGTGAGTCCGTTGCGTCCCTTTGAGAAATGGATGTGATTCATGATGTGCCAGGAATGTGTAAAAACCAGTTTGACCAAGGCGCATATCATTGATGCTGTCGCGGCTTCCGCAGTGCTTCGAATTAGAAAATATATTCCAGGCTTGGTTTTTTTTATTTCCAGATGGTGTCCAGACACTCACACGGCCATATGAAGGTGGGGTGAAATGACTATCTCCTTAGAGAGCGTGGTCGTGTTGCTGAACCTTCCCGTAATAGGAAACCTCGATGTCAAATTGTCTGCAGATGAAGAAGAAATGCGCTCCGCCTGGTTGTGAAATCAAAAGGATTCATTCGGAAAGAAAACGAGACGAGGTGCTTCTATGGATGGTGGGTGTTTCAGTGGTTTCCGATGAGTTGGAGCCGAATCAGAAGAAAAGTACGCTTCATGTCGCGGCGTTCTTGGCTCTTTGGTTATCCAGATATATTTTCGATGACGGATCGGGTAATAAGGAGATAAGACAGGAACTTATCAAGTTTGCCACAAAATTGGCAAAAGGTGTCGTTCTCCCTATTGGAGGCTTGTTTCTTGGTTCTCTGTACACACACTTGGATCAGATGGTCGCGGACATGTGCGCTTCAAATGGTTACATGAAAGTGGATTCTTATATTCATGCCGCCTTTCTCCAAGCGTCGTTGTGGGAGCACTTCGAAAGGTGTGCTCTAAAACCTTTGGCTGTACTTCCCGAGTCTTGTGGTGGCTCTAGGATACTGCGCTGGTTGAATAGGCGCCCAAAGATTGGTTCGAACCTGGTTGGATTCCTTGACAACTTGCACATGGTCAATTTTCGTCCATGGGCTCCGGTGCATGCGTCCGTAACTCAGATCAGTACCTTTGCTCCTGCTCCGAGCATGTCTTTATCTTCTAATAAAGAGGATATGAGTGTTTGATAGATGGTGTTCATGCGAAGCTGCACGCCCGGTCGTGTGCCGTCTTTCTTTCGAGGATTTTGCAAAGCAGTCTCTTATAATATCGACAGGGCGGCTCGGCATACGGGTTTTGACCAAGGGGTCCCATTTGTTCGTCAGCCGGTTGTTCCAGAAGTCTCTTTGCCAACTGTTCTCGATGTTACTGTTCTTGTGTCGGGTAAAAGTCTCCCTTTCCTTCTTGTGGAACGAAATCCATCAACAACCTCCAAATATAACATATTTTGGCAGGATGAGTTTCTCATTTTCCATGGGTTCGTGAATGATGTGGTAGAAAACCGTCGCGGTAAGCCTTCTTTTGCAGTTTTAACAGAGCATCCACTACTGAGGGATCCTTCTTCGCCCAAATCTGTTAGCCCGAATGCAGATAGTCCCCAAGTGAAGGAGCAGAGATATAAAAGCCGTGCAGATGGTTCCCAGTCAGTTTCGACAGCCCTGCCGACTTTCAGTTCGTCCAATATGCGGGTACGTGTGATTTTCCTCTTGACTTTAGTTGGATCGTGTATATCCTTGTTTCTTTTCTGAGTATCCGTCGTTGTATTTTGCCTAGGGTCTCAGCAGTGTGAACGCCTTTACCAAACTTGCAAGTAGTCAGAAAACATCATTTCTCGAGATGGAGGGTGGCGGTGCTGAGCCTATCCATGGCGATGGGGAACCCGAGAAGGATGAAAGCTCAGAGTTCAGTGATGGCGAGAGTAGTTCTTCCGATAACAATGCTGAATTTTCCTCTAACCAGTCTGAAAGCGAATACAACCAGTCTGAAAGCGAATCAGTGAGTATCCCGTATTTTTTATTTTTTTTTGGAAAATATCTAATCCGTGATGTCATAGGGGGAAACCGTTTCTGAAGATGGCCCTGAGACGGAGACTGGCGATGATACAACTTTGTCTCCAATTGTGGCAGCCGCACCAGGCGACCTTGAAATGGAAGTTGATGGAGATGAAAACTTCGTTGTGACTCAGTCAATGAAGAGTACTCTAGTGGCCGCAGGTGCAATTTTCCTTAGGAATCCCTTGCCGGTTGTTGATGTGGACGCAGGCGCCACTTTCAACCTTCCATACCTGGTTCCTTATCCGGATCATGTGTTGATCGGGGGATTCAGCGTGCTAGCAAAACATGTGGCACTATACACCAAAATATGGGAAATCTACGGACATATCGCCATGACCAAGAAGGTTACTAGTCGATTTGCGTTGGTTAAGCGTGTGGAGGAAGCTTTGTCTTCGATTGACGACATCTGCAACGTGACTGGTAATAATGTTTCTGAGGATGTAATCTCGAGCTGGAGGTTCCATCGTGACATGTGTGTAAACTTCGAGTTCAATGTTCCTTGGTTCGTTAAAGGTTTCTCTGAGGTTGAAAAGTTGCTGGTCGAAACAGTCGAAGGTCCTTCTACGGATATGGTGAATAACAAAGAAGCGGAAGTCGAAAAATTGTCCAGGAAGCTGAAGTTAAAAAGTGCGTCTCTCCAAAGCACGAAGGAGGCTCTTGCTAAGAAGAGCAAGTCATTGTTGAAAAAATTTCCATGAATGTATTTATGTCTTCTAAACTTCTTATTTTTAGGTTTTTTTTTTTTTGAAAGGAAAATGAAACGCCTAGTTTATGGTTTTGATTTCCTGGATTTTTGGTTTGATAGACAAATTTTACCTTGAGGGTTTTGGATTATTCTTTTGGAATGAATTGTTTTGGAATGGATTGCAAGTGATGCAAACATCCCAGGAAAACCATGGAACCGTGAGCGTTGCGTGTTGGTAGATGACATGGGGTGAAACATAACATGGCTATCAGTTTTATCATTCCCGTGAAAACTTGAAATAACAAACCATGTATTTTGTCTAGGTAAGACTTACTCGGGTTTTCAGGTCTCCTGATGAAAAGGGAATCTTCCGGATGTGAGACCGAGTTTTAAGGGAGGCACCGCCGTGATTGTGGAAAGTCCCCAGTCATCTCATATGATAATCGAGTCGTCGATCCCTGGTTGGATCGTTCGGATTAACCTCTAGGCAGTCCCCAATCATCCCTCGCTGCGTCAAGACTGATAATCGGGTCGTCTGGTAACTGAGTCGCTGATCCCTGAACGGATCGCCTGCTTCTACCGCCTTGATGTCTGGGTCAAATCATGAGATCGATGGTCGAAAATTGACATTGTAACCGAAAGATCAATCTCCCACTGTGGTCACCAATTTTTTGAGGGTGAAAACGGTTTCTGCTGATTTTGGTAATTTCGGGTGTGTGGGTAAGAAAGGAATTTAAACCCTAAACAATGTACTTCAAGGGAGTACTTTAGATTCAAGAGATCAATCTGTACAAATCCGGCATAAACCAAGAAGTGGTCGTTCCAGACTTGCTTCGGTCACAAAGTGAAGGAGAAGGTTGGTTTTGGGAGGGAAACGAAGAAAGTGTTGAGACCAGAATAGTTGATTCTGGAAGAGTAGTTGTTTTCTACGACTTGTATCAGAAAGTGGGAATCTAATAGATGGAAAGTTAGAAAATGTTTTCTGAGTGTTGTATGCTCCTAACCTGAACTTTTTGTTCGGTGGAAATAGGTAATGCCTATTTATACAAGTCGAAGTGAAACGTACTCTGGTCTCATTAAGAAATAGAAAACGGGTGAGAAAATGGGAGGAAGTGGTAACCGGTAACGCTTGGAATTGATGTTCCATAAAAGAAAATGTTTCACCATTACTCCATGTACTTACTGACCGCCTCATCCTTATGACACTTTCTTATAACGGGTGAAGTGTACACCGCACGCTGTAAACCGCAAAACCAATACCCAATGAACACCCCCCAGTTTGTGACATGCATTGATGTCTCGAGTGTTTTCGTGGAAAACATGTAGCACGTTTTTGTTGTCTGACAAGTTGAGCTTGGGAGACTTGCCGGCTCGGTAACGACCTTCAACGGTCGAGATTTTGCATCTTAAGAGGAAAGGTAGTCGTTGATTATTGCAACCCTTCGTTTGGTAGCCAGTGGCATGAAAGCATAAACAGTATCGTTTAAATATGGCCTAGTTTAGGCGCGGCCAAAGTTAGGGTTTTCACTTTGTTTAGGCGCGACCAAACTAGGGCCAAAGGTTGCCATGCGTTAGCTGGTAACCTTGGACGGCTAAGATCTGCACCTTAGATAAAAAAAAGTGGTCGTTGATTGTTGCAGACCTTCGATTTGGTAGCCGCATAGGGAAGGCCGGTATGGCGTGGCGCGGCAAGGTGGTTAGCATGCCATTGGCACATCTGTATGGCATGCCTTGACGCGGTTTGGCGTGGCAAAAACTAGGGTTTTGGGCCAAAGGTTATCATGCATTGTTTGGCAACCTTGGACGGGTAGGATTCGCATCTAGGATGGAAGGGTGGCCGTTGATCATCGTACGCCTTCGTTTTGGCACATAGGGAAGGCCGACATAGTATGGCGCGACAAAGTGGTTGGCATGCGATTGGCACATGTGGCATGGCATGCCTTGGCGCGGTTTGGCGTGGAGATGTGGATGGCATGGTTTTCCATTGGCACAGTGGTGCGGTTGGCATGGTTGACATGCCTTGGCGCGAAGATGTGGATGGCATGGGTTGCCATTGGAACAGTGGTGCGGCTGGCATGGTTGGCATGCCTTGACGCGGAGATGTGGCTGACATGGTTTGCCATTGGCACAGTGGTGCGGCTGGCATGGTTTTCCATTGGCACACTAGTGCGGCTGGCATGGTTGGCATGCCTTGGCGCGGTAGCATGAGAATTAGGATTTGACATAGATGATGTCGGTTAATGATAAGGGTTCCTCCGTGGAACATGACACATAAAAAAAGGTACCCTGGTAATTCTTACGTAGGCATGCTGATCGATTCACTAAATGTGATAATGATCATAGTGACTTAATATCAGATGTGCGGTTTTACGATTTTACCCTAAGCTAAAAACCACCATTAACACCATGTTGATTGTTTTATACAAATCATGTTTCAGTATCGTCAGTGCTCACCAGGATACTAATGAACAACATCTCGATTTCTTACACTAGATCTGCAGCTGGGACAGAGAGTTATACAATGTCACTAAGATGAAGGCCAACTGACTGATATTATAATGATTCAGTCATAGCTACGCAACCTACATTCCTTGCTGATCTGTGTGTAGCGTTATTTATTTCAGAACATTGTTTTTCCTATATTGTTTTGTGAATGAAATCTCATTACTATCCACTCGTCGTAACCTTTTTGGAAGCACCAATACTTGGTAGGAGCTCCACCAATATTAGATTCTCTGTTCCAAGTACTCCCTCTCTCTGACATTGAAAACTTTTACATATTATGACAGTGGTGCTGTTATAGGAAATGACTCTTAATTGTGGAACTATGATTATAAATTGTGCAACATGGATGTGCACTATATTTTATTTTATTTTCGTTTAATTGGGAAAAAATTACACTCTTCATATTAGATTTAGCTTACTTAACTACTGAACCCGTCAAAATTGATAGGTTCACTCTATTTGGTACAACTTATTATTGATACATATTTTGAGGTATGGATATCATTTAATCTTTTTGGAAATGATAACATTGTAGCATTTTAGCTCGAAGAACCGCGGTTCTTAAACACTTCTTCATGATTGGTACCTTATGTGTGGCTTTGTGTATTCACTCTTTAATAGTAAAAAAGGACGGGGCGAGGCGAAAAATCCGCGACATCAAATAAAAATGCAGACGCGGAGAAGCCAAAAATAAGGTTAAAAGTAAAAAAAATATATGGTTAGAAGTAAACAAAAAAAAAGATTATAGATGGTTTTCGGGTCCGTCCGGTGCGTAGTTCGGGCAAAAAATCTAATAAATAATAAAGACACTAAAACGATATAATGATCGTATGTAGTTACGAAAATGATTTATGCACCGAACAAAAAGGACCGTGATTGCACCATGTAAGAGGGGAGGGTGGGGCCCACTCCTGCCCTTCCCTATCCCAATGCACAACACGGTCCACGTTGTTCGTGCGATCTTTCCCGATGCAAATCTCGATTCGTTTTTCGGTGCGTCTAGCAAGGTTGATGTCTAAAACAAATTTTGACTCTCAAAGTCTTAATCGACTCATTAGACTCTACTACAATGTTCCGGTTTTTCATTTGATAGAATTTTTTTCTATTAATGTTAACCACAGTTTTTTTGGTCTCTTCCTATAATCAAGTGTTAGTGTTGAAGCTTGTTTTTTTTTTTTTTTTTTTTTTAACTAATTGGAAGCTTAACAAGTTAAGATCCAAGCAACGGACTACTACATTAGTTGAACAGGTTGTCGTGCTTGTCTACCAGTGAGCCTCATGAGGAACCAAGCCGAGAGAGCCGAAGAAGATAGCGTGGCTATGGTCGTCGAAAGGGAGGAAAGCTAACTCTACCGTCCATGTCAAACTCTGTAATGTTGCGCCATCTGGGACTCAAACCTTGGACCTCCTGGAGCGCATGAAACCAGCTGAGCTACAAGCGGAGTTTTTTTTTGAAAATGATATTTCAATTCATTCAAACCAAAATGATGAGTACATGATTGCTTACAAGATTATCTAAAACACCAAAATGCTAGATAATCAAAATCCAAATACAAATGATGATACTAATTGCAAGTACATCGCGAAGATAAAGAGCCATGAATCACAAAGACATCCAATTTTATTAGATGTAGTAGTGATGAATGATGGTGTGAACTGGAAACAACTCCGACCATTTAAAATAATTAACTTCTTCGATAAGAGATGCTCCAAATGAAATTGAGTATTTTTCCCAAAATATTGAGGTCCAAACGAATCTGGGTGCCCTAAATCTCTCTTGTTGAAGACGAATCCAAAGCGATGTCGAGCAGAATTGTTGATGTTCTTGATGAATCGAGAATAGCAAGCCAAAAAACCCTATAAAAATTTGAAAGAGCCGCTATTAAAGCGAAGAGGTAATCGTCCAAAATACAAAGAAAAGATCGCCCAAACAGCGAACAAATGTGTCCATAGACACCAAAAACAACAAAAATAAAACCTAAAAAAACAAATTAGATTATTCTTATTCATAAAAACTAAAAAATTCTTGCTTAGATCTAGCCCAAATGACTAGATCTGAGAAAAAAGAAGGAGAAGCTCCAAGGTTTTTTTTTCTCTTAGTGTTGAAGTTGAATTCCCCAGTTCACTTCCCGAAATATAATTAAAGATTTGGCTTGCTCAATATCTATGACTCCGTCAACTAGTATTTGTGATTCTGAAAAATCTCTTATAATTGGAGCCAAAACTACTTTGCCTAATTCACTTACCGAAATATAATTAAAGATTTGGCTTGCTCAATATCCACGACTCCGTTGACTAGTATTTGTGATTCAAAAAATCTCAAATAATCGGAGCCAAAACCACAATTATGATTTCTATGACCAAAGCAAACATCAACATTTTTTTTTTCTAGTTAACGGAAGGTCTACTCCAAGATTTAACCCTATCATTATGTTGAGAAAACGCGTGTTAACATATATGATCTCTAGCATATTTCTATGGTTTCTTTTTTTCTACAGGAAAGACATTAAGAAACAAAAAGAATCTTAGAGCTAGGGTAGAGGGTCTTCCCAACTAACAATTGTAGTTCAAGAATAAAAACAAATGCAATCCATAAGTAAAATTAGTCTTATCAAGTATTAAGTCACCGTTATAAGAAACTGAAAATGGATCTTATTTATCAATATGATATCTATGATCAACAACTCTGGAAAAAAACTAGAGATAATAACTTTTTTATTGGGTACAAAATATTAAAAAAAAAATCATGTTGGGGCGCCAATTTCATAAGAAAGAGAAATCAGTTAGCTTGTCTCAAAAATTTATTAGGCTTTTGGTAAAAGAAAAGAGAAGAAATTAAGGCTTTTTTTGAATAATCATGTCCAACATGTCACTACTTATTTCAATCCGAATAGAGATTAACTCCCCTTAAATAGATCTCTCCTTATATTACTTTAAAAGATAATATCCATATTTTGAAAATGTTTGAAGATTAAGATATCATGAAAATTGTTGCTTTAATGCCTTTCTAGAAAGCACTAGGATTTGATGGCTGTCAAATTGCCTTATACAAGTTCAACTGGGATGTATTGGACAACAATATTATCTCTTTAGTATTTTGTGTATCGTTATTATGGCATTGATATTAAGGTTAATTATTTTTTAATAGAGAAAGTGTTCATAATTTCATTTTAAGGTGAATGATTATCTCGTCGGCTATATAAACGACAAAAGTATTGTGTTCTTTTTAATACTTTCGGATATAACCGATATGATTTTGGGTTCCTAAGTAATCTACGATGGATGGTATATGTGTATGTCTAATAGATTATGATTCCACGATTTTTTTTCAAATCGATTGGAACATTGATATATAATGAATCTCGAAGAATTAGTATTCGCGATATAACATGATAATATTAAAACCTAGAAACTTGAATTAATCATATAATACTTTATGAAACTTGACGATTTCATATAGAAGATGAATATATTTCACCCATGGTCAAGGGTAGATTAATAAACGTCCCTAGAAATTGGTACAAATTAACTTAAAAGTTAGATAAATGTGTTTTCCATCATGAAATGTCTTAAAAATTATTGAATCTTAAAAACTGGTGCGAAAAGGAGTAATCTACCACATTTAATAAAGATAATGAGGTATAGTTCTAAAAGAGGCGATATGTAGTGCTAATAAAAACTATCAGTATATGATTCACGTTTTCGTAGTCGTAGTTAGTATCGCCTCACTTGAAAATGAAAAGATTATAATCTCGGCCAAGGGGATACATTAAAGAATTATTTGAATTGTAGTGAACTGATGATTATCGAATATTTATTTTCAGCAATTATTGGTAGCAGGTGTGAACCCCTACACAATGGAATGTTACAGGTACATGTGATTGATAGGCATATAACGCAAATTGGATTAAATTATTATGTTTTCTTGATTGAGGCAATATTAAGATCCAGAACTTAACACCATAAAATAGAAAAGTCTAAGGAATTACATGTCGGTGTTACTCATCATATAACATATTAAAAGAAATAAATAACTATAAGAGCGATTGAGGGTTGTGTGTTCAAATCTTAGGACTTCTCTAACAATAATATTGTAGGTGGTGAAAAACGATTTGTTGGTTTTTACGGAATTGAAGAGTCGTCCGTGTGGAGACTCCGTGAACTGAGCGAAATATTGAACCTCACACAGATGCACTGCAAGAAAGGAGTGCTTTAAGTTCGAGAGATCAATCTATAAGACCCCGGCCTAAACCAAGAACAATGGTCGTTCCAGAGTCAATTCGGTCACAAGAGAGGATGGGTTGATCTGTAGGAGGGAAGCTGAGAAATGCGTGAGATCAATGGTGATCTGAGATTATAGGTGTGATGTGAATTCAACGTAAGAATGCTCTGAATGATTGAATTTTGCCCGATTGAGAGTGATTTCTGTGAGTTCGTGTAGACGAAAGATTGTCTGTATGAACTTTGATAAGAAATTGCTCGTTTAGGCGATTGTTCGAGTGTTTTAAAACCCCTCCTTTCAATCAGGATTCAGAGACATTTATAATGCCGGAGTTGAAAACACCATGATCCCATGAAGTGTGACAGTTGCTGGAATCAGAGAGCGGGAAGTGGGAAATCGTGTTTAAAACCAATTACTCATCATGCGGAGACTTGGTTAACTTTCCACCCACTACTTTGCTGATTCCTCCAACTGATTGCACGACTCGCTCACATTCTCATCGTGGGTGAACACACGTGCCATAGACCGCCAGACCAAAACCTTAGTTAATATCCCCCATGTGACACGATTGAAATCTCGTGATTGTGGAGTCAGTTGCTGACTTTATGAGACGATGAGTCCATGTAGTGCTGAGTTGAACACGATTAGGAAATGTTCTGAAACTCATGAATTTAATACGTCTGCTGAGACGAGGTATCAATATCGTGCAAATTGTGTTGCTGAACTGTTGAATATTGATAGTTGAACCAATATGCTTTTGATCTGAGCAAATATTGCTAGTCTGAGCGAATATTGCCAGTTTGAGTGAATGTTGCCGATTCGAGCGAATATTGCTAGTTCGAGAAAATATTGCTCGTTTGATGAATTATTGGTAGCAGGACCAAATAAAATATTAATTTAAATTACTGACTGCTGGGTCGAGCAAAATAAATGAGAATGTCGATCATGGAATCAACATAAAATTATCAGTGTTTGAAGCTGCTCAGAATCACGAATCTGCAAAGCTCTGGATTCAAAACCCTAATTTTACCGGAATGATAATTTATTGCAAATCAACACGGGACCAGATACATGGGTTGAAGGGTTCACCATATAACGCCCAGATCCTCAAATGAGCAAAAATACCAAAGTCTCTTGAGGACCAGTTGGTGAAATCATGATTAAATGCTGGTTTAACCATTTATTAAAATAATGCTCGTGTGAGCGACAAATAATAAAACCCGGTGTAGAAAATATGAGGGGCCGACCAAGAGGTCATGAGACCGTCTCCTGGTGGCCGTGGGACCAATAGATGGTCGTTTGAGCAAACTTCCAATTGTTTGGAAAGAGTTTGAACCTAATATGAGCAGCTAAGCAAATTAGGTTAAAATCATTAAAGCACGCGGGACCAGCTATTTGCAAGCGTCAGGGTCACCCTTGGTCGATCAAGGGGATGTGCCCGTGTCACCATGATGTCCGCGCTTCAATCCTGAGAATTTTGATAATTTCTGGTGCACATTTGAGCAACATTTGGAGAAAATATGCAAAATCCATCGTTTTGCTGAAACTGGCAAAATACATGAGATGATGAAAATAAAACAAGGAATTACAAGGTGTGGGACCGACCACAGCTAGGGAATGGCCGGATGACACGCGGTCCCACATACTTTTCCCAGTTTTATGTGATTTTATGTATTTTTCTCTGATTTAAGGAAAATTCCATGAAACTGGAGAGTTTGGCGAAATTAGGGAACTTCTATGAGATGAGAGACATAAATTAAAATATAAAATAGGGAATGGGAGTGTGGGACCGGCAATGGTAGTGGCATGGCCGGCCGACCGGCCAATGGGCGCAGGTCCCAATGCACTCTTCCCAATTTTATGTAATTTTGATGATTTTAGATAACTTTCATAAAATCAAAAGGATTTGTTGAAAACCAAGATATTTTGTTGAAATCAGGGAGTTTTCATGAAATCAGGAAACAAAACACCAAATAATAATATAATAATGGCATGTGGGACCGGCTAGGGCATGGCCGGCCGGCTAGGGCCCGGTCCCACAAGTTTTCCTAATTTTATGGTTGTTTTTTTTTTGATAAAATCATGTGATTTTAGATAAAAGTACATGAAATTAGGTAATTTTATGGAAAATTCATGAAATCAAGGAAATTTTCATAATTTGAGAAGGAATCAAGTAATGGGCGTGTGGGACCGGCTAGGACATGGCCGACCGGCTAGGGCCCGATCCCACAAGTTTTCCTAATTTTTGATATTTTGATAAAATCATGTGATTTTAGATAAAAGTACATGAAATTAGGTAATTTTATGGAAAACTCATGAAATCAAGGGAATTTTCATAATTTGAGAAGAAATAAAATAATGGGCGTGAGGTGTGGGACCGTCCACGGCCCAGGCATGGCCGGCTTGTGCTTGGTCCCGCGACACCTTTCCCTAATTTTATTGTATTTTGATAAAATCATGTGATTTTTGATAAAAGTACATGAAATTAGGTAATTTTATGGAAAATTAATGAAATCAAGGGAATTTTCATAACTTGAGAAGGAATAAAATAATGGACGTGAGGTGTGGGACCGGCCACGTCCCAGGCTGGTGCTCGGTCCCGCGACACCTTTCCCTAATTTTATTGTTTTTTGATAAAATCATGTGATTTTAGATAAAAGTACATGAAATTAGGTAATTTTATGGAAAATTCATGAAATCAAGGGAATTTTCATAATTTGAGAAAGAATAAAATAATGGGATGTGAGGTGTGGGACCGGCCACGACCCAGGCATGGCCGGCGGTCCCGCGACATCTTTCCCTAATTTTATTGATATTTTGATAAAATCATGTGATTTTAGATAAAAGTACATGAAATTAGGTTATTTTCATGATTTTAGGGAAAATTATGATAAAATATGAAATTGGACGCGAGACTGGTCATGACATGACCGTCCGGTTGATGAGCCCAATCCCCTGGCGCCCCTGCTAATATTTTATTATTTTTTCTTCCTACTTTGCATAGGTTCCTTGTTCATTCGTATTTTTGAAATGCTCGTTCGTGCATTCAAAAATGCTGGTCTGTGCATTATCTACTAATTACACTTGCACCATTTTTGTCAGGGTTTATTCGATGCTCAGATGCCTATTTCGTTGAATATTTATTACTAACCTGTGGAATTCTGCTGGGAAAAACCACAGATTGACGTAACGAAATATAACGAGGAACCGTAGAATATTGCTGGATATTCAGGCGATTAACTGAAGACTCGTAGAATATTGTTGGATATTCAGACGATGGCTCGTAGAATATTGTTGGATATTCAAACGATTAATTGATAACTCGTAGAATATTGTTGGATATTCAGACGACGGCTCGTAGAATATTGCTGGATATTCAGACGATTAATTGATGACTCGTAGAATAATGCTGGATATTCAGACGATGGCTCATAGAATATTGCTGGATATTCAGACGATTTAAGATAATTAATTGCTGGCTCTATACTAGAAGGGCTTCCTGTCTAGGAGCATTAATTATTTGAGGGTTGAGCAATATGAACTTGCTGGAGTGTCATATTCCTATTGCATAGTCGGGGAAAACCTGGTTACATCCCAAAGACGTTGTCGCTCTATACTAGCAGACATGCTGTCTAGGAGCCGCCCAATCTTTCGATTCTATACAGTATGAGATGTGCTGTGGCCTCAGCTGGGAGACTACACATCTTCATCTTCCCTGAGAGACTTTCTCCATCAGAGGTGGCATGAGCTTTCATGCATAGAGACATGAGTCTCGATACTCATCTGATTGCCAGATCCGGAGTAATTACTGAAATTTCTCAGTATTCATGAGATGTGTCGTGTCCTCAGCTGAGAGACTACACGTCTACACGTACTCTGAGAGACTTTCTCCATCAGAGGTGGCATGAGCTTTCATGCATAGAGACATGAGTCTCGATACTCATCCGATTGCCAGATCCGGAGTAATTACTGAAATTGCTCAGTATTCATGAGATGTGTCGTGGCCTCAGCCAGGAGACTACACATCTGCACGTACTCTGAGAGACAGCCTTCTCAGTCAGAGATTTATGACATGAGCTTTGATGCTTTAATTAGAGACATGAGTCTCAATACTCATTCGGTTGCCGAATGTGGAGTATAGTTTTACAATTCTACCCTTTGTCAAAAATCCACCTGATGAGTGCCAAATAATGTATATATTTATCCCTTTTTGTTGGCATTTAACTCATATTTTGTGCATTAATTCTACATTTTATCCCATATTCTGTATTTTCATTGTTTTCAAGAATAAATATGTTTATTAATTAATTTTACATTTTTAGGTAATAAATAAAGACTAGATGAGTTGCGGAGCGAAAAGAGCAAAGACATGGGAGAAAGCCAGTGGAAACTCTAGTGGAAAAGAAGTGAAGAATGTGGTATGGAAGAATCAAATATGAAAATGGGCTTAAAAAGGAAGAAATTGTTCTTAAAGAAGAAGTGGATCAAGATTGTCTAAGCCCAAACCCATTTCTTAATCCCAAAATCCAAACCCAAACCCGTTTCTATTCTTCGCAGTCAGATTGGATCCTTTCCATCATCCAACGGTCGATCCATCAGAGTGCATCGAGCTTTGATGCCCCTGTCTAACACTATAACACCTAACTCCATCTTGGACCATCAGTTTTGATGTATTACATATCCAACGGTCGCTCCATATCCATCTTCATCTCGCCGTTGGATCATTCTATGATCTTTCCATCCAACGTATTCCCTTCACAAAACATCAAATTGGATGATCCCGTATAACACCTAAGCACCCAATACCTATACCCAAAAACCAAACAAACCCTAACCTATTTTCTATCGGGCTCCTTCTTCTTCCTCCCCTCTTCTTCACTGCAAACCCCATGACCACCACCTGCTCCGCCACCCACTCCATCTGCCACCACCACCAGCTCAATACGAGCTCTCAAATCACTCAACAACCCTAACCCACACCATTACTTCCCATTGTTAGCTTAGGTTTCTCTTATAGTGCTCCCACTCCCTGTGGACTTTCCCCTGCTTTCCTTCTATTCTATAAACTTGGCCTTGTATACTTGCAAGTTTCTGTGTGTTTTCCATTGGCAAACCAAGTTTTTGGCGCCGCTGCCGGGGAGTGGTGTTGCCACTGCTGAGTTCCATTAGCATCTCTGCCTTGCAATCATTGCAGGACTGCTTCACTATCATTGCAACCCTCTGCTTGCAATCATTGCAGCAGATCATTGCATACTTGCCTGCAATCATTGCACTGCAATGATTGCACTGTGATCATTGCAGGGTTGGCCTGACTATCTTTGCACTCTGTGATCATTGCAGGTACCACCTTGGCTGTGTTGCTGCTGCTGGTGCCTTCTCTGCCAAGCTGTGTTGTGTTGCTGCTCCTGCCAAAGGTGCTGGTGCTGGGCTTGAACCAACTGAGCTGGGCTTAGTAACCTCAATTTCGCTGGGCTTGCAACTTCTGCTCCTGGGCTTGCCTTTTCTGCTGGGCTTCGCTGCAGATTCTGCTGGGCCTGTGTTGCTGAGTCACTTCAATTGCTTCTGGGGTTGAGCGTGAGCTGCTTAGGACGATCCTAAAGCCCAACTGGGCTGTGCAACTAAAAGGGGACTAAAAGCCTATTTTTGGGCTTCCCTCCAAAAACCAAGTAAGCCTAACCCATGAGTTAACCCACTTGGGCCTCATTTAAATTCAAATTCGGGCTTGTAATAATTAATTTAATTATTTCTTTGGGATTGTAATAATTTTTATTTATTTATTTATTTATTTATTTTTTTTATATTTGGGACTGTAATTATTTTTTTTGTTTTTTTATTTTTCTTTTATTTTTATTTTTCTTTTATGGGCTTGTCTTAATTATTATTATTGTTTTTATTTTCTTTTATGAGTTGTGCTAATTTATGCTAGGTTTAGTTCAAATTTTTTTTCCAAAGCCCAATTTTAAACCAAAAACCAAAATCCCTTGTTAGTCCAACACCCATTCAAAACCAAATCTTCATAACCCTTGTGGGCCAAATTGTTTCCGATTGCTTTGTCTGACCAACATGTTAGTTAAGGTACCTACTAGGACATGATTGTGACCTACAGAGACCAAACAAACAGACTTGTTAGAATTAACCCAGACGAACCTATCGAAATTCTAAGTTCTGAGGGAGACAGTCCAGATCAACCAGAAACAATGGGAGAACCCCGTACCCTCAAGGATTATATGTACCCAACTAGAGCCAGTCAACCTTCTTGTATTGTGCTACCCGAGGCTAATGGCCATTATGAGCTGAAATCAAGCACAATACAAATGCTTCCTATTTTTAGAGGTGTTGAGAATGAAAACCCGTACCACCACGTGAGAGAATTCGAGGAAATTTGTGGAACTCTGCGTTTCACTCAAATGTCCGACGAAACCCTGAAGTTAAGTCTCTTTCCTTTCTCCCTGAAAGATAAAGCAAAGGCCTGGCTTTATGCTTTACAGCCTCAATCCATCATGACATGGGATGACCTCATAAAGGAGTTTTTCAAAAAGTTTTTCCCGAATCACAAGACTGCGACAATTCGTCAAAGTCTGAATAGCTTTGTGCAATTAGAAGGTGAGACCTTAGCTAGATACCTGGAGAGATTCAATGAATTATTGCTCCAATGTCCCCATCATGGTTTTGAAAAATGGAGACTTGTGCAAATTTTGTATGAAGGTCTAGATGTGTCCACCCGAACAACGGTTGAGTCGATGTGTAATGGTTTATTCGTAGACAAAACTGCTGATGCGTCTTGGGACTTCTTGATTGAAGTAGCTGAAAAGACGCAACAGTGGGAATCCATCCGTGAAACCAGAAAGACTACATCCGAAGCGAAGGCTTTTAGGATTGAAGCGGATTTCGAGGGAAGAGCAAACATGGCATCAATAGTTAGGAGATTAGAAGAGTTAGAACTACATAAAAATTCAAAACCTTCCACCACTACTCTCCGAGAACATGTCGCTTCGTCTGTTTGTGCTGCTTGTAACGACCCCAACCATCAATTCCAAAATTGTCCCGATTTGCTTGCAGTCCAGGAATCTAGGCTTGAACAGGCACATGCCATGTTTCAAAAACAAGAACATAACCCCTATTCGCAGACCTACAATCCAGGATGGAGAAACCACCCTAACTTTTCATGGTCCAAAGGACCCACTCAGGGAGGACCATCTCAACCCAATCAGAGCTATCAAAACAATCAGGGATATCAGAACAATCAAGGTTATCAACACCCGAGAAACCCTCAACAACAATCAAACTCTCAACAACAATCATATCCTCAACACAATACCGACAAGAGATTATCCACCCTAGAGGAAATGTTCCAGAGTTTGATGCAAAGTCAGAAAAATCTAGATCAAAAGATGGATCAAATGTGTGAGAGAGAAAAGGGTAAACTTCCGAGCCAACCCCAACAAAATCCAAAGAGGATATTTCAAACAGGCACAACATCCTGCATTGAAACCTCACCCGATCAAGTCCATGCCATTACCACCCTCCGAAGTGGTAAAGTCATCGAGAACAACGTGGGCGAACCTAATGAATCTGATACAAATTCCACGCTGTCTCCACAACCCCAGAAAACCAAAGAACCTGAGCAAGTTGGAAGGCCTGACAATTCTACTGCTGTGAATGTCCCTTTGCCAACTCATTCTCCTGTTGCCCCATTTCCTCAAAGATTGATCTATCAACAGAAAAGTACCCATTATAATGAGATGTTAGATCTGTTCAAGAGAGTCAACATCAACATTCCTTTTCTTGAAGCAATCAAGCAAATCCCTGCTTATGCCAAATTCCTCAAAGACTTGTGTACTCAAAAGCGCAAGCTCAATGTGCAAAAACGTGCTTTCTTAGCTGAGCAGGTGAGTTCCATCATTCTGAACAAAACTCCACCCAAGTTTATGGATCCAGGATGTCCAACAATTTCTTGCACTATAGGAGAACACACGGTCAATAAAGCGTTATTAGACCTAGGTGCAAGTGTTAACCTACTGCCATATTCTGTTTATGAGCAGTTAGGTCTTGGGGAGTTGAAACCAACATCTATCACTCTACAGCTGGCAGACCGATCTGTCAAGATTCCTCGTGGAGTGGTCGAAGACGTTTTGATCAAGGTTGACAAATTCTATTTTCCCGTAGACTTCATTGTCTTAGACACTCAACCTGTACAAAACCCAAATTGTCATATTCCTGTCATTTTAGGACGGCCTTTCTTGGTGACGTCCAATGCAATCATCAACTGTCGGAATGGAGTGTTAAAACTGTCTTTTGGTAACATGACGGTAGAATTGAATGTGTTCGATATTAGTCAACAACCTGTGAATCTTGATGATGATGATGTGCATGAAGTTAATATGATTGAAGGATTAATGCAAGATTCGTTGACTAACATTCTATCCGTCGACCCCTTTCAAGCATGTATGGAGAACTTTAACCCAGATTCCTATGATGATGCATACTGTAGTGACGTCCTATCTCTGCTCGAATCTGTACCTCAAATGGACATCACTGAAAGGAAATATGAAGTGGAACCACCCTTACTCTCTGATTCCAAGCTTATTCCATCCATTGTTGAGCCACCCAAGCTTGAATTGAAAACATTGCCTAGTACGTTGAAGTACGCATTCCTAGGTTCTTCTGATACTTTACCCGTCATTATTTCATCATGTTTAGACACGGAACAGGAAAGTAAGCTTTTAGAAGTACTTAAGGAACACAAAGAGGCCTTAGGATGGACCATCTCAGATCTCAAAGGAATTAGTCCCACCATTTGCATGCACCACATTAACCTTGAAGAGAATGCCAAACCATCGAGGGAAATGCAAAGGAGACTTAATCCTAACATGAGAGATGTAGTCAAAGGAGAGATCCTGAAACTACTTGATGCGGGTATCATATACCCAATACCTGATAGCAAATGGGTTAATCCCATTCAAGTTGTGCCTAAGAAGTCAGGCATTACTGTAGTTCAGAACGACAAGAATGAATTAGTCCCTACTCGTACAACCACAGGATGGCAAGTATGCATCGACTACAGGAAGTTGAACACAGTAACAAGGAAGGATCACTTCCCGCTCCCTTTCATTGACCAAATGCTAGAACGTGTGTCTGGACACAGTCACTACTGTTTTCTAGATGGCTTTTCCGGTTATAACCAAATTCACATTGCTCCAGAAGATCAGGAAAAAACTACATTCACGTGTCCATTTGGGACGTTTGCTTATAGACGTATGCCCTTCGGGTTGTGTAATGCACCTGCTACTTTTCAGCGTTGCATGATGAGCATTTTTTCTGACATGATAGATAGTTTTCTCGAGATCTTTATGGATGATTTCTCTGTTTTTGGTTCCTCGTTTGACGAATGTTTGAAGCATCTTGCCCTCGTGATATCCAGATGTAAAGAAAAGAACCTTGTTCTAAATTGGGAAAAATGCCATTTTA